>NW_027530644.1:3226576-3468106 GCF_008692635.1 Crocuta crocuta | reverse complement strand
GCTGGCTCATTAGTCACAGAATCATCTTGTGTTAGTACAAAAATTATTAAGGATCTGTGTTCTGATCAGCATATCCATAAGAGTATATTTTCATATTTATAGAAAACAATATTTACTATTCCCTAAGATAGAGTCTACAAGTTAATCTGAAAGAAAACTCAATAAATAATTTTAAACTATTAGTTTATGATTAAATGTCATGCCTAACCAAGTGAGTTGTATTTGAGGTAGTAGTCAAGGGCACATTCTGAAAATAATTTCAGTGTGTTCTTCCCCACATAACTGACAGACAGCTATACCAACATCCATTGGTTCTGTCTCTGTAGTAAATAAAAAAAGTATTTACATAAAATTATTAAGGGTAAATATGAAAGTACATATTTTACCAGAAAAAGTTTTATACCATGAACTTAAGGCCTAAAATTACAATGGGGATACTTAGAAACTTAATTATCCCTCCCACCATTGATGATCACTTATCGATGCAAATAGCAAAGAAAAATTATTTTAATTAATGTGCATATTAAAGGGAGGAAGAAACTCTGCTTTCATGACTGATGTTCTCTATAAGAGTAATTGCCTCATTAACCTTACGGTATCAACTCTGTCTTATTATGAAGGTCAAATAAATGGATTTATGTATTTCTGAGTAGCAGAAAATTGTGTACAAAGTATTGAACGTGCTATTACTCCATTTGTTAGTGAGACAAAATTCAAAGGACAATCCTAACACTTAAATGAAACAAGCAGAGAGTCATAACATAATATATACAATCACTATCCTTTACATCATTTTGCAGAGAAAGCATGATGTCTCAGGATGGCTTTTTAAGTAGACTCTTCAGTCAACCAATGTAAACTACATCCATTCTATGAATAAAATAGGATCAAAGCAGCAGTGTTTTCTCTTTACAAACTTTAAAAGTACAAGGGCACTAGTCCTAAAAAGGGAGTTTAGAACATAAAATAAAATATAACCATTGCTCTGATTATACAAAAATTAAGTACCGTGCTATTTTTAGGACATCACTTCAAGAAGTGTCAGGATTCCTGACCTATGTTAAATGACCATATCAATATTGTTTCCCAAAATTTTTAGGAGTAATTATCCTTTCCATTGATGTTAACTCTTTCTGCAACAAATTGAGCATGAACAAGAAATTTTTCACTGTAACTGGACTCTTACTTTCATAGAAATTGCTAAAAGATAAGGTATAATTGATTTAGTTTTAAAAGACTAAGATGCTAATTAACACCTTCTGGATTTTCAAAGGTCTGAAAAAGTAATGAACTCAAATACTAGTATTTATCATAATCCAAATTTCTATAACACCCTTAGTCGTTGTAGTAAAACAGGACAAACATGCATTTCTTCTTGCATCAAAGTATTCTTGAATCTGAATGAAAAAATGCCTTCCTATAGTTGGATGATTTTTGTTATATTTAAATAAGTTTTTAATTTTAGACCAGTTTTTTATAGAAAAGTTACAAGTACAAAGAGTTCTCACGTATTCTGTATTTAGTTTTCCCTACTATTAACATCTTATGTTAGTATGGTACATTTGTCACAATTAATGAGCCAATACTGATACATTATTAATAACTAAAATCTACACTTTATTTGCACGTCATTACTTTCTCCCTAATAACCATCTTCTGTTCCAGGATCCCATGCAGGATACCACGTTTCATTTCATTGTCATGTCTCCTTAGGCTTCTCTCAGGTGTGACAGTTTCTCAGGCTTTCCTTGTTTCTGATAACCTTGGCAGTTTGGGGAGTATTGGTCAGATATTTTATAGAATGTTTCCCAATTTGGGTTTATTTGATGTTTTTCTGATGGTTAGAGTTGGGTTATGGGTTTGGAGGAGGAAGTTCACACAGGTAAAATGTAATTCTCAACACATCCGGGTATATGTAACCAACATGACCATTGACCTAGATTACATGGCAGTGTTAATGTTTGTCATCTTTCTCCACCATCAAGCCTGGGGAATTTTTAATAAATGTTAGTATGACTTATAAGAGCTGAGTTTCCTTTTCTTGGAAAACAGGATATACACCCAGCTTTCTAGTAAGGATTAGGACTATTTCTGCCTAGAAGCAAAAGGTCTCAAGTTCTACAGAGTTCAAAACTCCCATTTTCCCTGAATTCTCTCTTGCTAATAGAAGCTGAGTAAGTGTAATCTCTGTGTAACAAAGAAACTGATAGATGATCCTAAGCATGTGTCTTTAACCAAGAAGAAATTGAGACCCATAGTGAGAGTATTTGAATCACACTGCATTGTTTACTTTTTAAACTTGATTTTTGGAATGATCTCTGGATTTCAATAGCATTTTTAGGTTGAAAATCTTATGACACAGGTAGGATGTCTAACTTACAAACAATTGAGAACCTGCAAGCTCCAAACACATCAATAAGAGAAAATAAAGCAGTAGGCGAGGAGGAAACTCAAAGGAAAGAACTGTGGCAGGAAGGCAGGCTGGGGAGGAATGATGTATGGGAGAGAAAGAGTTGTCAGAAATTTATTTGCAAATAGATCAAAGTCATAGTGTCAGAAACATTAAAGTTCCCCAGACTTTACTAAGTGAATTGAAGATTGTTTTTAACTTCTATTATTGCACTAGTTTAAAAGCTCCTTGTATTTAGAGGCTTAGAGTCTAGTGAGAGGAACAAGGAAAAACTAAATAAATGCAAGGATCACAGGAAGAGCTATTACAGTCATCTGACAGGAGGAAGTAGGTCCAGAAAGGTTCTCTAAAGGTGCTAAGGCATAAATACATTTCAGAAAGAAAGATAAACTAAACGGGAATAAAATAAATCTTTTGAAAGAATTAGCTTCTCCAAAGACACCTTCTGATATGTTCTCATTCTTCAGTGACATTTTTCCCACACATACACACATTATAATTTATACTCTTTATTAATACATCCCGTTGTGATTTGTTGAGGAACTTGTATGTGTGTATATGACGGGTGTGTGCTTCATTTGGAAAACATGTCCCACTATCTCTTAGCAGAAGTAGAGGACAAATAAAACACTTTATAACAAGGAAAGTGACAGCCTGATTTCTCTGATAATACAAAGCTAAAGTGAGTCAGAGGTGACCTTAACTGCGATGACCTTATAGTTACCTGCCATTTCCCAAACAAGTCAATAGAACAGGAAATAAGATTAAAAGGATAGAAGAACATGAAAACTTTGTTTCTTTGGCCAGTTACTGGTTGCAGGATAATCACACAAAAACCACAGAGACAAATAAAAGCTAAAATGGAAACCAGCAGGTCAGGTGGGAGCACATAATCTAATCAATATAGATTAAAGGTTAAGATCATAAACTCCTGATACAGAGTGTGGGGATTTAGATCCCAGTTCTATCACTTCCTAGGGATATGACCTATCTGTTCCTCCATTTTAATCATACATAAAATAAGGATAATAATAGAACCTATACCATATCCATAATGTAGCTGTAAGAATTAAATGATTAATACCTGTGGTTCATTTCAGATTAACTCTGACAGGTAGGAACAACCACACAAGTATTAACTGTCATTATTATTTCTCATAGCAGTAAAGGGTAGTACTCTACCATTGCTGTATGTAAGCACTCTAGCATTAAATAAACTATGTTTTAGTTCATACCATCTATATGTGACCCTAGGGAAATCATTTTTCCTCTCTGTTTTCTGAAATTTAAAATAGGGCTTCTTTTTTTTTTTTTTTAAATAGGGCTTCTAAGGAGTCAATAAAACCATGTATGCATAATGTGTAAGACACCAGCATACACATTAAAGGGAATCAGTAATAATGTTTGCTGTGATTATTAACATGCCATTAGCACTGGCCAAATAAAAATTAGCAGTAAACCAAGTAAAGAGAGGTGGCTTTAATAGCAAGTGATAGACCCTAGCATTGGGTATAAATGACTTTGAAGAGTCCCAGAAACCGATGGAGAGAGGAAAGTGCACTGCTACTTTTGAAGCCACAGCAAATGCTTATTGTTGTCATTAAAAAATATTTTATGAGTTAATGTTTTGCTTTGAAAGCAGAGTGCTAGATTGTCTAGCTGGCTGGTTTTCCCAGATTTGTGGGATGTGGGCTGATGCAAAGGAAAAATAAACCTACAGAAAATTATTTGTACTCTGCATGCTCTAAACATATCTTTGTACTAATAGTTGAGTACTAATTATCATATTCATGTAAAAAAAAAAAAACAAAATTAAGCCAAGGAAAGAAATTTGCAAGATGATTAGAGGTAACAATGCCTGATGCTCACAGGGGACTCGAATAGTGTTTGTTTCCAATAGCTAAATGAAATAAACTACATAGTTCATGGACTATTGTATAGAATACAGAGAGGGAGAAAGGCTCAGTAGTGAGGAATAAGTAGGCCCAGATGGAGAACTGCTCCAGACCCACCTAACAGATCATAAAAACAAGAGGAGAAATGATCAAATGGGTTCCAAAAAAATCTCCTTGTAAGAAAAAGCTCAACACTTAGTGGAGTAAAAATATATTCAACAGATAACAGACAGAACAGATAGACAACAATAGCAAGATAGTAGACTTAAATATGGTCCTTATGCTGATAATATTAAGTATAAATAGTCTAAATAGCCCAATTAAAAGGAAGGTTATAAGACAGGACAAAAACAAATAGTAAGAACAAGCTATATACTGTATACATGAAACACACTTAAATATAAAGCTACAAATAGGCTAAAAATTTAAATGGTGGAAAATATATAACATGCTAATATCAAAGGAGAGTTTGAAAGTAAAATTGGCAAAAATAGCAGAGTGAGCAATGAACTCCAAAATTTCATTAAAGCAACAAAAGAACTGGCAAAAACTGTCAGAATCAATTTGCTTAGAATTTTGGAAACTAACTAAAACCCTTCAGCAGCCAAAGGAATGATTAATCAAGGAAAAGTAGCAAAATCTCACTATTACCATTGTGGTTCCTTCCACTACTGCTTAACTTGATGACAGCCCTGAAGAAAACAGCTCACACTGACACTATAAATGTCATATTACAGGAAGCAGAACGGAATGCATCTGCAAAGTATTGTGGTAATTTGTTTTCACCTATCAGGTAGCTGCCTGAAGGACCAGCCCTAATAGGCTTAGCTTTATCTTCCCTACCTCTAAACTCTCTCAGTGCTGAGTCAGCAGCACAGGGGGTGTTTGACAAAAAACACTTATGTGAAAATCTATCAGTCGAAGTCCCTGCTGCTTGGGGCACTGGCAAAGAGTTGGGGCAGATGACAAACTTACCAAAACCTTAGGAGGAAAGTCTGGGGAATGGGATACTTAGGGGAATATGGACTTTGAAACCTCTGATACATTACTGGGAATCTAGAAGGCTACACTCATGTCTAGGACTGTGTGTGGGTTCAGAAAAGACCTGAGAAGGCCCTAATCCCCCACCTCTGACTGACTTTCAGACTCTGCACAAGCAAGAAGTGAACAGTAAGGAGAGTTATAAACTGTTTGGATGAGTGTTGAAGGTACGCTCCAACACACAAGGCACAGAGCCCATCTGCAAAGTGGCTTATCTGCAAAGAGTGGGAAATTTTCTTGTTCTAGGAGTTCAAGGAAATCTCTATCCAATCATTAGCTGACCATTAAACTAATGGAAAAGAGACTTCAGTGGCCACACATAACAAAGAACACAGACTTTAGAAAATTGCTTGAGAAAAGTCACTAAACAAACTACTACTATAATCAGCAACAACAATAAACCCTTAGGGAAAGGGATATCTATTCTCCAGAGTTACTACATTACAATGCTCAAAATAGCTTCTTGTCAAAAAAAATTCTGAGGGATGCCAAGAAACAAGGAAGTATGATGACACATAGGTAGGAAATAAAACAATTGATCAAAATAATTCCTGGGGAATCCCCAACATTGGACTTACTAGAAAACCCTTTAAGCCAGCTATTCTAATATGTTCAAAGAGTTAAAGAAAAAAAAAAAATCAAAGAAAAAGAATTAAAGGAATCCATGAGAACAAGGTCTTACTAAATAGAGAATATTAATAAAGAAACAGAAATTAGGTAATGGAACCAAATAGGAATTCTGGAATTGAGAAGTTTAATAACTGAAGTTAAAAATTCACTAGAAGGGCTCAGGAACAGATTAAAGCAAGCAGAAAATTCAGTTAATTTGAAGACAGGTTAGTTAAGACTCTGCTGTCTGAAGAACAAAAAGAAAAAATAAAAAAAAAAGAGAGCCTCAAATTCCTGTGAAACACCATCGAGATTACTAACATATGCATAATGACAGTCCTTGATGAAGAGGAAAGAAAAAGGAGCTGAAAGAATACATGAAGAAATAATGGCCGAAAACTTCCTAAACCTAATGAAAAGCATTAATCTACATATCTGAAAATTCAAGAAGCTCAAGAAATGCCAACTCAGGGGGCACCTGGGTGGCTTAGTCAGTTAAGCGTCCGACTTTCGCTTAGGTCATGATCTCACGGTTCGTGGGTTCGAGCCCCGCGTCAGGCTCTGTGCTGACTGCCAGCTCAGAGCCTGGAGCCTGTTTCAGTCTGTGACTCCCTCTCTCTCTGACCCTCCCCTGCTCACGCTGTCTCTCTCTCTCTCCTAGAAATAAATAAAAAATATTAAAAAAAAAAAAAGAAATGCCAACTCAGATAAAATTAAAGAGATATACACAGAGACACAATACCATCAAACTGCCAAGAAACAGTGATTCATTTCAGGATTCTGGGAAGACTGGCAGAGTAAGAAACATTAGAGTAGGAAGTCTCCCTATTTGGGCAACAATTGCATTGGCAGAATCTATATACTGTAACTATATTGGAATTCTGTATTCTATTGAAGGCTTAACATTTCCAGGAAAGACTTGGATCATGGTTAATTTTGGTCATTTTCAGCTTTTAGTGCAGGAGCAGCAATCCATCCACCATCTCCCCATCTGCTCCAGGGCAGGCAGCTGTGCAAGTATTCCTGAAGCAGCTTACATATAGTTTATGGAAGCCACGGTGGGCAAGGAGGACCTCTTTAGGGACTATACAAAGAGAATATCGGGAATCTGTACTGTGATTGCAGATTGCTCCTTCTGATCACAGAGGTACTTCTGATGCACCTCTCCTCTTGTAGCAAGTCCCCCCCCCACCTACACTCGGTTGAGCTGACTTACAGGAGATTTAAGGGGTCAATGCTTCTCCCCTTAATTTTTCTCTTTTCTGTCTTGGGAGCCAGACACTGAAGAATAGGACAGTCAAAAGCAATCATATGTGTAAGGGAGATTAGAAAGCCATCACTCTTGCCCAGGGGAAGGCACAGGCTCAGAAAAGATCTGAAAAGACTTAAGTCTACAACTTAGGCTGATCCTTGGAACAAAGAGTTTGCAAAAACAAAAAATACAACAATAAAATACAAAACCAAAAACAGCAAACCCTGAAGAAGGGAATGAATCTCATTTCCAAAGTTCCCACATTATTACATTCACATGTCCAGATTTCAGTTAAAAAAATCTCAAGGCATACAAAGAAATAACTCCATTCAAAAGAAAAAAATAAATAAACCAATAGAAACTGTCTCTGGAAAAGGCCCAATGGCAGACCTATTAGACCCAAACTTTAAAACAATTGTCTTAAAGATGTTCAATGAATTCAAAGAAGATGCAGAGAAAGTCAAGAAAATGATGTATGAAGAAATGAAAATATCAATAAGGGGATATAAAACCTACAAAAAAATCTCTGAAGCTGAAAAATATAATAGCTGAAATAAAAATTTCACTAGAGGCATTCAAATGCAGATTTAGACAGGCAGAAGGAAGAATCGGAAAACTTGAAGATAGGGCAGTCTGAGAAGCAGAAAGAAAGAAGATTGAATAGTTAACAATGCTTAAAAGACATTTGGAACACCATCTAGTGAAGCAACATACACATTATGGAAGTTCCAGAATGAGAAGAAAGAAAGAAAAGGAACAAAAAGCATATTTGATACAACAATGGCCCCAAACATCTTAAATTTAATGAAAGACATGACAACAAACTTCCAAGAAGCTTAATGAACTCCAATAGGATAAATTCCGAGAAGCCAACACTGAGACACATTATAAACCGTCCAAAGACAAAGAGAAAATTTTGTAAGCCACAAGGAATATACAACTAGTCATGTACAAAGGATCCTCAAAAGGTTACTCACAGATTTCTCATCAGAACCTTTGTAAACTGGAAGGTATTGGGTTGCTCTATTCAAAATGCTAAAAGAAAACCTGTGAATCTGGAATTATCTGTCTTTCAAAAGTGAAGGAGAAATTAAGGCATATCAGAAAATTTTTAAAATGAAGAATTCATTGACACTAGGCCTTCTCAGCAAGAGTGAAAGGACACTAGACAGTAAATGAAGGACATATGAAGAAATAAAGATCTCAGTGGAGGTAAAGGCATGGGCAACTGTATAAGCAAGTATTACGGTAACAATAGAGTGTGACTCCACTTTTTGTTTTCTACATAACTTAGGAAACTAAAACATTTGTAGTGTCGGGTGGCTCCATCAGTTAAGCATCTGACTCTTGATTTTGGCTCAGGTCATGATCTCACAGTTCATGGGATAGAGTCCCATGTCGGGCTCTGTGTGGACAATGCAGAGCCTGCTTGTGATTCTCTGTCTCACTCTCTCTGTCCCTCCCTTGCTCATGCTCACTCTTTCTCCCAAAATAAATAAACATTTAAAAAAAGAAAACTAATATATTTAAACAAACAATAATCTAAAATTTAGCATTATTATAACTATGGTTTATAACTCCACATTTTGTTTTCTTTTTGTTATTGTTGGTTTTTTTTTTTTTAGTTAATTTATTTATTTTAAGAGAAAGAGAGAATGCTGGGGGAAACGGGATGGGGGGGAATCCCAAGCAGACTCCACACTGTCAGCACAGAACCTGATGCGGTGCTCAAACTCACAAACCATGATATCATGATCTGAGCTGAAATCAAGATTTGGCTCTTAAGTCATCCATGCACCCCCACATTTTGTTTTCTACATAATTTGAAAGACAAATGCATCAAAATTTATTATTTTATGTTTCTGGACACACATTTATAAAGATGTAATTTTGTGTCATCAACAATACAAAAGATGGGGACAGAGGTGTTCAAGGAGGAAAGTTTTTGTATGTTATTGAAGTTAAGTTGGTATAAATTGAAATTACAGTGTTATAACTTTAGAATGTGAAATGTAATCCTAGGATAAAACAAAACAAAGAAAATCCTATAGAATATACACAAAAAGATACGACAAAGAAATTTAAGCATTTCACTACAGAAAAATCAACCATACACAAAATGTAGTATGCAGGAAATGAGAGACAAAAGAAGCTGTCAGGCATGCAGAAAACACATAGAAGAATGGCAGAAGTAAGCCCTTCTATATCAGTAACTACTTTATTTACTTATTTATGTTTTGAAACCTCTACACCTAACCAAGCTCAAACTCACAACTGCGAGGTCAAGAGTCATATGCTCCCCTGACTGATCCAGCCACTAATTACTTTAAACTGAGTTAGATTACTCTCCTTCCAAAGTACCATGCAAAAAAATTTTATTAATTTTTGTAAAATGGTGGTTACTACTCATATAAATAGTATGGTCTTTAAATGTTTTCTTTATTTTTGAGAGAGAGAGAGTGAGCAGGGGAGGGGCAGAGAGAGAGAGAGAGAGGGACAGAGGATCCCAAGCAGGCTCTGCATAGAGAGCGCAGTGCCCAATGTGGGGCTCAAACTCATGAATTGTGAGATCATGACCCAGGCTGAAGTCGGACACTCAACCAACTGAGCCACCCAGGTGCCCCATAAATAGTATTTTTAAAAACACATGGAAGTAAACAGAATTCACTGAGATTTCGTTTCTTTTTTTATTCTTAGAAACAGAGCACAAGCAGGGAGGAGGGTCTGATGGAGAGAGAGAATCTTAAGAAGGCCCCATGCTCAGCACAGAACCAAACGTGTTCTCAATCCCATGACACTAGAATCATGACCTGAGCCAAAATCAAGAGTTGGACACTCAAGTGATGCTGCCATTCTGTGTCCCAAGAGATTTCCATATTTAAATAAATTAGTATAATATTGACATTTTTAAAAGACAATGACAAATAGACAATCTTGAAACCAAAAGTAGGTTCTTTGAAAACATTAACAAAATTGACAAACCTTTAGTTAGACTGATGGTTAGTCATGTGTGTCAATTTGGGTAAACGACTAGTGTTAATTAAACATGAATACTAATCCAGGTGTTACTACAAAGTCAGTATTGGTAATGTTTCTTTAGACTTAGTTTCTCTTAGCAACGCATAGACCAACCTGGGTGGGGGGGAGATAAAAGCAAAGATTCAGTCTCCTTCAGTATCTTAAAATCAGTAATAAAAGTGGGTCATTACTACTAATGTTGCAGAAATAAAAAGAATATAAGGAAATACTTTGAACAATTATATATCAACTAATTAAATTCCTAAAAACATAAAAACTACTAAAGCTAACTCAAGAAGAAAATGATGATCTGAATAGACCTATCTCAAATAAAGAAAATGAGCAATTTAAAAACTTAAAAAAGCCAAGTCCAAGGTGGTTTAGGCTGGTGAATTCTACCAAGCATTTAAATAAGCATAACCAATCTTTCACAAAATCTTCCAGAAAATTACATATTAGGAAACACTTCCTAACTCATTCCTTGAAGCCAGTATTGCCCTGATTCTAATATTTTCTTTTTTTTTTAATCTTTTTAATGTTTTATTCATTTCTAGGAGAGAGAGAGAGACAGCGTGAGCAGGGGAGGGCCAGAGAGAGAGGGAGTCACAGACTGAAACAGGCTCCAGGCTCCGAGCTGGCAGTCCGCACAGAGCCCGACGCGGGGCTCGAACCCACGAACCGCGAGATCACGACCTAAGCAAAAGCCAGACGCCCAACCGACTAAGCCACCCAGGCGCCCCTGATTCTAATATTTTCTAATTGATCTATATACTTGAAGCTATCCCTATAAAAATCCTAGCTGCTTCTTTTTCAGAAATTGACAAGCTGGTCCTAAACTTTATATGGAATTTCAAGAGCATGAAAAGCCAAACTATCTTGAAAATAAGCACTGAGTTGGAGGACTCACTCTTTCCAATTTCAAAACTTACTACAAATTAAACAGTAATTAAAACAGTGTGGTACTGGCAAGACATATAGATCAACAGAATAGAACTGAGAGTCAAGAAAAAAGACCCATCTATTTACAGGAAATTGATTTTCAACAAAGGTGCACAGACCATTCAATGGGGAAAGAATGGTCTTTTCAATAATTGTTGGTGGGACAACAGGATGTCTATATGCAAAAGAATAAAGCTGGCCTCTACCACAAACAATATATAAAAATGAACTCTAAATAGATGAAATATCTAAATGTAAGAGTGAAAAATATACAACTCTAAAGAAATCATAGGTTTAAATCTTAGTATGACACCGAAAGTATAATCAACAACAAAAAATAAATTGGACTTCATCAAAATTAAAAACTTTCTGCATCAAAAGGTAGTATCACCAAAAAAAACCCCACAGAACAATGGAAAATATTTACAAATCATACATCAGATAAGGGCATAGTATATACAACTTAGAAAAACATTCACTACTAAACAAAAGGACAAATAACTCAATTAAAAAGGGACAAAATCCTTGAATAGACATTTCTCCAGAGAAGATATGCAAATAGCCAAAAAACACATTAAAAGATGCTCAATAATATTAGTTATTAGGAAACAATAACGAGATACTATCTCATACCCCCTGAAAAGGATGTAATTATTTTTTGTGGAAAATAATTAGTGTTGGTAGGATGTGGAGAAACTAGAACCCT
The DNA here is from genome assembly GCF_008692635.1 of Crocuta crocuta. Lineage (NCBI taxonomy): Eukaryota > Metazoa > Chordata > Mammalia > Carnivora > Hyaenidae > Crocuta > Crocuta crocuta. Next base: position 3,456,236 of record NW_027530644.1, on the reverse strand, counting down.
CCTACCCTGCAGGTGGTAATGTAATATGGTTCAGCCTATAAACAGTTTGGTAGTTTCTCAGAAAGTTAAATATTGAGTTACCATATGTCTCAGCAATTCCACTTCTAAATATCTGCCCAAGAGAACTGAAAACATGTACATACAAAAACTTGTACATTGATACTCATTATTCATAACAGCTAAAATGTAGAGAGAATCCAAATGTCTATCAACTGATGAACAGATGAACAAAATGTTTTATTTATAGCCATATTACGGAATATTATTCAGCCATAAAAAAGGAAGAAGTACTGATTCATACCAGAACATGGATGAACCTTAAAAACATTATGCTGAGTGACAGAAGCCTGATGGAAAAATCCAGACTATGATTCTATTTATATGAAATGTCCAAAATTGGCCAGTCCATAGAGACAACAGATTAGTGACTGCCAGGACTTAAAGGGAGAAAGGAAATGGAGAATGGCAGCTTAATAGAAATGAGGTTTCCTTTGGGAAGTAATGGAAATTAAACTGCCTGCCCAAATTCCTGGGCCCTACATCACCTATACTGGAGCAGAATCTTTCAGTGAAGTTTCAAAATATGCCTTTGAAGCATGTTGGATGATTTTAATATGTTCTAAATTTTATGTAGATAAATAAAAACATATTTTTAGATTATAAATTTACATATTCTTGAGTATATATATTCTTGGAGGAATATGACTTGCACCATACTATAACTGGATATATGAAAATGTTTTATAAGTAAGGTTTATCTTACTTATCAAGCAGAGCTCCAGGTTTTATTAAATGTTTTTTTAAAAAAATAGTAAAGTGTATATACAGAAAACAGCACAGAAAGGCTCACAAGATGACCTTCATGCTCCAAATACAGTTATGATTGTCAGAAATATATGAATTATATTTCAATTTAAATTCATGGCTTCAGACAATGTAGATAGCCTTTCGGTTTCTATTTTTGCAAATGTTAGGATGGTGGAAAATGTGATGAAAGATGTTAAATAAAAAATAGAAGATGACTGGCCATAGATAACTCAAGTAATTAAGCTCTCAAAACATTCTTCCAAGTCTCTAGTTGTGAGGGGCTGATTCTGGAGCTTGCATCTCTGGTCACTTTCTTGCGTCTCCCCCCTGCCTTCCAGGGCTTATTAGCACTCACTCCTGAGAGTAGGCATCAGAAGAAAGAGGTGGGATTAATATTAATCAGCTATGACTTCTTAATAGCTCTGTTCATTTCTCACAGTGAGGGAAAAGTTAAGGAGGCTACAACAGGGTTTCATTGTGATTATATGGAAATAGAAAAATCAAGTTTACCAGCATGTTTACGGTGCACAGGGCTACTCCAAGCACGTTTGTTGGCTAATGAATAGGTGTAAGGCTTTGAGACATGCCAATGAAGTGAGTGAGAGGTTTCAGATAGTCCTGAAAAGCAGTGTAATTCCATTTGTTGATACCTAACTCTTTTCTCTTCTGCTCAAAAATAAAGTATAAATGATGCTTGTGCTTCAAGAGAAGGTGAAGAATACCACAATATGTATATATGACAATTACAAACAGTTATCATTCCATAATCACATTCATTTATTTCTCCTAATAACAGGGTGCCATTCTAGTCTACATTTAGTTAGAAAGTCAGACTTGGGCTCCAGACGGCCTGGATTCAAATTCTAACTATACTGCAGGCCAGATAAATTTGAACACGGTGCTAAACCTCTCTGTGTCTTAGTCTTTACATGCATCATTTTAAAATCACAGTTCTTGCAGAGATTAAATAAAGTAATGCATGTAAAGCATTTATATGTGTTAAGTGTTAGCTATTATTATTGTATAGTACTTTTCATTTTAAAAGAACTTTTTTATATTATCTCCTTTAAATTTAAGGGAACATGATTTTTTTTCCTTACAGTCTCTCCTTTAATTATCAAAATAATGTTCATTCTAACTACCTAGAAAATATAATAATAAAAAAGAAAGAAATAGGAAGGAATAAATGTGAATAAAACCAAACTACCCAAAGTAGTTTATAATAAATTAAAACCTGTGAGATGGCAATACTCAAATTTTAGACCTACAAAAGTGTCAGTTTCATTTAGTGTATAATGTTGTATCTTGCATTTTTATCCATTTATTATAAACATCAAAAATAGAAGAATGGAGGTTATTATTCCCATTTTATATTTTTAAAAACTGAAACTCAATATAGTTAAATAATTTATTCTAAGATGATCTGCCAGTGTTGTAGGTAATAATAAAGACCCTTTAATTTGAAGAGATATGTACTCTCCCATATAGCAATTCACCTTTTCAAACTGTTAGTGTAATGAATAAGAACACTTATGTTCTGATTTCCAATAGGTTCCTATCACGCTTCTGTCTTTATAAACTACCCATCTTCTCATTTCTTTTTTCCATTTCATGCACTCCCACAAGTGCTAGATCTCTGTATCATCAATTCACCCAGGGTCATACATTCAGTGCCTAAAAACTAGTCCTAGTGTTTTATGATCACCATGCTACAAATAATATAATGATCTCATCACCAAGATTAAGATTATTTCAGGTGCTTGGATGGCTCAGTTAGTTAAAACTCTGACTTCAGCTCAGGTCATGATCTGTGTCTGTCCTTCTAATGGGGTTCATGAGTTTGAGTCCAGCATCCAGCTCTCTGCTGTCAGCACAGAGCAGGCTTCAGATACTCTGCTCCCTACCCTTCCCCCACCTACTCTCTGAAAATAAATAAACATTGGGGGGGGGGGGAGGAGATTATTTCTCTATATTTTTATCTGCCCCTTATTCTTAGCAACAATATTTTAAACCAAATTCCAAATGTCATGCTTATTTTAGTGTACATCTCCCCAAAAAACAAATGTTCTCTCATATAACTATAATGTCATTATCATACATAATGAAATTAACAAATTACTGTAGTAAGTGTAATACTCAGGTCATATTCAAACTTCTTAGATGACAAAAAAATGTGCTTCACATTAGATATTTTTAGTTAAAGAATTGACATACAATATATTAGTTTCAGGTGTACAACATAATGATTTGACAATTCTACACACTATGAAAGGCTCACTATCATAAGTATACTTACCATCTGTCACCATACAAAATTACTATAACATTATTGACTATAGTTCATATGTTGTAATTTTCATCCCTATAACTCATTTATTTTATAAGTGGAAGTTTGTAGCTCTTAACTCTTCACCTATTTCACCCATCCCCACACCATCCTCCTCTCTGGCAACCACTAGTTTGTTCTCTGTATTTATGAATCTGTGTCAATTTTTATGTTTAGATTGCACATATAAGTGAAATTATATGGTATCTGCCTTTCTCTATCTGACTTATTTCACTTAGCAAAAGGTCCATCCATGTTTCACGAATGGCAAGATTTCATTCTTTTCATAGCTGAGTATTATTCCTTTGTGATATATATCATATAATTGGTATCAATTCAACCATTGATGGACACTTAAGTTGCTTTCATATCTTGGATATTACCAATAATGCTATAATTTACAAAGCAGTGCATATATCTTTCAAACTAGTATTTTCATATTCTTCACATAAATACCCCAAAGTGGAATTACTGGATCACAGGGTAATTCAGTTTCTAATTTTTGAGAAACCTTCATATTTTTTTCCATAGTGTCTGCACTAACTTACATTCCCAGCAACAGTGGATAAGTGTTTCCTTTTCTCTACATCCTTGTCAACACTTGTTATATCCAGTCTTTTTGATACTAGTCATTCTGACTGGTGTGAGATGGTATCTCATTCTGGTTTTGATGTCATACTTCTTGATGATTATTAGTGATGTTGAGCATCTTTTCATGTGCTGTTGGCTGTTCTGTATGTCTTCTTTAGAAAAAATATCTATTCAACGTGTCAGAGGGAAGATGGCCGAGTAGGAGTACCCTAGGCTCACCTGGTGGCACAGATACAACTAGATAGCACTCACAGCTGTGTAAATAACCCAGAAAATGACCCAAATACTACCAGAATAAACTCCACAAACAAATGTAGTGAAGAAGCCACATGAAGAGGGTGGAAGGGCAGAGACATGATCAGGATTAAATGGACTCTTAGGACTCTCAGCAGAAGGGAGGGACACCAAGGGCACAGAGAGGGGAGAGAATCAGGCCCCCACAGCTGATGACATAAATGGGTAAGACAAATCCCCATAACATTTGGCTTTCAAAATCAGACTGGTCAAATTTTGTCAGTTCTTACAACCAGTGGGACTTAAAACCTTAGATATTTTAAAAAATCACCAGGCCCCACTTGGGGAAACTGATGGAGGCAAGAGAAAACTGAGTCCCTGCTCTTAAAAATACAACACAACAAACAGCCTGTGGCAATACAGCATAGAAGCAGCAGTTTAAAAGGTACCGGGACACACAGGAGGAAGAATTATTTACTAGTCTCAGAAGAAGTAATTAATAGTAATATAATAATAGTAGGACATCAATGGACAGATCATCCAAACAGAAAATTAACAAGGAAACAATGGCTTTGAATGACATTCCGTACCAGATGGGTTAAAACAGATATATTCAGAACATTCTACCCTACATAGAAGTATGTTCATTCTTTTCAAGTGCACATGGGACATTCTCCACACCGAACCACAGGTCTGCTCATGAAAATGAAAACACAACAGTCCAAAATCTTCGGGTTGCAGCAAAAGCTGTTCTAAAAGGAAAATTTCTAGCAATACAAGCCTAACTCAAGAAGCAAGAAAAAGCTAAAATAAACCACCTAACCTTACACCTAAAGGAGTTAGAAAAAGAAAAACAAATAAAACCCAAAGTCAGTAGAAGAAAAGAAATAATAAAGATCAAAGCAGAAATAAGTGAAAGAAAAATAATAGAACAGATCAATGAAACCAGGAGCTGGTTCTTTGAAAAGATCAACAAAATTGTTACACCTTTAGCAAGACTTCATTTAAAAAAAAAAAAAAAAAAGAGGATTCAAATAAAATCAGAAATGAAAGAGGGAAATAATAACCCATGCCACAGAAATATAAAGGATTATAAGAGAATATTGAGAAAAATTATGTGCCAACAAACTAGACAACCTAAAAGAAGTGGATAAATTCCTACAAGCATATAACCACCCAAAACTGAATTAAGGAGAAACAGGAAATTGGAATAGATCGATTATCAGCAATGAAATTTAATCAGTAATCAAAAAAATCAGACAAGCAAAAGTCCACGACCAGATGGATTTACAGGTAAATTCTACCAGACATCTAAAGAACAGTTCATATCTGTTCTGCCCAAACTATTCTAAAAAAATTGAAGGGGATAAATGCTTCCATATTCCTTCTATGAGGCCAGCATTACCCTGATACTAAAAAAGAAGAAATATGGACCAAGATCTCTGACGAGCATAGGTACAGAAATTCTCAACAAAATATTAGCTAACCAAATTGAAAAATACATTTTAAAAAATAATTTCACACAACTGAGAAGGATTTATACCCAGGATGCAAGGGTGCAAATTAATTTGCAAATTAATCACTGTGATACATCACATCGATAAAAGAAAGGATAAAAACCATATATATGGTCATTTCAACAGATGAATAAAAAGCACTAAGTACAACATCCATACATGAAAAAAACACTCAAAAAAAGTAGGTTTAGAGGGAATATACCTCAACATAATAAAGTTCGTACATGAAAAAGCCACAGCAAATATCGTACATACTCAAATGTGAAAAACTGAGGGGTCTCCTTTTAAGATCAAGAACAAGAGAAGGATGTCCAGTCTCACCACTCTTATTTGGCATATTACTGGAAGTCCTGGCCATAGCAATCAAACAAGAAAACAGAATAAAAGGCATCCAAATTGGTTGAGGAAGAAGTAAAACTTTTAATAGTTACAGAAGAGATGATACTCTATACAGGAAACCTGAAAGACTCCATCTAAAAACTACTAGAAATGATCAATCAATTCAGTAAGATTTCAGGATATAAAATCAATGTCCAGAAATCTGTTGCATTTCTATACACTAATACTGAAGCAACAGAAAGAAAAGAAAGCAATCCCATTTACAATTTTACCAAAAATAATAAAATACCTAGGAATAAATTTAATCAAGAAAGTGAAAGACCCGTGCTCTGTAAACTATAAAACACTGATGAAAGAAATTGAAGATGGCACACACACACAAAAAAATGGAATGATATTCCATGCTCCCAGATTGGAAGAACAAATATTGTTAAAATGTCTGTACTACCCAAAGCAATCTACACATTTATTGTAGCTCCTACCAAAATACCAACAGTATTTCTCACAAAAGTAGAACAAATAATCCTAAAATTTATATGGGACAACAAAAGACCCCAAATATCCAAAACAATCTTGAAAAGGAAAAACAAAACTGGAGGTCTTATAATTCCAGATTTCAAGTTATAATACAAAGTTGTAGTAATTAAAAAGTATGGTACTGGCACAAAAATAAATAAATGGAATGAGACAGAAAACCCAGAAACAAACCCTTGATTAAATGGTCAATTAATCTCTGACAAAAGAGGCAAGAAAATGCAATGGGAAAACAATAGTCTTCTTCAACAAATGGTGTTGGGAAAACTGGACAGCAGCATGCAAAAGAATGATACTGGACCACTTTCTTACACCATACATAAAAACAAAGACCTAAATGTGAGACCTTAAACCATAAAAATCCTAAAAGAGAGCACGGGCAGTGATTTCTCTGACATTGGCCATAGCAACATCTTTCTATATACATCTCCTGAGGTGAGCAAAACAAAAACAAAAATAAACTGTTGGGACTACATAAAAATAAAAAGCTTCTGCACAGTGAAGCAAATAATCAACAAAACTAAAAGGCAACCTACTGAATGAGGGAATATACTTACAAATAACATATCTGATAAGGGGTTAGTATCCAAAATGTATTAAAAAATTATCAACTCAACACCCTAAGAACCCAATTAAAATGGGTAAAACACATACACAGACATTTCTCCACAGAAGACATCCAGATGGCCAACAGACACATGAAAAGATGCTCAACATCAAATGCAAATCAAAACTATAAAGAGGTATCACTTCACACCTGTCAAAATAGCTAAAATTAAGGGGCACCTGGGTGGCTCTGTCTGGGTGGCTCAGTCAGTTAAGCGTACGACTTCAGCTTTGGTCATGATCTTGCAGTCCGTGGGTTTGAACCCCACGTCCAGCTTTGTGCTGTCAGCCTGGAGCCTGGAGCCCGCTTTGGATTCTGTGTCTCCCTCACTCTCTGACCCTCTCCCACTCATGCTCTCTCTCTGTCTCTCAAAAATAAATAAATGTTAAAAAAATTAAAAAGAAAAGAATGGCTAAAATCAAAAACAAAAGAAACAACAGGTGTTGGTGAAGATGTGGAGAAAAAGAACCCCTCATGCACTGTTGTTGGGAATGCAAATTAGTGCCAGTACTATGGAAAACAGCATTAGGATTCCTTAAAAAACAAAAACAGGGGCGCCTGGGTGGCTCAGTCAGTTAAGCATCTGACTTCGGCTCAGGTCATGATCTCATGGTTCATGGGTTCGAGCCCCACATCAGGCTCTGTGCTGACAGCTAGCCCGGAGCCTGGAGCCTGTTTCAGATTCTGTATCTCCTTCTCTCTCTGACCCTCCCGTTTAAGCTGTCTCTCTCTCTCAGAAATAAATAAAAATCATTAAAAAAATACATTTACAAAAACAAAAATAGAATTACCCTATGATCCAGGAATCACCCTAATGGGTATTTACTCAAAGAATACAAAACACTAATTTGAAAGGATATGCACCCTTATGTTTACTGCAGCATTATTAACAATAGGCAAATTATGGAAGCAGTCCAAGTTCACTGACTGATGAAAAGATAAAGAAGATGTGGTGTATATATCTAGATCTAGATCCAATAGAATATTATTCAGCCATTGAAATGAATGAAATCTTTCCATTAGCAACAACATGGATGGAGGTAGAGAGTATAAGGCTAAGCAAAATAAGTCAGAGAAAGACAAATACCATATGATTTCACTCATATGTAGAACTTAAAAAAATGAGCAAAGACAAAAACAGTGAGAGAGAGAGACAAACCAAGAAACATACTCTTAACTATAGAGAACAAATTGTTAGTTAGTAGAGGGGAGGTGGGGGGATGAGTGAAATAGGTGATGGGTATTAAAGAGTACACTTATAATGAGGACTGAGCAATGTATAGAATTATTGAATCACCATATTGTATACCTGAGACCAATATAACACTGTTTGTTTACTATAGTAGAATTAAAATTAAAAATATTTTTAAATATTAAAAAAAATAAAACCAAAAAAAAAAAGGATAAAGGAAAATGTCTATTCAGGTCCTCTGCCCATTTTTCATTTGGACTGTTTTGTTTTGGTATAGAGTTTTATGAGTTCCTTGTGTATTTTGGGTATTTATTCCTTATCAGATAATATGATTTGCAAATACGTTGTCATGTAGTAGGCAGATTTTTTGTTGATGGTTTCCTTTTCTGTGCAAAAGCTTTTTATTTTGATGTGGTCCCAATAGTTTATTTTTGCTTTTGTTTCTCTTGCCTGAGGAGACATATCCCTCCATATGTTGCTAACAGCTGATGTCTAAGAGTTTACTAACTACATTTTCTTTTAGAAGTGTTATGGTTTCAGCTTTTACAAATTTAGGTCTTTAATCCATTTTGAATTTGTGTTTGTGTGTGGTGTAAGAAAGTGATCCAGTTTCATTCTCTTGCATATAGCCATTCTGTTTTCCCAACACCATTTATTGAAGATAATATATGCTCCCAATTGTATATTCTTGCCTCCTTTTTCGTCGATAACTTAATCGTAGAAGCATGGGTTTATTTCTGGGATTTCTATTCTGTTCACTAATCTATGTGTTTTGTTTTGGGGTTTTTTGTGTGTGTGCCAATGTCATACTATTGTGATTATTATAGCTTTGTAGTATAGTTTGAAATCTGGGAGCATGATACCTCCAGCATTGTTCTTTCTCAAGGTTGTTTTGACCATTTGGGGTCTTCTGTAGTTACCTACACATTTTAGAATGATTGGTTCCAGTTCTTTGAAAAATATGATTGGCATTTTGATACAGATTACATTGAATCTTTAGATTGTTTTGGACATTTTAACAATATTAATTCTTCTAATCCATGATCTGTGTCTTTTTTTATTTCTTTCACCAACATCTTATAGTTTTCAGAGTATAGGTCTTTCACCTCTTTGGTTATCACACTTAGTTTGATTCCCAATTTATATAAGGTCCGCACATTGAAATTTGGATTATATTAGTTTATACCTCTAGGAAGCACTAAATCGTCATGAAGTTGGTATACTGTAAGTTTTAAAACTTCCTTTTTCATACTACTTCAAATACCCGCAAACACTATGAGCAACCTGCCCACATGACCAAGAACTCCAGTGTAAAAAGACTGGCCCCCCTCCACTTCCTCCCCTGACCGTGACCTAATGACTTCAAATGCACCAATGAAATCCCCTCCTATCTTTTGCTGTGTACGCTACCCTGATCCTTAATGAAGGTACTTGCCCACAGGTTCGCCCTCTTCCCATTCTGTCCTTCTTCCCACCTGTTTGGTTGATCCTGTTTCCTGGGCACTCCCCTTGCTGCCTGTGTCACCCCCTAATGCTGTGTGGTCACTCTCTCTCTCTCTTTAGTACTGTGAGCATAATCAACTGTTTTCCAGCACCTTTCTTGTGATCCCTCTTGTGGTCCCACCTGACTAACCATCTCATGAAAGAATATAAGCCAGTAGGCATTAAGTGTGCATGAACTTATTAGGAGTTAGAAAAAGAGGATTGGACAGGGGGAGGCATAGAGCCATGACGGAGTTTTAACAAAATTTCTGTGAACCCAATATGAAGCTCCAGCAAAGACTGCCCTTTAGAGGCACTCTGTCTTGGCAGAAATTGCCAGGCACTTGTACCACATTCCTGTTCTAATCATTAGATCAGAGAGAAGAGCTGAGGACATCCTACAGAAACTCACCTGGAAGGTGTCAACTAGCCACATGGCTCACAGCTAGTCATAAGCACTTTCTTGAAGGGGAGATCGAACTGCCTGCACAGTTCTATCTTTTAAGTCCTTTTTTCTCTTTTTTATGCCACCAACTTAATGAAAGAACTGGATCAAGTTTTCTGTAGACTCTCTGGCTTTGTCGTTAGACTAAGATTCGACATTTTTGGCAAAAACATTTATGAAGTATTCCAAGCATTGCTTGAAACTCAAATTGCTATCTATCTGTTAGGAAATGAATCCCCCTACTGTAAAGTTACTCATTAACTTGATAAGGACAATATCATTAAGAATTGGCAAATCATGATTTTATAAATCTATCATTTCTATATTTATTAGCATGGAATCTTCTGTAAAGAATAACTTTCTCTTAACATTATGAACTACTTGGTTATCCTACAATGCAAGTAATTCAAGAAAAAACAAAATAGATGCTTAACTTTTCCTTCAAATTGCCAATTTTCATAAGAAGCGTGTCCTAGTTAGTTCCTACAACCAATGAGGAGATGGGTTTTATCTTGTGTTTTTATTTATGTTGTTTTTGGTTTTCTCTTTTTTGTATAATATGAACTCATGGGTGTTGTTTTGACCCATATTTGAGAACAGAATTTCTGAATAACTAAATGAGGAGAGATTGTTTAAGTACAAAAATCAAAACTTACCCATTTGCTCTAAATTACTTTCTACTGAAATTTTGATGAAAGTACTGAACTCTCTTGTCCCTCAAAATTATTAAGTACACACATAAACATTTCATTCTTCCCTTCATATTAAGTTTAAAAATTACAGCCCTAAATAATCTTTATAATTTTTAAAACTTCATACATTCTCTTGGTCACTGTGTAGTATGTGTGAAATCATAATGCCCCCTACTCCTCCAGTTAAGAATGCCCTCCATTCTTTTGTGGCTTTTTTTATTTTTTAAATTTTCATTGTGAAATGAATTCAGATTTACAAAACATTGGAAAACGATAGTACAAAAACTTGTGACTACACTTCACCTAACTTCCTGGAACAAACACTTGTGGCTATTTTGACAATGTGTCAAATTTGGGGAGTAAAGTCATTAACTAAGAATAGTAAAGCAAAAGACTGAAGAAATCTGGGTGTTGAATGACAATGGAACTGCTATACCAGCTGAGTACTGTTTGCTTCTGGATTTCTTGTTATTGAGAAAGAAATAGACCTCTATTTTGTATAGCCACTATTTTAGGCTTTCTATTAGATGAAGGCTAATTGAATCTTAACTTGATCCCTAAGCCTTATTACATCCCATCTCCAGTACCATCAACTCCATAACATCCTCCAATATATTGTTTACCTCATATTCATATTTTCCACGTTAGACTATTCTGTAACATTACTTGGAAGGAATTATGTTCTGAAATATGGCTTTTAGATATACATACTAAGCAGCCACTAAAACTTTTATACACATTTATGCAGTTTACATACTTTCTAAACCCAATGGATAGGATAAATTTACCTTGATTGTATGTAACCACTAACCCAAGTCCTCTTTGAACCAGAACACCTATCTTTTGCTTTGAAATCATCTATGCTTTGGCTACTCAGCAGCTCTGTACTTAATCAAACTACATCCCAAATCCTCAATACTCTATTAGTGTCAGTTGATCATTACTATCAGGTGTTAGGGTGGACAGAATGGAAATTACTGCAAGTCAATAAGTAAACAAGCTATGAATAAGAAATACCAAAATTATTTTCTCATGGTCTCATGGCTGGCAAGTTATACAATCTGAATTACAAAGTAGGATTTCTGGTTTCTGCTCCGTATGTCTACTATATTAATATAGATCAGAATAAGCATCTACACATAACAAAGATCTATATAGAGTAGAAAAAAATAATCTTGCATTTTAACACATGATGATTTCCAAGTCCTAGAAAACACATTATTTCCAACATCTCATATATTATTTATTTATTTGCACTATATCATGTTTAATTCAAAGTAGTAGTATTTTTAATACATATTAAGCGAGGCATCATCTCTATAACATCAAAGAAATCATATTATCTTAATCTACATTCTGAATGTTTACTAAAGATGAAGCCATATTACTATTTATGTTTGTAGCCAAGTTAATTTTGTGATATCCCTATTTTTACCAGTTAATTGTGACTGATATGATAATATTACTTACTCCACAGAAATTTGTACTTTGAGAGTGCAACACAATTTTAACAAGAATTACTATGGCTTATATTTACTTTTTATTTCCTATTAGAATTCATAAGTCACATACAACATTTAAAATAAATTCTATTTGGCTAATTTGCAAAAGCTGGTTAGCAAAGAATCTGAAGCAAACTGTAATAGTCACATGACAGCATTTTCACTAACATAAAAAAAAGGTAGGTTGTTTGTATTACAAGGCATACACGTATAATATATTCTGTAACCACACCCAAATTTATATTACTAAAAGATAAGATAATTACTTTCGAATTGCCATGGAAACGAGGATATTTTAAGACCATCATCATTGAATCTTTATGACCATTTATGTTACAATCTATGTTTCAAATGTACTTAAATAGAAATGCTACCAGACTTCTAAAATAATTCACAAATTATTACACAGTTATTACTTTGCATTTGGTTCCCAGAAATGCAAAACTCATGCCTGTAAAGAATATTTCTAAGCACTTTTTTTCTCACTTAGCATGTGCTCTGCAATGCAGTAAGAACATTACTAGCATTGACAAACAGGAGCATATAATGTAGAATGCACATGGGTTTCCTCATTTGTTGGTTTTTCCTAAATTTTTTGTCACATTGATCTCCATGTAGCAAGACAGCTACAGAAAAATTAACCATGTCTTTGTTTTCACTATTGTGATCTCAGCATGGAAACAAAAATAATGTGAGAGGTTTTAGATCTTCATTCCCTCAAAATGAGGAGCCAGGGCTTCGGGTCTTAGAGATCAGGGTGTCCTTGGTCCTAAAGTAGAGAACTTTGTTTTTATAAATATAGGATTCAGAAGGTATTGTGAATGAGAGAAGAGTAAGGGTACTAACGTTAACTGGACAAGGTTGGGTTTCTTTCTCCCTGGAGAAGGTTGGGTTTCTCGAGACCATTAGCATTTCACTCTTCATGCAGTACTCCAGAAGTGGCAGAGCCTCCAAACAATGTGGCTGTGTATATGTCTGGCACTAAGCATCATTTTTGAGATCATAAAAGAAATCCTGTATCAAAATTAAACAAGGATAAAGTAGATATTGCCACCAAAGAAATTTGCTATAGAATGTATCATACAAACCAAGTAAAGAGAGAAAGCAGAGTGCGTCCACTAAAGTTGCACTACATAACATGGTAGCTACCTCCCACATGCATGCCAAATGCTCCTGAGGAGATGGAGAAAAGAGAACCCTTTGTACACTGTTGGTGGGAATGTAAATTGGTGCAGCCACTATGGAAAACAGCATAGAAGTTCCTCAAAAAATTAAAAATAGAACCATATGATTTAGCAATTCCACTTCTGAATATATATCTGAAGGAAATAAAATCACTACTTCAAAGAGACATCAGTACCTAATGCTTATTACAGCATTATTTATATTAGCTAAGACTCGGAAACAACCTAAGAATTCTTCAGTTGATAATAGAATAGAATAGAATACAACACAACAGAATAGAAATACATTCATACATTATTATATAAATATCCATTATTTAGCTATAAAATAGAAAAAAGTCTTGGCATTTGTGAAAACAAGGTTGAAACTAAAGGGCATTATGCTATGTGTAATAAGTCATACAGAGAAAGACAAAGAATGTTTGGTCTCATTAGCATGTAGAATTTTTTTTTAAAAAATGAACTCATATGAATAGAGTAGAATGCAGATTAGTAGTTGCGGGGGCCAGGGGGAAGCAAGAGTAGCTGGAGAAATGGGTAAAGGTAATCAAAGGGTACAAACTTCTAGTTATAAAGTTCTGAAGATGTAATGATATAATGTAAGCATGGTGACTATACTTAATGATTCTATATTGTATATTTGAAAGTTGCTAAGAAAGTAGATCTTAAAAGTTCTCTTTACCAAAAAAAAAAAAAAAAAAACATTATACACACACACATATACATACATATTCATATATATGTGTGTTTATAAACTGTGTGAGGTGATGGATGTGTTAATAACTAACCTCAGTGTGGCAAGATTTTTACAATATATATAGCATATCAAATAAGTACACTGTACACCTTAAATGTACACAATATTATAGGTCGATTATATCTCAGTAAAGCCGGGGAGGGGGAAGAAGTCATATCTCTAAACATTAGCCTAAACTTCTACCTTATGAAACCTAAAGAAAGGGAGTGGGGTACATAAGACAAAAAGAAACAGAAAAGAAGTAAGAACGATTAGAACAGAAATTAAGGGAATAGGGGTAAAAATTCAACAGAGAAAATCAATGAAAAACACTTTAGCTATAAAGCTATAGCTGTATTTACCAAGTAAAAAGGAAGACTCAAATCACTAAAATCGGGAATAAAAGAGCAGACATTTCTATTAGCCTTAAAGAAATAAAAAGAACTAAAAGAGAATACTATGGACTAATGTATGCCAACAAATTGGATAAACTAGACAAAATGGAAATATTCCTAGAAACAAACTATCAAACCTGATTCAAAAACAAAAGAGATCCTAGAGGGCTCAGGCATGTGCGTGTCCGTCCCACCTGGTACCACCTCAGGTCATGATTTCATGGTTCAGTTTGTGAGATAGAGCCCTGCATCGAGTTCTGCACTGACAAGTGTGGAGACTGCTTGGGATTCCCTCTCTCCTTCTCTCTCTCTTCCTCTCTCTCTCAAAATAAATAAACAACATTTAAAATATTAAAGAGAGAAAGCGATTTCATTAAATGTATATCAAATAAATAGATTGAGTTAGTAATCCAAACACTTCCCACAAAGAAAAGCCCAGGCTCAGATGACTTAACTAATTAATTCTACCAACTATTAAAGAATAATTAAGACGAATCTCTCACAAACTCTTCTAAAAAATGAGAAGGGAAGATTTCCTAACTCATTCCTACTCAGGCCAGTAGTATTACCCTGATACCAAAACCATATAAAGACATTATAAGACAAGAAAACTGTAGAACAATGTTCTTGTTGAATATAGCCACAAAAGTTGTGAACAAAATGCTAGCAAAGTTAATCCAGCCACACAGAAAAAAGATTGTACTTGATGATCAAGTGGAACTTATCAGTCATTCACGATTAAGTAAATATACTAAAATCAATGTAATAGAGCATATAAGTAAAATAAAGGCTGGGGGGGGGGAACCCATTACATGATAACCCACCAACAGATGCAGCAAAGTGATGGATAAAATCCACACCCTTTTATGATAAAAAATACTCAACAAACTAGGAATAGAGGGGAATTTCACAACCTGATAATGGGCATTTTTATGAAGAACACACAGCTAACATCATGCTGAATGGTGAAAAGACTGGGTATTTTTTCCCCAAGATCAGGAATAAGACAAAGATGTCCACCTGTATCACTTCTATTCAACATGGTACTAAAGATGCTATCTAGGGCAACTGGATAAGAAAAAGAAATAAGTGGGGCGCCTGGGTGGCTTAGTCGGCTAAGCGTCCGACTTTCGCTTAGGTCATGATCTCACAGTTCGTGGGTTTGAGCCCCGCGTCGGGCTCTGTGCTGGCTGCCAGCTCGGAGCCTGGAGCCTGTTTCAGTCTGTGACTCCCTCTCTCTCTGACCCTCCCCTGCTCATGCTGTCTCTCCCTCTCTCTCCTAGAAATAAATAAAACATAAAAAAAAAAAGAAAAAGAAAAAGAAATAAGAGATATCCAATAGTGGAAGGAAAGAAGTAAAATTATATCTATTTTCAAATGGCCTGGTCTTGAATAGAGAAACTTTTACAGAATATACAAAAATATTATTAGCACTTATTAATAAGTTAGTAAGGCTATAGGATCAGTATGGTAATGACATAAAGATAGATATATAGATCAAAGGTATAGAATAAGGAGTTAAGAGATACTTATACATTTATGGTGAATTGATTTCTGACAAGGCTGTCTAGCCAGTTCAATAGAGAAAGAAAAGTCTTTCAACAAATTGTGCTGTTACAACTGGATATCCCCATGCAAAAGAATGAAATTGGACTCCTACCTCAAATCATATATAAAAATGAACTCAAAATGGACTAGAGACCTAAACGTAAGGGACAAAACTATAAAAATGTTTAGAAGAAAACATAAAAGTAAATCTTTGTGACCTTCGATTAGGTAACACTTTCTTAGATACAATACCAAAAGTAAAAGTGGAAAAAAAAGGATAAATTGAATTTCATCAAAATTTAAAAATTTTGTGCCTCAAAGGACACCATGCAAGTATGAGGACAGCACACAGAATTAGAAAAAATATTTAAAACTAAAATAGAAAGTATTTTTGGGGTGCCTGGGAGGCTCAGTCAGTTAAGCATCCGACTTTGTCTCAGGTCATGATCTTATGGTTGGTGAGTTTGAGCCCCACATTGGACTCGGTGCTGACAGCTCAAAGACTGGAGCCTGCTTCAGATTTTGTGTCTCCCCCTCTCTCTGCCCCTCCCCCACTCATGCTCTGTCTCTCAAAAATAAATAAATGTTAAAAAATTTTTAATTAAAAAACTAAGTACCTTTATAACTCAAAAATAGGCAAGTAACCCAACTTAAAAATTAGCAATGCTGTGACCATTTTGCAATGTATACAAATATTGAATCATGTTGTACATCTGAAACCAGGACAATGTATGTCAATTATATCTTTATTTCAAAAATGGGTGAAGAATCTGAATAAACATTTCTCCAAAGAAGATATAAATATGGCCAATGAAAAATATTCCAGATGTCATTTGTAATTTAATAAGTACAAATCCAAATAATGATGGGATTCCTCATCATACCCACTAGGATGGCTATTATCAAAAAGACACAAGTATTGGCAAAAATATAGGGAAATTAGAAACCTCATATATTGCTGAAGGGCATGCAAAACAGCACAAACTCTTTGGAAAACAGTCTGGCAGTACCTCAAAAACTTAAAACAAAACAAAAAAACATACTATAAAACACAGCAGTTAAACTCTTAGATACATACCCAAGAAACCTGTAAACATATCCACAAAAAAACATGTACTTAAATGTTCATAGAAGAATTATTCATAATAGTCTAAAAGTGGAAACAGTCCAAATGTCCATCAGTACCTGATAGGATAAACAAAAAGTAGAATACCCATCTATACAATGAAATATCTTTCAGCCATAAAGAGGAATCAAATACTGATACATGATGTAGCATAAATGAGCCTTGAAAACATGGTGAGTGAAACTGATTACAAAAGACTTCATTTTAGGGGCACCTGGGTGGCTCAGTCGGTTAAGCGTCCGACTTCAGCTCAGGTCATGATCTCACGGTTTTTGGGTTCAAGCCCCGTGTAGGGCTCTGTGCTGACAGCCAGCTCAGAGCCTGGAGTCTGCTTCAGATTCTGTCTCCCTCTCTCTCTGACCCTCCCCTGCTCATGCTCTCTCTCTCTCTCTCTCTCTCTCTCTCAGACATAAATAAAACATTAGAAAAAATTTTTTAAAAGACCCGATTTTATATTATTTCATTTATATGAAATGTCTAGAATATGTAAATCCATACGACAGAAAGTAGATTCATGGTTGCCAGTGCTAAGAGGATTGTGAAATGCAGTATGAATACTATTCTTATCTAAGGTTTCTTTTTCCCTTGGAGGAAAACATTCCAAATTAAACAGTGGCAATAGATGATTATACTAAATATACTAAAAACCACTGAGTTGTTTTAAAGGATTGAATTTTAGAGTATATAAATTTGTCTTAATAAAGTTATTTATTAAAAAACGTCTTACATGGAAAACTATAAGGCACTGTTGAGAGAAACTAAAAAAGATGTGCATACATGGAGAAATATTACATATTTATGGATTGGAAAATCGCAAATTATGTGAAACATTAATGTGTCTCTTGATTCAGTGCAATCCCAATCAATTACAAGTTTATTCTGAAATTTATGTACAAATGCAAAAGGCCAAGAATAATAAAACATTCTTGAGGTAGAATGCAGAAGATAATCATATTTTACCAGACATGAAGGTTATTATAAAACCATGTTAATTAAGACATTCTTGCATTAACATTTAGACAAATAGACATGTCCCTGGTGGAGGGGCCCCAGCCAGCTACAGGACCCAGAATGGCCTCCACAGAAATCAAGTGGAGGGGACAACAGCCACCACAGATGCCAAACCGCACCTGGGAAAGGACCCTTTGGATCAAGACCTTCAAGTCCCTGCCAGCAAGCTGTGAAGACTCTCCCCATAGATTTCATTATCCTTACAATAACATGGTCTCTTATTTTATACAGACTGTTAAAACTTTTGAACCCCAATTATCACATCAGGGCAGATTTTGTAGGGATTCCTCAGAAGCACTTAGAAAGGAAAAACTTTGGGAGACCTGAGTGAGTCCTAGTAGCGGGGAACACAGTGTGTGTGAGCGAGCATAGTGTCTGGTTAGTGCAAGCATCTCCCTGAAGGCCTAGCCTTGTAACCTAATTTCAGCAGGAATGAGCTGCACCTCTGGGGATGCTTCATTCCCTTCAGCTATACATTTGCAAATTGTTGAAAACCCTTGCAGTTCTAAAACACAGGAGAAAATACTCCATCCTTGGCCCAGGAGCAGCCCTTATATTTTATGTATCCTACCTGAATGAATATTTACATACCGTGGACTCCTATGTTATACTTTACTGCTTTCACTCAATCTCTTAACCTGTCACAATAGTGTCTATTTACTAATCTTTTAAGTCCTGTAAATCTATCCTGAACTTGACCCTAAGCCCTGGATAACACCACTGACTTCAATTCCTTTATTAGGAAATAGGTATAAAAAAATGTCATACAAATTGTAACTATCAAGGGAGTACATAAATATGTCTTATGAAGTAGTTTCAACTGTAAGGTAAGACTTCTATACTCGTTAAGTTTGGACAACTGCTATAACAAGCAAACCCCAAGCTTTCATGGACTTAAAATAGTACAAGCTTATTTCTCATTTATGTAACAAGACTAGACTGGGTTCGGTTGGTGAGGCCAGAGGGTCTGCTGCAGTTATTCAGTGACCCCCGCTGCTGTCATTTCTGATATCAAAAAGAGGCTTCCTGAGTTCCCCTAGGGATTGGCATTTCCCTGGCAACATACCTAACTTAAAACGAAGCTGTGAAATATCGTTTTCTTGCATGCCCAGGGAGAAGAAAAATCACTTTAAAGGTATGCTAGCACCACAATATTAAAGCTATTTCCCTGATCAACCTTAGATATCCCATTTTATACACAGCCATTGAATTTACATTCAAGTCACTTCAGAGAATAGGATCAAGTTAACATGAATAAAATGAGTTACCAAAAGGTAACTGCCTACCATATAGCTTAACTCAGAGAGCAAAAATAGAATCCTACTAAAAAGGTTGGAAGTTGTTCTTTGCCAAGTAGTGGTAACCGTGACGGTGTTGGGGTAGAGTGAAGAAGAATATAGGCAGCCTGTGGATCAGACTGTGATTTGGTAAAGAGCTATTATGACACATTTTTGAAAAATTAACATACAGTTTAAAAGACAACAAAAGTGCATGTAAAAGCAGCGAACTTCAAAAAAGCAAACTAAAATCTGAAAAATAGTCAAAGCTATAAGCCACTCTAAAACAAAAACAAAACCAATGAACCAAAAACTGTCTTTACTTGCCAAGAGGCATAGTTTTCCCCCACTAAATCAGCCTTGATCAGCCACCTGTTCTTGAGGTGGGGAAGGGAGGGTAGTAGGTGGCGGAGTGAGCTGGGTGGGAGGGGGAGACTGCTTTAGACAGAAGTCTAAAAGATAACAAAAGAGTTTTTAAAAATTATCTTTTTTATAAGAGAATTTTAATTTTTAATTTTATTTTTAATTTGAGAGAAAGAGTGCAGGACTGTGCGTGCGAAGGGAAAGGGACAGAGAGAGAGACACAGAATCCCAAGCAGGCTCCTTGCTTGCGCAGCAGGGAGCCTGACACTGGGCTTGATCTCATGACCATGAAAGGCAAAATCAAGAGTCTGACACTCAACCAAATAAGTTGAGGCGCCCCTCAAAAATTATCTTAAAAACAGGTTTTCTTCTGGACTTCAGCCACGTGATAAGCTAACCACATTTATATAAGGTATAAGATATGTTAATGCTACCCTTCTTGTCTTTTCTTTGGAAAGATTAGGTTAGAAATTTCATACTATAACAAATGGTAATTAAACATTACACAATTAAGATGTCTAGCATTTATTCTAAGCTCAATTAAAGATAGGTTAATAGGGGCGCCTGGGTGGCTCAGTTGGTTAAGCGTCCGACTTCGGCTCAGATCAGATCTCATGGTTCATGGGTTCGAGCCCCGCATCCGGCTCTGTGCTGACAGCTCAGAGCCTGGAGCCTGCTTCCGATTCTGTGTCTCCCTCTCCCTCTGACTCTCCCCCGCTCATGCTCTCTCTCTGTCTCAAAAATAAATAAACTGTAAAAAAAAAAGATAGGTTAATAAATATATAATTTTGTACCTTAACACCAAGTATATGGTATGCCAAAAGGGGAATGAAGTAAATGGGAGTCAGATGACATGGGACCCAGCCCATTCCAGTGTTAAATAGTTGTATAAAACTGAATAATATTTCTCCTAATGTCTCCTCTTATTTATAAAATGAAAGAAAAAGCAGCATTTCCTAGATCGTACAAAATATCAAGTACCTTAATTACATAATCATATTAGGTATTTCAACAATTTCATATACCTATGATGCCCTACATCCCTTCAACCTATCTCTGATTTCGGCTGTAGCTTTGGTAGTTTTATGTCCATTCAGTGAAGGACAAATGCCCATCTCCTGTCCTGTGGAGCAACATTTCTAGAAGATATTCTGAACTCTTCTCAGAAACCCTGGTGGAATCAATGCCCTGTTACCCAGAATCGCTAACTCAATAATGAACTATTATGCTGTTGTTTTAACTTCCTTCCCAGTCTCATTTTCCCTACATTTTTACTCCTGTACACATGATCCTGTACCTGTAGGATCATGTGCCGAATAAGCTATATACATGCAAGTTCTTGACTCAGTCTCTATTTTTACAGGGACCCACGCTCAAGCCAGTATATGTGAATAATTTCATTTTATTTTATCTAAGGAAACTGAGGCTCAGTCCAAAGTCACATAAATGATGGAGCCATGATGGCAAACATAACTGCTTTTTTTTTAAAGCAAACTTAAATGCTTTGATGTTGCACCACTTCAGATGACTGCCGAGTTCCTTTTCATTCTAATAATCTTTGAATCTGTAAACATTCAAATGCATCATTTTCTTACTTTTGTATTATGTTTTCAATATCATCAAACATTTACTAAGTGGCTAGTACCATTACAGGCATAAATGGCAGGGGAAAAAAGGCAATACTATCTCTATTCCGAACATGCACCCTACATAAACTGGAAGGCAGAGAATCCAACATGGAAAGCAAAGCAACAAAAGCAAAAATAGACAACTGGGACTATACCACACTAAAAAACCTCTGCCCAGCAAAGGAAACCATTAACAAAATGAAAAGGCAAACTATTGAATGAGAGAAAATATTTACAATTCATATTATCTGATAAGGGGTTAATATCCAAGATCTATAAAGAACTTGTAAAACTCAATACATAAAAAAAAAAATCTTACTGGGGCACCTGGGTGGCTCAGTCCGTTGAGCATCCGACTTCGGCTCAGGTCATGATCTGGAGGTTTGTGGGTTCAAGCCCCGCATCGGGCTCTGTGCTGATAGCCAGCTCAGAGCCTGAAGCCTGTCTTAGGATTTTTTGTCTGTCCCTCTTCTGCTCACACTGTCTCTCTTTCTCTCTCTTTCTCTCGCTTTCTCTTTCTCTCTCCCCCTCCCTCCCTCCCTCTCCCTTTCTCTCAAAAATAAATAAAAATTTAAAAACATTAAAAAAAAACAATCTTATTAAAAACTTGGCAGATATTTGAACAGACATTTTTCCCAAAAAGAGATATAGAAGACCAAAAGGTATATGAATGATGTTCAGCATTACTAATCATCGAGGAAATGCAAATTAAAACCACAATGAGGTATCACTTCATATCCATCAGAATGGCTATTATTAAAAAACTAAAAACAAATAATAAGTATTGGCAAGGATGTGGAAAAGGGAACCCTTGTTCACAGTTGGTGGGAATGTAAATTAGTCACAGCCACCGTGGAAAACAGTATAGAGGTCCTCAAAACCTCTAAATAAAATACCATAGGATCCAGCAGGTCTACTTCTGGGTATTTATCCGAAGAAAATGAAACACTAATTCAAAAAGACATATGCACCCCCCATGTTCACTGCAGTGTTATTTAAAACACCCAAGATATGGAAATAACCTAAATGTCCATCAATGGATGAATGGATAAAAATGTGATATATAAAGATGATGTGACATATATGTAATGGAATATTATTCACATAAAAAAGAATGAAATCTTGTCATTTGTGACAACATGGATGGACCTTCAGGGCATCATGCTAAGTGAAATAAGTCAGACAGAGAAAGACAAATACCATATGACCTCA
Organism: Crocuta crocuta; assembly: GCF_008692635.1. Lineage (NCBI taxonomy): Eukaryota > Metazoa > Chordata > Mammalia > Carnivora > Hyaenidae > Crocuta > Crocuta crocuta. Next base: position 3,433,488 of record NW_027530644.1, on the reverse strand, counting down.
CTTATATGTGGAATCTAAAAACAGAAATTTAAAAAACTGAGCTCATAGATACAGAGAACAGATTGGAGACTGCCAAAGGCAGGGGGTGTGTGTGGGATGAAGAAAATGGGTGAAAGACTCAAAAAGGTAGACACTTCCAGTTATAAAATAAATAAGTCATGGGGTATAATGTACAGCATGATGACTATAGTTAATAATACTGTGTTGCATATTTAAAAGCTGTCCAGAGAAACATCTTAAAAGTTCTTATCATAAGAAAAAAATTATAACTATGTACGGTGACAAATGTTCACTGGACTGTGATTACACAATATATGCAAAATTGAATCTTTATGTTGTACACCTGACACTAATACATGATATGTCAATCATACCTCAATTTAAAAGAAGACAGGGGGCACCTGGGTGGCTCAGTTGGTTAAGTGTCCGACTTCAGCTCAGGTTATGATCTCACCACTCTTGGGTTCGAACCCCGCTTCAGGCTCAGTGCTGACAGCTCAAAGCCTGGAGCCTGCTTTGGATTCTGTGTCTCCCTCTCACTCTCTGCTGCTCCCCCACTCACACTCTATCTCTCTCTCAAAAATTAAAAAATGTTAAAAAAAAAAAAAAGAAGACAGAAACACAGACTATTATATTTGAATATTCAATAGCAAGTTTAAAAACTTTATCATTGGTCTGCTGGGACAAAGCCACCATTCTCAGAGTTATCAGCATAAACAAAAAAGCAACAGATACCTGTAACCTAAAAATAGATATCTTAACCTTTTCCCCTGATGTCAACTGCCAAAAGAGATATTGGATATGAAATCCTCAGAGATTTACACCCTGATTTAAACAGTGACCTTGCCTCAACTATTATTTGTCCTTTTCTTTACTTGCTCCAGTACTGAGAGATGAAAGAATAGAAATATCAGCAATGATATTTTATTTCAGGAAACATGGTATTTGTAAAATATCATTTGAAACACTCAAATCTCAATCATGTCCAATTTATCACTGCCATTACCAGCCTGATGGTGTTGTTGGAAAACCCATATATAATTATCTGCTATAGTGAAATAGAACCACCCATCATCAGCACCATTTCTGATTCATTTAAAAATATACGACACTTGGGGCGCCTGGGTGGCTTAGTCGGTTAAGCGTCCGACTTTCGCTTAGGTCATGATCTCGCGGTTCGTGGGTTCGGGCCCCGCGTCGGGCTCTGTGCTGACTGCCAGCTCAGAGCCTGGAGCCTGTTTCAGTCTGTGACTCCCTCTCTCTCTGACCCTCCCCTGCTCACGCTGTCTCTCTCTCTCCTAGAAATAAATAAAACATTTAAAAAAAAAAAATATACGACACTCAGAGGACAGAGCCTATTCAACTCCATGGTTCTCTACAATGTAAAACACTATTATGTATATACTAATATTCCTGAGTAGTTTTGAACTGAGTTTGTTGAAAAATAAAATAATAATCTTAATGACCCTGGTATTTATTACCACAAACCAAGGTTAGTCTTAGATTTATTGGTCTCAACACAGTTGGGCATAACTTATATTTAAACTGCCCACTTATTGCATTTCTAAATCTATCTTTCCAAATGGATACATATTTTTTTCATTTATGGGCCAGCCATTTTGCCTCATACTTCTGCCTTGTTCTAGTCACCTCTGTCTTTCAAAGAGTCATTGATCTTCACCTAGTTATTACCTTCTTGGTGATTTTATATGTTTCTTTGTTAAACTATTGTCCCCTTTTCACAGGTCATTGTTAAAGTCTGTTGACAATATTTTTTTCATGGATAGATTTCCAATGTCCTTCTGTTTGTGGCTTTCACCTACTAAAATGATTCTGGCTTCCCTGAAGTGGGCAACAGGCAGAGGAATGTGGCTGTTCATTACAGCCAACTGATGTCTCCAGCAGATTAATTTGTTGAGAGGCTTTTCTTATATCAGAAAATAACATTATCTTATACAGTAAGCTCTGTTCTTTACATGTCTCTAATATGGAACTGAAGTGATCATTTAAACTAGAGCACATAACAGACAGCAATAATGTGATGATATTCGCATATCTTATTTATTTATATCCCCACCAACTTCCAAAATTATTTCATTAGACTTACCATAAAAGTAGAATGTGCACAGGATATTTAAAATAAGGATAAAAGACAAACCAAAACCCATACAGATATGAGAATATTTTCACGTACAAAGTAACAAAAATCGGTATCCCATATCCTTAATCTTTACCATCTAGAGAAACCTAAAGACTCCAAATAGATTCAGAAAGCCCATATTCTAACGAGTCAGATTACCACACAAAGCTGGCACAGTTGACTGGTTAGCAATGGATCAGGACAGAAGTGCAGTCAGAAATTAATCTACCACAAAGAAACTTGGCATTATTTGAGATCTCTGGATTGAGAAAGGGAAGCAGATAACATGAAAGCAAAAACAGCCTCAGAGAACCAAACTTGGGAGCAACCTACAAGAAAGCCTCCCCCACACCCATAAAGGCATATTCCTTTTCCTCTTACATGCACACTGCTTGACATTTTTCTCTTAACACTTTATAGTAGCTAAAGTTCCAAAACAGAGGTTCATGGAGATTAATATGCACCACCTTTAAAATGCAAATAATTAAGAAGTGTAAAGTAATTATTGGTCATTCACACTGTCATCTCATTTGTTCACTTAGCTCAAAACAGAAAGAATTTCATATATTCTCTAACGGAGACCTGGAGCTAAAGGGCGGAAGTAGTAGTAGTAGAGACTGGAGTTAAGTAATTGAGGAACAAATATTTCTCCTTCCTTGACTCAGCCCCACATACTACATCAGAGTAGTCCAGAATGACCTTGGCCATGTTACCATTCCTCCCTTAAACAAAACCAAGAGAAATGAATAAATGCATACATACATAAAATAAGTCACTACTTCTTGGTATGAATTCAGGTCCTCTGTAATCCGGCCTCATAAACCAACATTTCTAGGCATTTGTTTGCCAACACCCTCCAACGCACAACACTGTACCAGTGATTCTCAAAGTGTAGTTCTCGGCTCAGCAGCCCTGGCACAACCTGGGAATGTACTGGCAAGTTCAGTGTCTCAGGCCCACCCCAAGGGTACTAAATCACAAACTCTGATCTGCATCAGAATCAACTCTCCAGGTGATTCTCATGCAGATAAAGCTTGAGAGCTCTACTCCATTATATCCAAATTCACTTTATTTTTCTTTGTCCTTGCTTTTACTCACCTTCTTGTCTCTGCCCTGAATTAATTTTCTTCCCAACTTCTTCTGGTTGAAACACTACCTTTCAGGGTCTGAGGAGCCTGAAATTAAGTCCTCCATTAAGAGCAACGTCGGGCTGGGGCGCCTGGGTGGCTTAGTCGGTTAAGCGTCCGACTTTCGCTTAGGTCATGATCTCGCGGTTCCTGGGTTCGAGCCCCGCGTCGGGCTCTGTGCTGACTGCCAGCTCGGAGCCTGGAGCCTGTTTCAGTCTGTGACTCCCTCTCTCTCTGACCCTCCTCTGCTCACGCTGTCTCTCTCTCTCTCTCCTAGAAATAAATAAAACATATTAAAAAAGATTTAAAAAAAAAAAAAGAGCTGCACGTAGCCCAGTTCCAGGAAAAGCTTCAGCAGAAGCCACCCTCAGGACCACCCTCAGATCAGCCAATCAAAAGAAATGTGTAACATTCCTGTGGTCTGAGTCAGGGCTGGGAACTGCTGGTAGTTACTCTGTACAAACTAGCCAATCACTTGTTATACCCAGATCACAGTATCCTCAATGACCAGAGACCACCGGGGAAACCGAGTCACGCATGCAAAGGCAAAGGGCTCGGCTCGGGCTCACAGACTTTAGNTAGAGGGGAAACTTAAAGCCTGTCATGGAGTCAGTTTGGTTTAGACTTGTGTCCTTACACACTCACCGCTTTCCTGAACCCCAGGTAGGCCCTTTGAGCTCACCTTATAATTGGTCATTTTCAAAGGATTCTGAAAGGTCATGATTGGGTCCCGCCAAAAGTAACGGACGCCTCACGATACTGTATGGTCAAAACTGTAACCATGGGTGTTGTACAATTATGATTGGTGCTTATGTGATGATGCAATACGTACAATGTGTGCACTGTAACACCCCCGTCTCTTACCCCATAAAAACCCTGCTCGCCATTGTTCGGGGCTTCACCTTGCTGCCGTTGCGTCGGTAGATGGGGGAGACCCTGCTCGAACTTGTAATAAAGACCCTTATGTACTTGCATCGGTGTCGGCTCCTTGGAGGTCTCTGGAGACTAGCGATTTGGGCACAACAGGTCCCACTAAAATGTCAAATCCTCCATGAAGTGCTCACCTGACAATGGAGTTCAGTGATTACTGCAATGTAGGAAAAGTTCGAGGCACATGGTAGCCATTCAAATGGATGGCAGGCAGAGCAGCCTCTTCCCAAAATGAGAAAATCCAAAAGTTGTGAGTTTATATATTATATACAGAGGTCCATGTTTAAAAGCTGCTGTCTGTCACAGTCTTAAAATCTCCCAAGTATTGACCCTTTTTACTTTAGATGTGTAGACATACCCAAGTCTTATACTTCATCATTCTGAAATCTGTAGAACAGAGGTTCTCAAACTTTAGCCTTAATCAGAATCACCTGGAGGGCTTATCCTACACTAATTGCTGGGCTGCACTCCTGGAATATAATAGGCCTGAGATTTTACATTTCTAACAAGTTCTAAGAAGATGCTAATGTTCCTGGTCTAGGAAAAAGACATTGAAAATAATTGCTATGGAATAAAACTTAATAAAAACTGACCCGATCATACAATTTACCTAAGGCACCTTTTAAACATATTAATTGCCCTTTTTTAGAGGATCTGACTTGGTTTGGGCTAGAACAAAAACTCTGTGTGCTTAATAAGAGCCTCACATGATTATATAATAAGGCATGTTTGGGAAACACTGCTACATATAGCAGTAGTATGTATAGTTTTCTACTACTACCTTTATTTTTATGATAATTTTATTTACTTATATAATAAATGGCAAAAGCATATTTTTTACTATTTTATTATTTTTCTACTCTGCTTTTTTGATACTCTCAAGACCTGAAATATTTAATCCTCATGACTGAATACATCTCAGAATGAGGTAGATGTTTGGAAATGGTATACAGAGAAAAGTATCTTTAACTAGACTGCGTGTTCAGAACTTTCACTCCTCCTAGATACTTCATCTTATTTTCAACAATAAAGACATTAAGTGTCACGACAGAAGTAAAAAATTAAATAGTCCAGAAATTACCAGAAGTTTCAATTGAACACACACACACACACAAACACACACACGTACATGCATGCGCGCACGCAAACACACACACATGCTCACAATGACTGGATAACGTTCAGCAATTTCAAGGTAGTGACTAAAGAAGAAACTATGGCTCTTTAGCATAATCATATAGTGGTCTGCTTCCTGCTCAGAAACTGTGAATTATTAAATTCATCCTTTCTTTAATAGGCACACCTAATGTTCTAAATGATGCATCCATCATGCTTTCCTTGAATTCTTCATTTTGTGGGAACTAGTCGATGGCAGGGCCCTCTAATTACCTCACAGTCTCACCTTTCGAAGGCAGAGTTCATTTCACTGACACCTGTTGCTACCAACCATGGACTGACTGCTTACTCTTCTTGGGATAAAAAGGTCCTCCCTCACCCCTCCTCAGCTTCACTCCACAGTGAAGTCCCTATTTTCCCTGAGGGCAAATAATGGTAATATATAAAATCCCACTGTAATTACCATTTTCATTGTCAATTTTTGTTGATTGCTTAAAAGTAACAGAGTTAAAGGTTTGATACACAGAATTAAAAGTTGTCTGCATAGAATAATGCCAAAAGCAACACACACACATTAAGGAATACATGAAAGTATTATTCATTAATCAGTCACCTATTGTCACAATGATGCTCTGTAACAAACCACCCCAAAAACTCAGTAGCTTAACACAACATGTCTTTATTTCTCACTCACAGATCAATGGGATGGATTTAATTGGACAAAACCTCACCTTGTATTCTGGGCTCCAGGCCTCAGGATGGATTCGGGTCTGCTCCACATGCCATTTATCTGTTTGAGACCAGCAGCCACCAAAATGAATAGGAGTGAAAAGCCAAGTCAAACTATCGAGCATATTAAGATTGCTGCTCATGACACATTTGTTAACATCCTATTGACCAAAACAAGGTATATGGCCAGACACACCTAAAGAATAACACTTTCTCTACTCCAAACAGCATCTCTAATTTATAATCCTTTGTTTGATGATTGCTCTTCCCTCCTACTATAAGTTACATGACAATAGCAATATCTGTTTTTCAGTGGTATCTATCACATAGATTCTTAGATAGATGAACTCAAAATATGCACAGTAAATTCATAAATTAACAAGTACTAACACAAACAGATACATTTACACAAAACTGATCACACTATCCACATTTTATCAAGGAAGAATGGTTTTAATTGTAAGTAACCAAGAATGTGACTAACAGTGGCATGAGTCACAACGATATTTATTGTTTACTGAACAAGTAAGGAAATAGGTGCTCCAGGACTGATTCAGCAGCTCAACATGGTCCCAGGGATTTCATTCTTTCTGTTTTGCCATCCTCCACATCTTGGTTTCTTGTCATCAGTCCAGTGGCTTCAAGATCACAAGAAGAGGGCTATACCTCTAGCCATCAAATCCTTGCTCTAACATATAAAGTAGGAAGCAGGGTACATTATAGAGCTAAGAGAGGCCTTCTTCTCAGCATCATCTCATCCTTCATCAAGAAGCAGAAACTTTTCCAAATTCCTCCGTACTTTTCCTGTGATATCTCCTGAGACTGAATTTGGTCCATATCTGCTGGAGGCTGAGCCAGCTCCCNTGACTAAGCCACCCAGGCGCCCCCATAGAGCTTTCATCTAAAATCTCTCCTGCAAAGGCAGGAATATGCTTTTCCTTATGAGGTATCTGTGTTCAGAATATTGTTCTGATATGGAATATTGTGAGGCCTGGTCAATACCAGCACAACATGAGCCAGTAGTAGCAGGAGATACCAGTTTTCATTTCTCATGGCAGTAGCTGTGCAAATACTGCCATTTATTTGCTGTGACTGCCATCCAGAGAGGCCAGTATGGCTCCCGGCACATATCTACACTTAAGGAAGGTTCATTCCACTTTTCTAAGTAAGAGTCTGTGCCCAATTCCACAATGTATCTGTAAGGGGTGAGGGTTCACACACCATCAAGAAATTCTCCAACACCAGTAATATTGCCAAAATATTACTCAGACACAAAAATTAATGGGATCTTGCCATTCACAATGGCATGAATGGACCCAAAGGGCATTATGCTAAATGAAATAAGTCAGTCAGAGAAAGACAAATACTCCATTGTTTCACTTACATGTGCCATCTAAAAAAGAAAGCAAATGAACAAACAAACAAACACACTATTAAATACAGAGAACTGCTGGACGGGTGGTTGCCAGAGGAAAGGGGGTAGGGGCATCAGCAAAACTGATAAAAAGGGTTAAGAGGTATAAACTTTCAGTTATAAAATAAGTCCCAGGATGAAAAGTACAGCAGAAAATATAGTCAATAAAACTGTAATAACATTGTATGGTGACAGATAGTGACTACATTTATCACTGAGCACTGAGCAACATGTAGAATTGTCAAATCAATATGTCATAGACCTGGACTAATATAACACTGTACGTAAATTATATTTATATATTTCCATTTTTTAAGCTTTAAAAATGGGGGATATTCATTCCCTATACCCACTGAGCTAAAAAAAAAAACAAAAAATCATAAGTGTTGGTGAAGATGCAGAGAAATTAGAACTATTGTGAACTGTTGACAGGAACCTAAAATGGTGCAGACACTATGAAAAACAATATAGCAGTTCCTCAAAAAATTGAAAATTAAATTTCCATATGATCCAACAATTTCATTTCAGGATATATATACAAAAGAATTAAAAGTGGAATCTCACAGAGATATTTGTACATCCAAGTTCACAGAAGCACTACTCACAAGAGCCAATTTGTAGAAGCAACCCAATGTTCAGTAACAAATGAATGGATAAACAAAATATATTCTACATATATATATATTATTTAACATTCAAAAGGAATGGAATTCTGACACATGCTACAACATGGGTGGATACACTAAGTGAAATAAGCCAGTCACAAAAGGATAATATGATATGATTCCAATCATATGAAGAATCTAGAGTAGTCAAATTCATAACAAGAGAAATAATAATGGTGGTTGCCAGGGGCTGGGGAAAGGGGGAAATGGAGAGTTGTTGTTTAATGGATAATAGAGTTTTGGTTTTACGAGCTGTAAAAGCCAAGAAACAAAAGACAACATTAACATCATTTTTTATGTTCACCAACAGTTTAGGAGAATAAGTGTTTTTATACATGCATTATTATCAAGTATTATTAAACTTTTTGAATGTTTGCAAATCTGGTAGGTGAAAAAATGAGCATTTTTTCTTAATGAGCATTTCTTTAATTATATATAACATTAAGCCTCTTTTAAGTGTTTATTGATTTTTGAGAGAAAGAGTGCTAGTGGAGGAGAGGCAGAGAGAGGGAGACAGAGGATCTGAAGCAAGCTCTGTGTTGATAGCAGAGAGCCTGACAAGGAGCTTGAAATCAGGAGCCTCGAGATCGTGACCTGAGAAGGAATGAGACACTTAACTGACTGAGCTACCCAGGAGTCCCAACGCTGAGCTGCTTTTAATAAGTTATAATTTTTCTATGAACTGCTCAGTTTTTAGTTGCTCATTTTCCACTACAACGTCCATGTTCTTACCAATATATACGAATTACTGGGACATCACGGAAATCAGTCCTTTAATTATAACTTAGTCATGCCAATTGGCACTGTATGAACTTGGGAAGAAAATACCCCAGAGTTTGGGACCACTACAGAAGAGATATGTAGAAGGAGAAAGGTTCAGGGGAGTTGTCTGAGAGTCCAGGGTCTGCTGGATGGGAATATCAAGGGAAGGAAGTGACAAAATTAAACAAGTAAAAAAACAAAATTTCTACTAAGTATTACATAGAAGTAACTCAGATTATCTTGCTTCACCAGGCAAAATATATGCTAGACAAATGTGACCTTGGGAAACAAACTCAGAGATTATAATGTTGCTTATCTTTAAATGTTCTAGTTCACCTACGATTCGAATACATTTAGTTGTTTGTTTATGTAAACCAGTTTAAGGGGAGGCAAAATAGGCCTTCCACCCCTGGAGGAAGTAAAATGTTACATTTATATATGGGGAAATTCCCTTGAAATAGCAGAATTTACTGACTTGAAACATTTGCTTTGACAAAACATTTTAAAGATTAGGCCTGTTACGTAACTAACGGCCACGTCCACATGCATTGTTAGTTCCTTTCCCTAAACTTTTTTCTTGTATTTGGATTGTCCAGGAGTACTGCTAATGAATTGCATAATAGGAGACCTTACTTAATTCATTATATGGGCTCTTTAATATGGTTGTAATAGGCAGAACAGTCATTATAATTACAGATATATAAGGTATACAAGCAGTGACACACTGATTACCTATGCAAATTCATGTAACCTACGATAGAATGATCTGATTAAGTGTGCACGCATGCAAGACTAAGTGAAGAAAAATCTTGTCCAGCTATTCAAAAGCTTTTCCAAATGGCTAAGTAGTTTTTCTAGGAAGAAAAGCAATATGATTAAATCTATTTGTCATGTATACTCTGTATATATTCTGGCATAGATCAAAACACGTTTTTACCAAAAAAAAACAAAAAACAAAAAAAACCCAAAAACAAAAAACAAATTCTATTGCAGCCAAGTTGTTCATGATTTGTATCATTTTGAACCTTAAATTATGAGAAAAGTCTAACAATGTAAAATGATTAGTTGAAAGTCATCATTTCGGCAGATACGAGTAATAAATTAGTAATATAAATATGAGATACCTTACTAAGATAATTCTTATGAAAATTTTATTTCATCTTAGTTCATATTAATGAGCATCAAGAACCAGAATTAGAACATTTTTAGTTAACTAGCTCAAGTTAGCTCATAGTGTGATGTTAACTATTTTTTTATGACATTCAGGGAGTTCATCAAGATATGTTTAACTACTTAATACCAGAAAGAGAGCTTTTAAATTAAATGAAATAAAAACACCTTGGCATGTCTACTGAGCAGATTTCTCCAGTCTCTTCCTTCCTTCCTTCCTTCTTTCTTTTTCTTTCTTTCTTCATACTCTTCCTCCATCCACTATCCAAACTCCTCTCCTCTAAATGGTTATGCCTTCATTCTCATCTTTTCATTTGGTCTCTACCATATTCTGTTCCCTTTGCTTGAAATACTCTTCCCTCCTTTTCCTAGATTAACTTCCCTCATCCTTCAGATATCAAGTGAAACATCACCTTCTCCAGAAGGTCTTCGCTGGGGCACCTGGGTGGCTCAGTAAGTTGAATGTCAGACTTCGGCCCAGGTCATGATCTCAGAACTCATGGATTGGAGCCCCGTACTGAGCACTGTGCTGACAGCTCAGATCCTGGAACCAGATTCAATTCTGTGTCTCTCTGACTCACCCCTGCTTACACAATCTGTCTCTCTCTATCTCTCAAAAATAAATAGACATTTAAAAAAAAAAACTAAAGTCTTTCCTGGTCCCATAAAGACTGAATTAGATGTCCATTCCATGTGCTCTCTTACCTTTATAACAGCATGTAATGAACAACATGTAGTTCTTTCTTTGCCTCCTTTACTAGTCTGTAAGTTCCTTGAAGGCAAAGAGTGTGCTAACCGCCTGGTAGGTTTCCACTGAATATTTATTGGAAGCACAAATAAATATTATGAAAATAAAAAAATTAACTTGAACTGTGCTGGTCACCACCACAAAGATGAAAATTTCCTGATAAACTGAAACAGAAAAAAATCTTTCAATAGGAAACCTTTTAAAGTAATTACCAAGGAAGACAAATTTAGAAGTAATTAAAGGAAGAGAATTCAAGCATCCATATTTTAAGACAGGAATCAGGCAGAGGGATCATATCCCTGTCCCAACTTCAGAGTGGAAAACTTTGGCCTCAGATATTTAAAATTCTTAGTGATTTACATGATGGAATAATTCTACCAGCCTGAAATTTTTAGTGATATGACAGAAGGAGAGACAAATTTTGGGGCTCTGCCATAGTAAAAAGATCCAGGATTGCTGGAAAGACTAATCATCAAAGTGCTCCAGCCTTCCTCCCCTCAAGTAATTTCTTCTAGCTGACATTGAGTGAGAGGTCTCTGACAAGGAGACAGCAAAGAGAAGGAGAGCAGAAGTAAAATAGCTTAGGTGATTAGGTTGATGATGACTCACTACTATTTATAATGTTAAATTAACCTATTATTCTCCTGCTCTAGCACATGTACTGAACATTCCTTCAGTTTTGGCATTCAAGGCAATTCAAATATCACATATAAAATTCCACTTGGGGGCGCCTGGGTGACTTGGTCGGTTAAGCGTCTGACTTCGGCTCAGGTCATGATCTCATGGTCTGTGAGTTCGAGCCCCACATCAGGCTCTGTGCTGACAGCTCAGAGCCTGAAGACTGTTTTGGATTCTGTGTCTCCCTTTCTCCCTCTGCTCCCTCCCCGCTCATGCTCATGCTCTGTCTCTCAAAAATGAATAAACATTAAAAAAATAAAAATAAATAATAAAAAATATATAATAAAAATAAAAAATAAACCTAAAAAAATAAAATTCCACTTGGTTGGCTCCTGATCTCAAATAGAAATAGACGATGTTAACAAGTCCAGTTAATGCAATATATTTATGGAAAACTGGACTATTTTTACTCCATCAGAAAGCTCTGAATTAACAGCATAGAGAAAAGTTGATGAAGAGCCTACCCTTGCCCACTTGCAATAGTATGTATTTTTGTTTTCCCTGATCTTACATAAAGAAAGAGAGTTAGAACACTGCTCTTAGTGGTCTTCCCTCCATTCTCCCATCAATATGTGTACAAAACTATCTTTTATAACCATGGGAATATTTACAACTATTGGTGTTACACTATAAACCATGACGGGAGATGAAACAAAGCTCAGCCCATATAATCAGCAGATTCTGAATGACTTTCAGCTCCTATTACTATAAACCAAACATGACTCAAATTCACTTCGAAAGTCTAGTAGTTCTTAGCTTTGGAAATATAGAGTGCCTGAGGTCTGAGTTTCACAGCTTCTCTGGGGTGACCTCGATTTCAAACAATACTACTAAAAAGTTGTGATTATCCTAGTAGCAAAAACAAATACTTTACAAAACAAGTAAATGGAGAAATCCATGTTATCTTATGTTTTTCAGACTGTATTTTTAGAACTTTTTTAAAACAACCATTTTCTTTTTTAAGTTTATTTCTTTTGAGGGAGGGGAGAGACAAAGAGAGGCAGACAGAGAGAGACCCAAGCAGGCTCCATGCTGTCAATGTGGAGCCTGATGCAAGACTCAAACTCATGAACNCAGGTCATGATCTCATGGTCTGTGAGTTCGAGCCCCACATCAGGCTCTGTGCTGACAGCTCAGAGCCTGAAGACTGTTTTGGATTCTGTGTCTCCCTTTCTCCCTCTGCTCCCTCCCCGCTCATGCTCATGCTCTGTCTCTCAAAAATGAATAAACATTAAAAAAATAAAAATAAATAATAAAAAATATATAATAAAAATAAAAAATAAACCTAAAAAAATAAAATTCCACTTGGTTGGCTCCTGATCTCAAATAGAAATAGACGATGTTAACAAGTCCAGTTAATGCAATATATTTATGGAAAACTGGACTATTTTTACTCCATCAGAAAGCTCTGAATTAACAGCATAGAGAAAAGTTGATGAAGAGCCTACCCTTGCCCACTTGCAATAGTATGTATTTTTGTTTTCCCTGATCTTACATAAAGAAAGAGAGTTAGAACACTGCTCTTAGTGGTCTTCCCTCCATTCTCCCATCAATATGTGTACAAAACTATCTTTTATAACCATGGGAATATTTACAACTATTGGTGTTACACTATAAACCATGACGGGAGATGAAACAAAGCTCAGCCCATATAATCAGCAGATTCTGAATGACTTTCAGCTCCTATTACTATAAACCAAACATGACTCAAATTCACTTCGAAAGTCTAGTAGTTCTTAGCTTTGGAAATATAGAGTGCCTGAGGTCTGAGTTTCACAGCTTCTCTGGGGTGACCTCGATTTCAAACAATACTACTAAAAAGTTGTGATTATCCTAGTAGCAAAAACAAATACTTTACAAAACAAGTAAATGGAGAAATCCATGTTATCTTATGTTTTTCAGACTGTATTTTTAGAACTTTTTTAAAACAACCATTTTCTTTTTTAAGTTTATTTCTTTTGAGGGAGGGGAGAGACAAAGAGAGGCAGACAGAGAGAGACCCAAGCAGGCTCCATGCTGTCAATGTGGAGCCTGATGCAAGACTCAAACTCATGAACCAAACCGTGAGATCATGACCCGAGCTGAAGTCAGATGCTCAACCAACTGATCCAGGCAGGTGCACCTCTATAGAAATTTCTAAGAAAAGTTTTCATTACAATATGTAAATAATTTCAATAAAGTGTGCAAATTTAGCAAGTAATGATGAAAAGTGATGAAAAGTAAAATTGCATTTGCTCTGCATTAATTTGAGCTAAAAACATTTTAGAATGTGGCTAATACACTCAAATTATTTACAATCCTGAATATAGATAACTGATAAAGTAAGCTTCCAAGTCCAGTGGTTTCTGTAAGATTTCGCAAGTCTACTGCCATCCATTTAAGCAAGGTTATTCCGTACATATTCACAATGTTTAAGTCAATTCCCAACATAAGATCAACATTTACAAAACCCCATTTCAAGAATAAGATATTTGCAAAGACAGGTAAATAACAAAAATAATGTCCTTCAATTATTCAGTTTTATAATTGCGATGGTCTTTTACAAAGTGGTAGAAGAAAGGACTAAAAGGAAGGAAAGATAAGAAATACTCATTTAGTGCCATTTATTTCTAAGCACTACATTAGGCACTTAACATGCATTCTTTCATTTACCGCTTGCAATAACTCTGAATTAGACATTAACATTCCATTTTTTAAGACACTGAAACTGACAGATTTCAATTAACAAGCCCAGTATCCCACAGGTGAGATTCAAACTCTGGTCTGGCTCTGAACAAAGCCCATGGATGCTTTTGCTACCATGCATGCTGCCCCATAAATGTCAACTAAGTAACAGTACTCTCAGTCATTCCTTTTTCTAATGCTTAATTTTGAGAGAGAAGCAGAGAGACAGACAAACATACCACGCGTGGAGAGGGGCAAAAAGAGACAAAGACAGAATCCGAAGCAGGCTCCAGGCTCTGAGCTGTCAGCACAGAGCCCGATGTGGGGCTAGAACTCATGAGCTGTGAGATCATGACCTGAGTTGAAATCAGATGTTTAACCGACTGAGCCATCCAGAAGTACCTTAGTCATTCTTTTTATATAATCCTTCAGAATGAGCGGAGACAAGAACAGGTAGCACTTCATAAGTGTAAAGACTGAAACATGCCACATGTTCCAGTTCAAACGCACACTTCCTGAAAACTGCTATGGATACTCCTCCTCTGTCGAAGCAGTATGTCTTCCAGATCTAACCAAATCTTACAGGACAGTAGCAGCTCCCTTCTGTGTTTACAGAATATCCATACCTCTTATTTTATAGAACTTTTAATGTATTTCTGTTGGATTTTTTAATTTTTATCTTCATTAATTTTGTGCTTAATGCAGGTACTACATTTTCTGGATCAGAGGCAGGTATCTATTCACTGACAGCAAATAGCACTGGTACAAGTCTTATCCCTGAGGTAATTAATGCCATGAAAACCAGGTAAAATGTCTTATAAAAGTAAATGGAATCTGTATTGCAGGTAAGAAATGGTTAAAAGTAAATTTCCTCTAGCTTATATGGATATGCTTCCCCATCTCCTTTAGAGAATCTTGAAAATGGAATAAGAGGAGGAATCTTAAGTTCTAACTCTAACCTTTGATACATAAATAAATCTCTCCACTAGCCAGACAAGCCCAGAGTCTCCAGTTTTATAACTCCAGGATGTCTCCAAGGTCTCAGGCCTCACCCCTCCCGGAAATACAAACAAACCTCTAGCATTAGGTAAATCTCTCTGAAGGTCTCAATACCTTGACAGTTGCAAATTTCTTTCCATAGCTTGATCTTTTAGCACAGGCCTCAAGTTTTAGTAAAGTTTATTTAGAGTGCCCCCAACTACACAGGGACACACAAAAATATTTTCTCTACACAAAGTTTTCTCTACAACAAATTTCACATCTACTGACTTATATAATTTTTTTTTCTCTATGTGTTGGTATCCTTGAAAGAAAACAAACAAACAAAACTGCCTTTGCTTTCTGTCTCCACAGCCTAGAATAGTACTTGGCACACAGTACTATGCTTTATAAACATAGTCCGAACTTATTCTTATTTTTCCAATGTAAACATTTTATAATTTTAACTTTAAAAAGAAGTTCAAATCAACAGAAAAGGTGCATAAATAGTACATTGAAAACCCCTATACTCTTCATCAAAGTTCTTCAACTTAGTCACATTTATTTTCTCCCTTCTCTCCTTCTCTTATTGTCTATATAAGTACATACAAATACATACTTTTTTCCCTGAACCATTCAAAGTTAAGTTATAGACACTGTGACAATTCAACTTTGAATCCTTAAGCATGCATATCTTAAGAAAAAGAACACTTTCTTATATGACCTTGGTAAGGTTATCAAATTCAAAAATTTAACCTTGACACAATCTCATCTAGTACATAATAAAAGTTGCCCTATTGTTCCAATAATGTCCTTTATTGAAATGCTTTATATTTATTTTTCAGATTAAGAATCTAATCCAGATCACACACGAAATTTAGGTGACATATCTCTTGTTTTCTTCAATCTGAAGTTGTTTCTCATCCTTTGTCTTTCATGATATGTTTCTGGCAAAAAAAAAAAAATAATAATAATGACACTCTTCACTCTCAAAAGCATCCTAGGTTGGACAACACATGTATATGTCACCATGTAAGTTTGGTGAGAAAATCCTCCATGAATATTGCCATGTTTCTGCGTGAGTAGAGCTTTCGGAGCAAAGGACACTGGCACTTGGATTAAAAGATGATTGAACAGCAACCCTAAAGACAGAAAGATGTATCTCCCACAGCCATTTCTTTACATTGTAGGGTAGCAGAGTGGTAACCTCTCCCTCTTTTCAGAGAGGATTTGTTTACATTCCAGAACAAAGCTCTTCTTCCAAGGGGAAGATGGTCAGATAAGCCAGCTACCTTAAATAAGCTCCAAGTTTCATATTTCAGGATTCTGCTCCTGTGGGCAAATCTGGTTCTTACCACATGGCCTACACAGATTGGGGAGGTGAAAACAGTGCAACATGTTGTGTGAGTACAAGTTCTGCCCTTGGATCCAGAGGCCTCATGTTTCTGCGGCATGTTAACTTGTCAGCTTGCAAGTAGGGGAATATTCCAGATCCTTCTGAGTTTTACACTTAACAATTTGTCATTAAGCATTTAATTGAAATGTTATGAGCGACATTAAAGGTAAAGGCCTGGTCCCTGATCACTAAGAATTTATCATCTAGTAAGAGAAACAAACCTATATTAAGATAGGAGAAAAATGTGTTCTGTGGTCAAAACTGGACTGCAAAAAATGCAGTGAATTATTATTTCCATTAACTAAATTTCACCATTGGTTAATAAAAAGTCACGATAAGAAAGTAAAAATGAGTCAAGTAAATCTCACTGTCTCATGGAAAAACAGATTATAGTGCACAGAATTTGATGGTGCAAATTATACATTACTCAAACTTTTTAATTTTAATACTTGTTCAAACTATTAGCCCTCATAATAAGTCAATTTGCATATTTGGTTATATTATATGTTTTACATTAATGAGCTGTTTACATATGCTTTAAGGAAATTTATGTCCTTGGTTTGTAGGCAAAGGCACAAATGCACAATAGCTGGGAAATGATTTGTATATTAGGTTTAAAAGATACACATATTTCAAATTGCTAAGTCCCAGAAACATCTATATTTTGGAAAAAAATATCATCTGACAGTGCAAGAAAACTGAACCATGGTTTCAGGTAGGAGAGACTAATTAAAAATTTCATTACACTGAGGTTATATTGATGGACAAGGAAATGGTTTCATACATCTATGTAAAAAGAAATGGATAATGAATTCAGATAAGCCAGTGTAACATAGAGCAAGCAGAATAAAATCATTGAAATAATAAAATCTGATGTGCACAAAATATTCTAATGCCAGTCTTGGATGAGATATTTATTACGTTTTGTTTTTCATCTACAGAAAAACTAGTGCTATGAGCTCAATTTAAATGCAAATATTGTGAGATACCATAATATAAACATTGTACGAAGTTTTATTTTCTTTAAATTTTTTCAATGTTTTATTTATTTCTGAGAGAGAGAGAGACAGCATGAGCAGGGGAGGGTCAGAGAGAGAGGGAGACAGAATCTGAATCAGCCTCCAGGCTCTGAGCTGGCAGTCAGCACAGAGCCCGA
Organism: Crocuta crocuta; assembly: GCF_008692635.1. NCBI lineage: Eukaryota > Metazoa > Chordata > Mammalia > Carnivora > Hyaenidae > Crocuta > Crocuta crocuta. Next base: position 3,415,815 of record NW_027530644.1, on the reverse strand, counting down.
TGTGGGGCTTGAACCCACGAACCGTGAGATCATGACCTGAGCTGAGCCACCCAGACGTCCCTATACAAAGTTTTATAACTAAATTAATTTTTTTTTGTAAAAGTAACCTTATACCACTGATATTTCAAATGCAAATTACATAACTGTGATGGTTAATTTTATGTGTCAACTTTACTGGGCCACGGAATGCCCATATATCTGGTTAAACAATTTTTCCCTGTGTGTTTGTAAGAGTGTTTCTGGAAAAGATTAGCATTTGTATTGATGGACCAAGTAAGGCAAATAGCCCTCCCCAGTGTGGTCATTCAATCTATGAAAACAGGATAGAATCTTGAAAACTAGGACTAAAACATTCAACATGTATGGTTCTCATATGTTTTCTCATAAAATGTTAGAGTTTTACAGTATTACCTGTAATACTTTTTAGCTATCATTTTTCAAAACTCCAGTTATCTTTTCCATTGAAATAAACTATCTGTCATGGGTAGAATGTACTATCCTTTCCAGGTCAACTTATCACAGAAAAAACAGATAAACAATTTTTGTGACATAAATAACTACATTTTCATTGGGGTAAATCAATATTTTCTGGGTGATGATATTGGTTATACTTAATCAATGACCTAAGTATAAGGGGGGGGGACAAAAAGAATGAAAGGCAATATCCTATGAAACACTGATAAACCTTAATAATATCAATGGCATAAGACCATTTCAAAGGAAATTGTGGACAAGACCATCCTCCACAGTTTCTTCTCCGAATGCAGAGAAATCACGTCTCTGAAAGTGAAAGGTAATAATGGCTGTGGAATATCAGAAAAGGAGAATCATTTATAAACCCAGAAAGGGAGTAAAAAGAAGTCAAAAAACTGAAGGAAAGAGAGAAAGAGAAGGGAAGGGGAGAAGGAGGAAAGGAGGGAGAAAGGATGGGAGGGAACAAAGGAGGAAGAAGGAAAGGAAAGAAAAAAGGAGGGAAGGGCAAAGGAAGGGAGCGAAAGAGGAATGGAAAGAAGGAAGGAGGGCGAAAGGAGGAGGGAGAAAAGGAAGGAGGAAGAAAGGAGTAACTCCTGAATCTTCCATTACATTAAGGAAAGTTCTATTTTCAAGTTTTAAACCTGATCAGGACAGGTCCCTTCAGTTTTGTTTTTTTTTTAATTTTTTTTAATGTTTTATTTATTTCTAGGAGAGAGAGAGAGACAGCGTGAGCAGGGGACGGTCAGAGAGAGAGGGAGTCACAGACTGAAACAGGCTCCAGGCTCTGAGATGGCAGTCAGCACAGAGCCCGACGCGGGGCTCGAACCCACGAACCGCGAGACCATGACCGAAGCGAAAGTCGGACGCCTAACCGACTAAGCCACCCAGGCGCCCCTGGTCCCTTCAGTTTTAAGTTGATGTTTCTTGTCTGATACATTCATGCCACTGCCCTTCCTGATTGCCTAAATGCAGCCAGAACATATGGAGCTTCCCAAGGCTTTCACTCCTAACTACTGCCCCTGCCCTTCATCTACCATCTGTGCGCCCAAGGAGTCTCACACTGTAGGCTAAACATGTTTCCTTCCAGGTCTCTTTGACAAGGAGAAACAGCAATGATGGATAATTTAAATGATATATAAATTAAAATAATAAATAATTGAGCAAAATCATTGCAGGGGATTGTTTTTATTTTTTTTCTTAATCCACATTATCACTGGGAATCAATGCTTATGTTAAATGATGTAGCATAGGGGCGCCTGGGTGGCTCAGTCAGTTAAGCGTCCGACTTTGGCTCAGGTCGTGATCTCACGGTTTGTGGGTTTGAGCCCCACGTCAGGCTCTGTGCTGACAGCCAGCCTGTTTCAGACTCTGTGTCTCCCTCTCGCTCTGACCCTAGCCTGTTCATGCTGTCTCTCTCTCTCTCTCAGAAATAAGTAAAACATTAAAAAAAATTTTTAAATAAAAAAATAAATGATGTAGCATAAACCTATTTTACCATAATTTATTGACTAATTTCCTTCCCTTTTTTAAGAACCAAATACCTTGAAAACATCTGCACTTATTCGGTGATTCATTCATTAAAAATGCATTCAGTCATCTACCAAGTACCTACCAAGGGACCCTGCCCAGTAAAAGATGTATACAAACTTAAATGAGACTCTGTGAATACAGTGTTTTAATCCGTGAAGGTAATTATAATAAAGAGAAAGTAATCAGGCAGAGTCTAGTGTCTGTTCTGAGGTAAAAATACTTATGAAAAAACCTTTTCATGCCTAGTCTAATTCATCATTCAGATTCAGCAATGCATGTGGAGATTAATAATAGGAATACTTACACAACATTTTCTAAATGCTTTCTCATGCTATCATCTAATTTAATCACAAGAAACAATAGATAGGAAAGGTCTTATTGCTGCTGTTTATAAATGAGGAAAATGAGAAAATGAGACAGGTCTTGTTTATTGCTTAAGTCCACAGAAAATCAATGACAAGCAAGAGGAGCCAGGCTCTCTTGACTACTTGCCTATTGCTCTCCAACTACCCCACACAGTTATATATTGTTGTATATGTAAAATCTTTTCAGCACACTTGCACTGAAAGAAAGTAAGAACATGACAAAATAAAGGCTAAATATTTCCCTCTGACTTTAGTGCTTAAAAGAGAAGTCTTAGACACTCAAATACCCAATTACCATTAAAGTAATGAACTATAATTATAGTAGATCCTCCTCCCTCTTTCTGTCCCCTAGTGAAAATGTTAAGTGATCGCATTCTCATCCAAAGATCCAAACTGTATAACTACTGATCACTGAATAATTAAAGAATATTATTTCTACTGTCTGCAGGACGATGGATATATTAAGTAACTCTGACGGTGATGGAAGGCAGGTTGACCAAAGTCATATAAATAACAAAGCAGGAACCTGAGTACATTTAAGATACAAAATAGCGATTATAAAATAACTGTATGTTAATAGTCATTATTTATACCTGATAATTGAATATGAATACTTTATCAAGGTCATATTAGAAAATAATAATTATTTCTATTTTTGTTTTATTCTGGTCCCTCCATAAATTATTACTTTAAAATCATAATAGATCACTGACAGGATGTGAATAATGAGAAATTTCAGCAAATGCATTCTTGCCAACTCTATGCTGACATAAGGCAATACTCATATTTTTCAATTAACACAGAGCATAGGCAGGTTTTTTTACATTTGTGATAGAGAAATTTACTGCTTGTAAAAACAGAAACAAATGAAAATTATATAGAGGAAAGTCTCTAAGTGAACAGTGTAAGCCCAGAGACACAAAAAAGAAGAGAAAGCAAAACTCCTAACTTCCCTTTTTCTCTGTCTATTGTCTATTTCAAAATTCCAGAGCAAGACTGCCTTATATCTTCTGGAAGATGCGCTCATGTGAAAACCTGCGGGATCCCATAGCTGCAACCTGTCAGGACTTGGATTTAAGTCAGCTGCAGGTTCTTCCCTTGAGAATTAGCACAAGAATGACTTGACTTATGTATTTTCAATGGATGCAAATGTCAACCTTATCACCAAGGAAGACATATGGTACCCAGTTCTGAAAGCTGAATTCCCTTTCATAATGAATTCAACTTTCCTGCTGCGATCCGAACCTAGTGCAGGGAAAGGCCGAGGTCAATGTGCCTAGAGGGTTGCTTCAGCGCCCCACACAGTGCCTGGAGGTACCTGAAAATGTCAGTTTGCAGAACATGTTTCTGCAAGTTGCTTTTATGAAAGTGCATAGCTAAAATAAAAGCAGAGATTTAAAAAAAATCATTGAAATCACTTTTTTGGCAAAGAAAATCATATCATACAGGGTCATCCGGTTAATGTGAGAGTGTCTTTTGCTTTTTTCCCCACATTTCCTTGAAATGTGCAGGGGCAAATTGCCAGTACATAAATTGTAGTTAACATAATCACCACTGGATTTCAACTGTTGTGCTTGGATAGCTGCTGGGGTTGTCTGCTTCTACAGAGGTGATAACGTGGCCTAAAGCTTTCTTCCTACACAGTCCACTGATGAACAAGCTTGGTCAAAATCCCTACTTTTGCCCTGAGGTCCATCTAAACTGTTTTGTCCCAAACTTACAACTCCATTGTATTAGTTTGCTCAAGCTTCCGTAACAAAACATTACAGGCTGGTGGCTTAAACAACAGAGATTTATTTTCTCATACTTCTGGAGGCAGAAGTCCAGATCAAGATATCAGCAGGTTTGGTTTCTCCTAAGGCCTCTCTCCTTGGTCTGCAGGAGGACATTTTTCTTGCTGTCTCCTTATATGGTCTTTCCTCTGCGTGTGCACCTCTATGATGTCTCTGTATGTTGAATTTCCTCTTCTTACAAGAACACACACCAGTATGACTGGATTAGGGCGTACCTTTCGGGCCTCATTTTATCTTTGTTACCTCTTTAAAGGCGGATGTCCCAATTGTCCGATTCTAACATACAAATTTTGAGAGGACACATTTCAGCCCATAACATGCAGCCTTGTGACATTAGAAACTTTTTCCTATTGGGGCGCCTGGGTGGCTTAGTCGGTTAAGCGTCCGACTTTCGCTTAGGTCATGATCTCGCGGTTCGTGGGTTCGAGCCCCGCGTCGGGCTCTGTGCTGACTGCCAGCTCAGAGCCTGGAGCCTGTTTCAGTCTGTGACTCCCTCTCTCTCTGACCCTCCCCTGCTCACGCTGTCTCTCTCTCTCTCTTTCTCCTAGAAATAAATAAAAACATTTAAAAAAAAAGAAACTTTTTCCTATTATAACCGATCCATAGGCAGCTGTCATGCTCAATCTGTAGGTTTACAAACCATGTTTCTGTTTTCATTCTGAGTATTAACAAACTCCAAGATCTAGTTAGTGGCCCTTGCACTAGTTTCCTGGTACAATTACTTCCCCCACTTCCTATGTGTTTTTATCTAGGATTTTTATTTTAATATGCCTGTTGCATAATATCCTTAACTATTAGATAATGCAGTATAGCAAAGCTAGTTGGGGTTTATGGCCTAGCTCTACTCACTGCATACTGAGTGATCCTGGCAAGTTTCTCTGCTCCAGTTTCTTCATCTGTAAAATGGGTATATAACAGTATATATAACTCAGAGACATTCCAGTTTCATGAGTTGATGTGTGTAAAGCTCTTTGCACCAGACACATTGTAGGTACTATGTAAGCAATCGTTATATGTAGGCTAATTTTATGTAACCCATTTATATAATATGATTTTTAAATATGATTCTTTAATGTATGAATAGAGAAGGAAGTAAATTTCTGATGAATGATATACTTTTGGAATACCATCTAAAACAGATTGTAAATCCACACTTGTATTCAAACAGTTTTTAATCTTATAGTTTATCAAATCTCACCCTTGTTTTATCTCTTTACTTAAGATAAATGTATGTTCTCTCACTTATTGCTAGAAGATTCCTAGCTGCCCTGCTTCATCTCACAGACCCCTTCTTTGAGGCTACTACAGAACGTGTCACCTAACTGAACAAATACTATGTTATGTATGTTCCATGTGTGGAAACACAAGCTTGAGAATCATGCTGCTATTACGCTCTCAGGGCCAGCAGGCTCCACTCCTCCTGCCTGCTGCCCTATGATTGTTCAACTGTCAGTATCTATATGATGATTTACATTCTTTGAGACCTATTTTTCATTTCACTTTGGGATACTCAGATATGTGTCTGTAGAGATAATCTCCAGGCTTTGGTAGGATTTTCTTCTCTCAGCATTGCTGATGCGAGCCTTTTTTTCTGTTACTATGGCTGTGTTCCCTCCATAAAGCAAGCAGCTCGGACTTCATACTGTGATATTCAGAATAGGACAGAGAATGCAACAGATTCAGTGCAGTTCAACCCCATACTCTTCATTATACCCCTTGTGCCCTCTTCTCAATTGATAACCTTGCTTCATATTTCACTGAAAATAAAAAGTCAAAGAGGCCTTTCTTATCTTCCCACTACCAAAACCACCTGTGCCCCGGTCCTCTGCCCTCCTTCTGTTACAATAAGCTACCACTGCTCCTGTCTACAGATAACTCTGCCACAGGTGCCAGCACCACCTACTCAAGGTCTTTGCCCTTCCAAAGATCCCCTTCCTATATCATCATTTCTTTTCTACTCATTCTCATCAACAAACAAAACATAAAGCCAAAAACCCTTCCCTTCACCCCAAATCATTGTCCAGAGGGGCTGTCTTGTTTCCCTTCTTCCTTTTGTAGCCAGATTCCTCTAAAAATTTGTCCATAATCCATGTCTCCACTTCCTATTTTGTCTGGAATCCATTCTATCAAGAATTCAGCCTCAAAAGAACTTTGAAACTGACCCTCTTAAAGCAAACAGTGGCCTCCCTGTTGTCATCTCCAAAGGTCAGTTCTCAGTCTTCTTAACTTCTCAGTAGCACTGAACATAGCTGACCACTGCTTGCCCTTGCAACTTTCTTTACTTGGCTTGTACAGTGTAAACGTCCTAAAAAATATCACAAGTTTTAGAGTCAGACATACAAACACAAATACTGAATTTTTACACTGTACCTGTTGGCCTTCAGCCAAATTATTAAACCTCTCTTAGCCTCATTTTTATATTTCTACAAAGCAGGGATAAGAATACCTCCCCCTGTAGGATACAGTGAATATTAAAGAGTGTTATAACATCTTGGCTTCATTTACAGCCAAGAATTTTCAAGTACTCAAGAAATGATAAATATTAGCATTAATATTATTATTGCTTTATCTGCTTCCTGCTTTCACACTTTTGCTTATGTCTTTACATCTGTGTACTAAAAGTAGCGTTTCTCTCTCTAACTTCATTCACCTCTGGAAATCCTACCACAATCTTACGACACATCTCCAGAATAGTCTCCTCCCTAAAGCCTTCTCCTTACATGCTTCTGAAAGAAAATGACCCATTCTGTGAGCCCTTAATTACTTATTTTATCTATGATTCCCACACCATCTGCATTATATCACTGTTATTCATTAACATGTTTTATTCTCTTACTAGTTTTAAGTTTACAGTGGGCAAGACTAGTTATGTAAAAAAAAAAAAGTTAAAACAATCCTTTTAAGTTTCACAATTTGATAATTTCTCAAGTTTGGAAAATGTTGTAAACATTTGACCAATACAGCAATATTACATAACCAAGGACATATTTTTTAAAAAATGAGCATAGAAGCAAACTTATTTGAATAATGACTGGAATCCAGCGTTTTTAGCTAATTCAAATACTTTCAAGGTCCACATATGCCTATAAAGACCTTTGTATATCCTCTCCGTACCCTCCCCAAATAAGAGAAATAGAATAACTAGTCAACAAAGGCAAGAGCTCCATGAAAAGCTGGACCAGGGAGATCACTGGAATGTGCCTGCCCTCTCTATAGCATTTCAGTCCCTCTTTATGATTATAGTGGGCTTTGTGAATTTTTAAACATTTTCCCTAATGGTAGTACCATAAATACCTTTTATCTACAGTAAACATCTATAGACTCATGGGTATACTTGGCCCTAACAGTTAAAACACTGTCTACTTATCATCTTTACTTGGCTACTGTCATTTCTTTACATTCCTGTCATCTATAGAAGGAGCATCAAAGTATTAGTCTGATATTTCCTCCTTCTCTACAAGTGTGTGTTTGACCACTGTTAAACTCATAACAAAGAATTTGTATGGCCACTAAAAAATTATCATAAAGACTTACTTCTTTCCATTTAAGAAAGCAATCATGTCTATATATTATGCAATCTGGTGTCATGCAATCTCCACAATATATTACTAAGTGAAAAAAAAGAAACAGGGCAGACAACCTATAGTGTATGCTCCCATATGTCTAAAAAGGTATATGTGTATATTATGTGTATAGATACAGATATAAATATACAAATACCTTCTTGTTTATGTATAGATTATCTTTTGAAGGATTCAGGAGAAATTGCTCGGTACAGATTGCCCCTGAATACAATTTAAAGGTCTGGAATGAAACTTACTTTCACCATATGTCTTTTATTCTGAGAAGTTGTTGATAATGTATATGCATTATTTTTCCATTAACAAAAACTTAGTTAAGAATGAAATTATGCAGGGGCTCCTGGGTGGGTTAAGCTAGTCCGACTTTCGCTTAGGTCATGATCTCACGGTTCGTGGGTTCAAGCCCCACATCGGGCTCTGTGCTCACTGCCAGCTCGGAGCCTGGAGCCTGTTTCAGTCTGTGACTCCCTCTCTCTCTGACCCTCCCCTGCTCACGCTGTCTCTCTCTCTCTCTCCTAGAAATAAATAAAACATTAAAAAAAAATGAATGAAATTATGCATTACATTACGTTCTCTCCTAGAAATAAATAAAACATTAAAAAAAAATGAATGAAATTATGCATTACATTACTTTAGTTGGGACTGTGAGCAGATCTCAAACAAATGGATACCAGGAGTGAGCATGAGGAGGTTATACATGAAAGTCCATAAAGAACACTGAGAGATACTCTGTATACACCAGTCTCCAGAGACTTCAATCAACCTCAGAGTCTAGGTTCTAAAGACATTCAACAATTGTCTTTCATAGTCTTTCCCAATTCTAAGTTTTTACTTAGCTTAATATTTTTGACTAAGAATATTCTTTCCTCACATTTCCATATGCCCTAATTCTACAAATGTTATCAAGCCCAGTGTAGAATATTATTTACAAAGATGGCCACAAATGATTCTTTCCATACTTGTATACACATGCTAGTTCCCCTCCTTTTGAATAAGGCCTACTCTTGTGATTTGCTTTGACCAATAGAATGTGGCAAAAGTGAAACCTTGCCAGGTCTGGGACTAGCCCTTCGTAGGCCAGGCAGTGCCACTTTCATTTCCTTTGAATCTAGCAAACATAAAAGACTGATTGCCCTGCTAGAGAGAAAGGCCAGGAGGTGAGAAGAGACTCTGGAGGGAGAGAGAAAGCAAAATCAAGAGAGAAAGGCAAGCCAACGCTGACTACCTCAGGTAAGGTACCAGTCATGTTCATGAAGACATCTTGGATTTTCTGCTTCCAGTCAAACAATCCAGGTGAGTATCACTTGAAGCAGAAACAAGCCCCTCCTGTTGCCCCTATGCAAACTGCAGATAAATGTTTGCTGCTGTTAACTCCATAAGGTTTAGAAATGATACTCTCAAATGGGAAAAAAATGGAAATGATCCAAATTACTCCTCTGCAAAATCCTGCAGCATCATTTTCTACACTGTTTAGAAATATCTCTCCTACTAAACTCTCTGTAACATCCTTGAGAAGGATTTACTGTGTCTTATTTATCTTTGCATTTCTCAGCCAGGAAATATTTTCTTGTACAGGACTCAACAAACACGCTTATGCATGAGTAATTGTAAGTGTGTTCATCTATGCCAATCACGCGCACAAACCCTATACAGTTAGATAGGGACAATTCCCTCCTCACCCAAAGCAATCAATGTCTTTTTTAGCACCTTGGAGTACTGCTGCATCAACCAGCTCAGCCCAAGGTGATGCTGAGGTATTCCTAACAGTATCGATATTTGCTGCATAACAGCTTGAGTTATTGAGATAAAATCAACCATTAGAATGCATTTGTTTTTGGTTTACCTTCCTGCAGATACATTTTAAAGTAAAATCACTGTCCTGAGGTCCATTTTCCACTTTTTTACACATGCATTATCATTTTTTCTATGGATTTTAAAGTACTTCACAGTGAAATAGATGCTTTTTTCTCCCAACATATGCATTCACAACAATGATGGCAGCAGCTCATATTGGCTCCCAGGAGAGGTTCAGTATATACTTCACAGCATGGTACTGGTCTTATGGCATGAAGGGAATAAAATGGAGACTATATAGTAGTAAAGAGGCAAGCAATACGGAGCAAATAGGGAGCAAACATGGGCAAGAAGGAAAAATACAGCACAAAGTTCCAGGGATTACAATCCAATTCCAGGCTGACTAAGGGCACCTGTAAGTAATGAGGGGTCAAAGAAAAAGAGCAGGGGCATAGCAAGGGGACTGTGGTCAGAAAAGATGTTCTGTGCCAGGTAGAGTGTGTCATAAACTGGGTATGTCAGTTATAAGTAAGCAGAAAGCTATGGAGAGCAGAAGCTGAGCCCTGGCAAAGAGCTTGTAGAATCCTCCTAAGTGCAGGTAGGTTAAAAGTGGCCACTTGCATCACACACCTGAATCTTTCACAAATAACGAGCCCTCAGGGTGAGAGCATAGTTGACAGGTTAACTGTCTTCTTTGGGAAATGAGTAGGAGGTCAAAGTTTCATCAACCTAGCTTTTTTTTTTTTAAGACCTCCAAAAAAGTAAGGTTTTGTATCAAACTCTAGATCCCTTAGCCCTTCTGGCATGAAAGAAGAGAATGCTATTTTTGACTATCATAATTGGTGACGATAATAATTACCACTTATGGTTGATTACTATATCAATCCAATAGGTAGATAATACCTCCTTTTCTGGATGAGAAAATTGAGGTCATGAGAAAGGCACTTAATTGTCCAGGATTTAAACATAGGTCTACTGACATCAATCTCAGGCTCATCTCAGAACACTTCCATCCCCCTGAGAACTTCAGCTGCTCTCCAAGACCGGGCTCCAAGGTGTCGGAGTGAGGAAACCTGCAAGAGGATGAGGACTATTACTAGCAGAGTTCTGTTAAGCTTGAGGTGGTGAGTGGCATCTATATCAATATCAAAGATTTGTCCCATAAGAGACTGACACATACCATGCCTAAAATGATGGGCTCTGAATTTAAGAGAGAAGAGATGAAACTATAACACTGTGAACTTGAAAAATAGTTTCATGAAGAGAAATACTGCTACTGAAAAATATTTATATGCTTACATACATACAAAGAAACCACTTTTTATATCCGCTTAGAACTAATTCTGGGTACATAACTAGAAATGTATGACCTAATTCTCTGTATAGATTGAATGTTTGTGTATGCCCCAAATTTCTATGTTGAAGCCCCCTCAATGTGGCTGCATTTGAAAATAAAGACTGTTAAGGAAGCAATTAAACTTAAATAAGCTCAAAAGGTTGGGGCACTGATTTGCTAGGATCAATGGACTTCAAGGTGAGACATCAGAGAGTTCACTTTTCCTTTGCATGAACAAAGAGGTTACAAGAGCACAAGTTAAGACAGCAGCCACATGCAAGCCAAGAGAAGAGACCTCAGAATGAAACTTATCTTCTCAGCACCTTGATTTTGAACTTAGCAGCCTCCATAATTATGAGAATTAAATTGCTGTTGCTTAAGCTACCCATCTGTGGTATTTTGTTAGTGCAGCCAGTGCTAACTCAAGCATTCTTCACGTCCCAGAACAAGGAAAAAACAAAAGAACTTGCTCCATTAACACAAAGCCTCCTTGTATACATAGAACTGCTCATTTTTAAGTTTCTATCTTCGATTTGGTTTGCAGTGATGTGGACAAATATCCTTAAAATATGGAATTCTCCAATTGATACAGTAGGCATTCAAGGCCTTCAAAAAGTACTCATCTTCATTTCTTTTTGAAATATTCCTATTCCTTTAGGAGTCAGCTGGATATTAACTTGCTTCAGTATTTAAGAGCTTAAACTTTGGAATAAGATAACCAGGCTTCTAATCATGGCTCTGTCACTACTATCACTCAGCAAGCTCCTCAACCGAGCTCAGATTTGATTTCCCTGTGTTTAAAAAGGGACTGATGATACTGACCCCATATATTTGCACTGCTACCACTCCTCCTACTGCTACTACTCCTATTACCAAAACTATTACTCCAAAAAGAACAGACATGTAAGTATGTTTACCTTTCTTTTACAGATGAAAAGGTTTAGAAGCTAAGCATCTCAAATAATGCAACTGGTAAGTTCTGAAAAATTAGGATAAAAATCCAGGGCTTGTAAGGTTTTCAAAAAGTGTACTCTTTTTTTTTTTTTTTTTAATTTCTAGGAGAGAGAGAGAGAGAGACAGCGTGAGCAGGGGAGGGTCAGAGAGAGAGGGAATCACAGACTCTGAAACAGGCTCAAGGCTCTGAGCTGGCAGTCAGCACAGAGCCCGACGCGGGGCTCGAACCCACGAACCGCGAGATCATGACCTAAGCGAAAGTCGGACGCTTAGCCGACTAAGCCACCGAGGCACCCCTCAAAAAGCGTACTCTTAACTAGCAGGCAATACTGCCTATGATAATGGAATGAGCTCATATATGTAGAGTGTTTGGTACAAAGCTGGGAAAGACTGGGACCTCCATAAAGCATTCTTGGAGCTATTTTTCCTCCACAGTGAAGCCTTTTCTGCTCTCCCAGACATTCACTCCTCTCTCCTTTCAAAATGAATATTAGTACACATGTACATTTCTTTATCTTCCTGCAGACCTGTATTGAAGTAACTTTCTTAAGTGTATATCTGCTTCTCCATCAGATCACGGGCTACCAGAGAATAAGAGCTCTTATGCAAGCCTGTTTTGCAGCCCCATCTTCACTGCTTCACTCCTCTCCCCAGAGTTGTCTTTCTCCTCCAAGACCCTACTTTACTTTAAACATACCTGTACTATAGCACCTATCACATCACAACTACTCACATCGATGCCAGTCTTTACACAAAGGCAAGAAATTCATCAAATTCATTTTGAGAGAGAGTGTGTGTGTGTGCTTGTGCATGCATGCACAAGCCAGGGAGGGGCAAGGAGAAGGGTAGAGAATCCCAACATGGGGCTAGATCTCTCAACCAGGAGATCATGACCTGAGGCAAAATCAAGAGTCAGTCCCTTAACCGACTGAGCCATCCAGGCACCTCCATTATATTCATCTTTACACTTTAAGTACCTTCCACATTTTAGGAACATAATAAATATCAATGAATGAATGAGTTGATAAGTGAATGAATGCATTTTATTTAGATTTCCTGATAGTGTCTTTTCTCTTGCATTTATTCAATAGCAACAATTGATAAGAGCTCTAATCTAAAATCCCTAATCATGTATTAAAATATAAACTGGAAAGAGATCAATCAGTATAAAACATTGTTTATATAACTGTATCAACTTTTATTTTAGATCATTATATGCGAAATAGCAAACTCCAGAGGATACAACAAAAATACCTTTCAGTTATATTGTACTTTTAATTTTCACAGGGATGCTGTGGGGAAACAAGTTCTTGTTTCCCTTTGGTCCATGAGTAAATGAAGGCTTAGAGAGAGATGAAGCAATTTGCCAAAGGTCCTAGGGCTGGCAAATGATGCAATTGGTCCTCAAGTCCAACTCTCTGATAGGAAGTCTGGATTTCTGCATAAACCACAACTAACTTTCTCAATATATTACTAAGAAAATATCTGAAAAAGACCACCAAAATAGACTTGATTTCAGCTGAAAAGCTAAATAACTGGAGGGAAGGGGAAAAAAGGCAGTTTTTCCCCCCCATTTAAGTTGTCCAGGTAAGACAGGTAAGATTACTCAGGTTTATAATTGTGTGAATAGTAGTTTTGTAAATAAAGCAGCTTTTTCCTTCTGTCCATTCATGGTTCTGGGAAATGGATGCCTTGCACTTTTACTGCCTAATGCTGAAGAAGAGAGATACACAAGCTCCCTGGCCACAGAGGCTGTGCTTAGGCATAACTTACTATGCCCAGGGGCAAGTCAGCAGCTACACATGACTAGTTATTCTCCAACCTACATGGTGGTTACTTAATAATGGAAAAAATTCTTGAAAACTGGGCTTCAGCTGTTTAAAAAAAATACACCTCTGGATTTAATTTTGCATTCATGGTACTTCTAAAATAGCATTATAGTTAACACATACTGAGAATAAATCATTCTTCAAAACCATAAATTTTATTAAGTGGTAAACCTCATCATCTAAAACTATTCTAGAGCAAAATCATTCTGAAATTTGGTACCTCAAGTAAAATTATTTCCTAATTCCTGAAAATTGGGTAATATAGCTGTTCTGAAATGCCATTTGAAAATTTGAAAATATTTTATGGAGAACAATAACTCATCTCCCCATAAATTGTTTCCAAGCAAATTAACCCAAAAACCATTAATGCACCAGCTGTTGCAATTAACTAATACCCCTAACTTGCTGATTTGGCAATTTGGAATAAAGGAGAGATAGAGTGAAGCTGAAAATACTTGTGGAGGATACTATAGAGATAAATGTCAATTTCAAAAGTCAGGATTGGAGGGGGGAAGCAACTTACACCACTATGTAGGCAAACCATGCACACTTCCATGATGACCAACAATATTTGCATTTACAATTCGGAATGGTTGAGACTTGAAGACAAACATGGGGTCTGTGCTTGCCACATCACAGTGGGTTGGCCATATTAATCAGTGAGGGTGACTGTAACGTTTGGTGATGTTTCATTCCATGATGTTTCAAGCAATCAACCTGCTGCACAAAAGCAGCATGTTTTTGCCTATGCTATAGTTCTTCTCTTGGATCTCTCTCTAATGGGCTGCTTCCATGGAGCCTGTATCTCCACGTAAAACAATCTGTTTCACATTTCCGGGATGCTAGACCTGCTACGCGTGTATTGGATTGGGTTGTTATTGTTGTTGGATATTGTATTTCTCCCCTTTGAACTCACGCTCTGCTAAGAACTGCCGCTAAATCTACATGTGTAGAGATTAAAGGCAGATCGGCTGTGGCTTTTGAACATCAAATGGCTAGAGTTGTACACGACTCAAGTAAATTGCATGGATCTTTTTCCCCTTCATGCTAGAAAACCTCTAAATTATCATTCTTATTGTGACTGCTCTCTTTCACTCTCCCCTGGTGATGCCAGATGCCCATCACTAGTGGAAAATGCTATCACCCGAGAATATGTGTCCTAACCCATAGCAAAAGAGTAGGTGGGGAATAAAGATGAGAGGGAAGAGGTGGAACGAGTATTGACAGGTAAGGAGACAGAAAATCTGAATGGCCCAACTAAAGCTTTTGAGAAAAAGTCACATGCATATCCTGCCAGATAAGAATTATTTGCAGAAACAGTTCTGTTCTGAATCCCAAAATCTGATAATAAGCATGATCTGAATTTGATACAGTTTCTCCACATTAAAGAAAATTTCCTGTGGAAATTGAGCTTTTCTTTAAAAACCGCTGTTGAAAAGAAGAAACCAATGTGAAAATGCAGCTGCTTCAGTAGAATATGATTTATCACTTCAATTCAAGAGGAAGCCCAAGTAGCAAACCAAACTAAAGAAGCCTCATTCTAATTCAACCTTTGGAACCTGGAAGGTGAACCAGAGAATCAGGGAAGGTGCTTTCCACTGAAGTCCCTGATGTTATTAAACTTGAACCTGTGTCTCTTCTCAGGAACCTTCAGATTCAGTTTCACAAACAAAATGATGTGAAGGATATGTTGTTCTATAGACAATGAATGCTCAATTAATGCTACTGAATTATCAGTTGAGGGAAAAAAAATTATTTACTGTGAGTCCAACAGAAGTCTAAAAATGTGAAGGTGAAGTATGTTTTCCTACTATAGAAATTCCCAGAATTTAAATTCTTTCGAATTAGCACCCAAATGGCAAGACATCCAATTTGAAGTCACTGAACAAAACTGCTTATAGAAATCAATTGTTTTCATGGTATTTCTGAGCTCTTTGTGTGCTCTGGATTTTCTCTAGTCCTGGTTTTAATCTTCCTAGTTTTCGTATCATTTGGGGAGCTCAGAAAATTCTTACTTCATCTATTTTTCCACCCACTGCTCTTGTTACTTACTTTGTGTCCATTTCCATACTAGCAGGAGGGAGATCAGGTTCTGTTCTCCTGCCTCCTCTGCACCTCTGCACCTATATACTCTGTGTTACCACTTCTGCATTTGTCCTGTTGCCTCAGGAATGCAGAGAAATCTCAGAACAGATTTTTTCCCTTTTCCAACCTTATAGGTCTGATTAAGGCCTGTTTAAAATCTCAAGGATGCAAGTGGACACTAACATGTCTGCAGAATACACTTATTGCCTCAGTTTCCCTTACAAGAGAAGTTTCTTGGAGACAAAAAAAGAACTCGGAGAGATAGATAAAGTCAATCGAAAGTAGTCTTTGATTAGCGTCTCTCCATGCATGCATACTTAGCTAACACTGATTCCAACCCTCTATTAAAGAGCCATGGGCTACATGATCAGGTTGTAGAGATTATTCTTGATAACTCTGAGAAATGGTACACCTTAATCTCAGAAGCCCACCGATGCTGAGTTCTTGCGTATTCTTCATGACCTCATTTCAAGTTTTCCAAATGCAATTAAGGTTATTGGAGTAGACAAGGACCATTGTGTGCTATCAGATGGTGGTTTTCCACTTGATTAAGGAAAGCAAGCCATTTGTCCTGGGACCTTTGCCCTCATTTGCCAACCACCATGAACATTTGTCATGAGTCTTTGTCCCAGGTACTATCTCTGTGGCAATTCAGACTCACAGCTGTATTTAACATATTGGAAAAGTCACAAGAACACCAATGCCCAGAAACATACCTGCCGCAGATTCCAAAACTCTTCAAAATATCCTAAAAAGCTATTTTTCCTCCTGGAATTCTATTTTTTATGTTAATTAAACCTACATTCTAATTAACTGAGGCCTAGAGACAAGAGGTTTCCTTAAACTGTAGTACTACTACCGCAAAATCTATTACGTGGGTATGCTGGTGAATCACAAATTCTAGCTATTATGGGAAGAGCACTCTATTAAAGTCAGGCTATATTCTCCATTCATCTTTTTAAAAAATTGTACAATATATTAGTCTCTACAAGGATTCATTTTTAAGCCTAACAGAAGTTGTTAAGATATCACTTACAGTACCATTTAAGTGCTTACTGCTGAATCTGTAGCCTTTGAACACATACTGAATTATGGCTGTGTCAAAGATGCACATCCCAGCCAAAGGGCAGCCGGCGGAGGGAGCCAGGGGAAAAGCAGCAGAGTACCCCATCTATATTCATTTGTTTGTCTCTACTTAAGTTGATTTTAATGTCAGAGTTTGCTTACACTTTTTAAACTATGTAACATATTTCAAAGAGACAGGTTCAATTTTCAAGTAAAACAGCAGATAATGGCATCAGGGATGCCTGCAACCACAAAGGAAATATACATAAAGAGGACAAAACACAAGTTAAACGTTTGCATAAACAGCCAGATGGAAATGAGATTTCAAATGGTCCCCTTAGTACCTGGAACTCACTGGATCCTGATATATTTTAGGACACTTTCTAGTCATTAAAATCACATACCATTACTATTATCTCTATTACACAGGCTCATCAGTTAAGAAAAAACTGAAATATTAAATAATTTGCTTGAGACTACTTATCAAGACAGTACAAAGAGATGAAGGCCCTGTCCAGAGGAGAACTAAAATATTTTGCTCACTTCAGAAACATGCAATCCATTAATTACCTAAGAATTTAAAATGGAGGTTCTGAGAGGCTAAGCAAAGTTTGGCTTTGAACTAAAGCTGTATGAGACAAAAGCATGGTCTGCCTTCTTTACTACTATGTCATTAGAACCTAGCATAATGTAAGGTTTTTTGAATGAAATTTAAAAAATGAATGAATTAATCATTCAAGCAATAACAAATGGAGATTTCTGGCCCAAAGAAATCTGATAAGTACATTCAATTAGAGTTTTAAGTAAGCATCTAGGAAACAAGGAGAACACGTTCTAGTTTTGTTTTTTTTTGAAGACACAAAACTTAATTTAATAGAAATTTTGTTTGTAGTTCTTACATTCTCAGTGTGACCTGAGCTGGAACCCACTGCCCCACCCAGAAGTGGCGCAGTCCTGTGAGCAGGGAAGGAAGGGAGGTGGTGCGTAGGGGTCAGAGCTCAGGCCCTAGGAGCCCTGTTCTTCCTCAGTGCTAGGGACTGGGGATGCCACCCTCTTCTCCTGCCCCCCTCTGAGATCCAGGAAGGAGAGCAGATGGAATCTCGGGCCTGGGGCTTCTCCTCCACACTCCCCTGCCCCCCTCAGTTTCGAGGGAACTAAGGGATCTGGGGAGAGAACGGAGAACTAGAAGAACATGTTCTCTAGTTTGGGTTTTTCCTACTCAGTACACTTTGAGGGGTTATTTTGGTATCTGTCTTGAAAGAGAAGAAGAGCAGAATACTCCTGAAAGGGCAATATACATGAGAGAAAGGATAAACTGCATATAAATTAAATTCAGGAGACTTTATAACCAGACTTGGCTCTGTAACTTCTGAAAAGGGCTGACCTTTCTGAGTTTCAGGCTCTGAAAGACAGAGAAACCATGACCTGCCAAAGAGAATCAGCAGAGTGAAGAATAATTGCAGGAAAAGTGGCCTTAACACAACCAGCTCCTTCAGGCCATTACTGTGGCTGAAGTTGAGGTCTTTTTATAAACTAAGAGAATGGTGAGTTCATGCCAAAGATGACTAACTTGCCTTTACTGTCAGCTCTCCTGGTTGGGGGCAAACAAGAGAGAGGCCGAAGTCCCTAGTCCTCTGTGGTGATGGGCTAGGGCTGGAATTAAGAAGGCAATGAAGATGAAACTGGATGACCGTAAGAAGGAGAAAACCGTGGCACTGAGGAGAAAGAAGGGTTATGTGAAGATATTCAGATTGGAGTCTTAATATGTGTGGGCCTCAGAACCTTTGAGAATCTGATGAAAACAATAAATAGTTGAACCAGAAAAACATACCTACAAGAATATCTTGCCTATTATTTCAGTTCCAAGCACCTTCTTAAAACTAGCCTTGCAGGACTTCTGCATCGATGCCTAAAAAGACTTCACCATCTTTAACAGCTGTGATCCTATAAAATATATATTTTATTTATTTTTAAAAATATCTATTTATTTCTAGGAGAGAGAGAGAGACAGCGTGAGCAGGGGAGGGTCAGAGAGAGAGGGAGTCACAGACTGAAACAGGCTCCAGGCTCTGAGCTGGCAGTCAGCACAGAGCCCGACGCGGGGCTCGAACCCACGAACCGCGAGATCGTGACCCAAGCGAAAGTCAGATGCCCAACCGACTAAGCCACCCAGGCGCCCCTAAAATATATATTTAAAACTGATGGCATTCCTGGGATATCTCAAAGTCACATCACAAGGTATTATTACTTTTTTTTTTAATTTTTTTTAATGTTTTATTTATTTCTAGGAGAGAGAGAGACAGCGTGAGCAGGGGAGGGTCAGAGAGAGAGGGAGTCACAGACTGAAACAGGCTCCAGGCTCCGAGCTGGCAGTCAGCACAGAGCCCGACGCGGGGCTCGAACCCACAAACCGCGAGATCATGACCTAAGCGAAAGTCGGACGCTTAACCGACTAAGCCACCCAGGCGCCCCAAGGTATTATTACTCTTAAAATGCCAGCACAAAATTATTTTTCTGTCATAAGTGTGTTTGTCAAAGCAAAGTCTGGAGATTTCCTAAGCATACTTTAAGCTGTAGAAGTAAGGAGCCAAGTATGTCAAAATCCCTAAATCATCAAGGAACAGTGACTGAGAATGGAGAGATTCTTTTCAGATGAGTTTGAATTCTTGTGTTCCCACTAGGTGACCTTGGAGAACATACTTCTCTTGTGCTTCATTCTCCTCATTTGCAAAATAAAAGTAGTACTAGAACCCATTTCAAGGACTAAATGAGTTGTGATTACTCAATGTGTTCATACATGTCAAAAACTGAGAATAATATCTGATATGTTTTGAATTCTCAGTACATGTCAGATTGAGCAGCAGCAGTGACCTTGCTCTGCTGTTCGGAATAACTGCCTGAGGCCCATTCAGGGGAAGATGCTGTCTGAGGAGCGCTGGTTCACCTCTCAGCCAGTATCTTCTGACAGCTCAGCATGGTGTACCCACAGAGCTGCTCCAAAGTGCTCTTGATTGTCTAGCCATAAATTCCTAGAATCCTTGTCTAAAAATTGGGGCTGGAGTGCCACACCTACTACCCTCAGTCTTTTAGCTACTTGGAGCAAGTCATGCTATAATCATGCATGTCCTTGTCCACACCATCCTATGGCATCACCCATGAGTCTAATTAGTGTCAGTTTAGCCACCCTATTTATTACTTTAAAAACACAAGGTAAATGAGCTTGGTACATTTTTAAGTGTATGCGGTAATTACTGCTCTACTACCTACTTTACATTAGAGTAGTTTTAGTTACTTACTGGGATTTAAGGACAGCCCAGAATTCATTTCACAGTTGGAAGGATAACATAATGTCAAACATTCAGAAGGTGTAAGACACTGTGAATATTGTCTTCAGTCTAATAGCCCCAACCCCTGGAACTGAAGCACATGACCAAAGCATTAAGTCATTTTCTGAAATTCTGCTGCTACTAGCTGACTCCACAAACATGCACTTAGCCATATTCTCCCTGGGCTTGCAATTCTGTGGTTGTAAATAGATACCAATCAAAGCTATATTAACTCTTTCAGCTATACCTCCAGCTCTGGCCACTGAACAGAAGGTATAAAAGCAGCAATTTACTAAATGGATTTGAATTATTCTCAACACTATTCTTGGAAAATGATGGTAAGCGTTAAAGGACTTCAAAGGTTGTAAAATAAAAAAAGGAGTATGAAAAAATTACATCACATCAGATTTCTGTTAACAATAAGAGCAGATACTGATTTTATGTAAGCTGTGCAGCAAAACATATATGTTTCTTATTGTAAAAATACATGGAAGACTTAATGGGTGAAATAGTTAAATGGGTCTAGTTAGACAATTAATTTCTTCAATGACGTTTTTCTCCAAACCAAAAGTGTCAATTCCTATTCTATTACTTTTAAATATGAATAAAGTACTAACCATGGCATTAGATTCCAAGTGACATAGATGACTCATCGGCAGTTGTGGAAATTATCAGAATATAGTCAAACACTCAACAAGTATATATAAGCTATGTAATAAATTAGTAAGACATGAACAGATAAGCATTCTTATGGGAAATCAGATATTGTTCTCATGATTGTTTTTACCTCTTCCTGAATGTTACCACTTAAAACCTTGGAAATAATTACATTCCATACTCCTAATTCCCAGCTCCATAATCTGGCCAATTTTGTGGTGTTTGAAAGACCTTCATTTAGCATCTTTGAAATTTCATTAGAATGCTTTTACAGTCTCTCCCAGGTTATTAATAAAGGCCTTCTAGGAGGCCAGTCATCTGTCTCACAATAACTACTTCCTCCAGACTCCATAGAGGGTTATTTATTAGCAATCTCTGTGGTCTTTCAATTCTTTTTTATAGGAGTTTGTAATCCCTAGTAACATCTGAACACAATGAAGCTCAGAAAAACTTCAAATAGAGAAGTTTTATCTTGATTTAAAATAGACTTAAATTGCCAAATTTTGCGGTTTCATTGATCCTTTCTATCTTTCCTCAAAGTATCACTATAAAACAAGAAAGAGTATTCTATTACTATCAAACTGAAGAGCATCTAATGACCACAAAAGTGTATTTTAGATGACGGCCAGTTAATCTAAACAAGTTTTGTATTTAATTGGTATCCCAAGGTCAAGTCATTCAAATTGCTCACTAATACAGTGGTTTCCTTTCAAACTTTATTTTTACTAAAATATTATATTCTGGGGCGCCTGGGTGGCTTAGTCGGTTAAGCGTCCGATTTTCGTTTAGGTCATGATCCTGCGGTTCGTGGGTTCGAGCCCCGCGTCGGGCTCTGTGCTGACTGCCAGCTCAGAGCCTGGAGCCTGTTTCAGTCTGTGACTCCCCCTCTCTCTGACCCTCCCCTGCTCACGCTGTCTCTCTCTCTCTCTCCTAGAAATAAATAAAACATTAAAAAAAAATTTTTTAATATTATATTCTAACTATCTCTATAGTAGGCATATGTTTTAACATGAAACAATACATGAGTTAAAAAGTAATACTGCTTGCAGAAAAAGGAATTGCTGAACTATTTCCCTTTTCCAGTACTTGCTCGACACATAGTAGTAACATAATGGGGTATCTTAAAGTAGAACGTTTTAATATGGATCTATCTAAGTAGTAACCTAAGAAATACTACCCTGTCGGAAGATACAGCATTAACTAGCTTTAGGACATTATTAAGAGTTAGACAACTATACACTCGAGGTAACAGTCTCCACAAGAGTATTCTCACTTCAGACACTGCTCACAAGTTTGGGGGTCCTCAAGGCTACCCTCACTTCAGACCAGTTAGCTACAAATTTGAGGGTTCTCATGATCTTCTCCAGGCTTGATATTTCACTAGAACAACTTACAAAACTCTAGGATGCACTAAACTTATGATTACAGTTTTATTATACTGAAAGATTATAAATCAGAATCAGTGAAAAGAGATGCAAGACAGAATCTGGGAGGGGTCCAAACATAAAGCATCTGGTCAGCATCTCCTGTGGATTCCTGGATAATGTTAACTGCTATGGTGTGTGATAGCACAGGGTATCACCAACCAGGAAAAATCACCTGAACCTTTGGAGAGCAGAGTTTTTACTGTGGATCAATCACATATTGCCAATGGAGCTGACCTTCCATCAATAGCCCTTTGCTGACACTTAAGCTAATAATATTTTAGTCACCAGTTCCTTAGGAAGTTGGAACTATATGGAATGTTCCAAAGACCCCATCATAAATCACACTGTTAGACTATCCATGGCAAAAGCCCACAAACAAAGACCTTTATCAGACAGGTCATTCCAAAGCCTATTGAACAACTCCCAGCAGCCTATTTAGGTGAAGTTAATCCTCTGCTGTATAGACAGTATTATTTCCTAATGGGATGCTGGATATTAGATAGAAAAAGGATATTAGAATGAAAACTTGTGAACAAATCTTCCCTAATATTCAGGAAGAATTACATGCATTGGGTATCATATGCAGTTTTAGCCAAAGTCAAAAAGTATAAAGGATGAAAAGTAGCAAAAATGATTAAAATTTGTTTAAAGAATCAAGCATACTATTAAAATAAAAGCAGCTAAAGGAAACTGATCCTGAAAAATGAACTCAAACTAAGACGTGAGTCAAAAACCTTCCCTTAAACCAAAGCTCATTTTAACTTGCAGTTATTCAGATTTATGCAGGTCACACACTTTATGATATTTCTAATATTTGCCAATATGAGAAATAGTTTCAGGGTACTGAGTAGGGAAAAGTAAATTGGCCCATGTGAGAATAAAGTTTATGGCTTTAGCTGAGCTTTTCAACCAACTGATTTTTAAAGAATCACAAATGTGTGGACAGCAAAAGAAAATTCATTTAAAAATTAATATATTCAGTGAGTGAGAAAATAATTTAACATTTAGATAGCTCTAAAAGATGTAATGCAACCTCAATTCAGAGAGAGCTTTTAAAATAAGTTAAATACAGCAACAATTTTGGGGGAGTGATAAGTAGAACCAAATAAACTTCAGGCCTAAATTTGAACCACATAACTCTCTGGACACCTGGAAAATATACAATTCTATAAATTTATAAATAAAACAAAAACAAAAGTAAATCTTTCAACTCAGACATAAAGTCATTGTTAAATAAACTATCTGAAATAGAGTAAAACTTTTGTTAGAAATTTCATAATAAAGAATTTAGCAAGCATTTAATTTTTGATATCATTTCTTAATAAAACTTCAATAAAAAGATATCAAGGGAGGGTGCCTGGGTGGCTCAATCAGCTAAGCATATAACTCTTGATTTCAGCTCAGGTCATGATCTTGTGGTTAGTGAGTTCACGCCCTATGTGGGCTTTGCACTGACAGTGAGGAGCCTGCTTGCTCTCCCTCTCTCTCTCTCTCTCTCTGTCTCCCTCTCTCAAAATAAGTAAACTTTAAACAAAAAATATTTTTTTTAAAAAAAGAAAAAGACATCCGAGATACTCTTGGATAAACAAAACAATAACAATAAACAAAACAAATGTTGAATTGATATCTTAAAATTATTGAGGAGCTCAAGCAACATTCATGTATCTTTTACTAAAAGTCCAAACAATCAAATAACTTATGAATTTTTTTCAACATTTCATCAAACTTATCCAAGAAAGTTTCAATAGTTGGAAAAATATTTCATAGCCTGGGAAAAGTCAACCTAAAAAAAAATCAGCAATTAAATTTAACAAATGCATTTCTTGGCTTAAAGACATTTTCAGATGATAAGTGTTCTCTCTGGTCTTATCATACAGAGAAACCGATATCATTTTTGAGCTTATCTCTACATGATGTAAACTATAAAGAAGTTCCATAGCTTAAAGGAGAATCTGATTCTGCTTAAGCCAAACCTTCTATTACTTCCCATCTCATCTTCCCAAAGGCACTCAAATGAGTCTTAAAAGCCCAATAATGATTTAATAAATGGGAAGATATACCATGTTCCTGGAAAGACTTAGTATTATTTTTTTCATTTATTTCTGAGAGAGAGAGAAAGAGTGAGAGCATGAGCAGGGGAAGGTCAGAGAGAGGGAGATACAGAATCTGAAGCAGGTTCCAGGCTCTGAGCTAGCTGTCAGCAAAAAGCCCGACATGGGACTCGAACCCATGAACCATGAGATCATGACCTGAGCCCAAGCCGGACACTCAACTGACTGAGCCACTCAGGTGTCCTGAAAGACTTAGTATTATTATGAAGCTCTCAATTCTCCATTAGTTACTCTATAAATTAAATGCATTTCCATTTAAAATTCCATTAGAATTTTTTATAAACTTGGTGAATAATTCTCCACTTCTTTTTCTAGAGGAATCAGGGATTTTTTTAAAATTGTAATTATAACAAAAGAGAAAAAGACATAGTTATAGTTCAGCAAATAGTATCATAAAGTTATAGCAATATATTCCAATTTCTACTTTTTGAAATTCTAAAAGAATTTTGTGGTTTTTAAAAGTTTATTTATTTATTTTGAGAGAGAGAGAGAGAACATGTGTATGTGAGTGGGGAGGGGCAGAAAGAGAGAAAAAGAGAGAGAGAGAGAGAGAGAGAGAGAGAATACCAAGCAGGCTCTTTGCTACCAGCACAGAGCCTGATGCAGGGCTTGATCCCAGGGACTGTGAGATTATGACCTGAGTCGAAACCAAGAGTTGGACATTCAATCAACCGAGCCACTCAGGCATCCCTTGGGTGGTGTTTTTTATACTAAATACAAATTCACTTTAGAATAAAAGTCTCAATAAAGATAATTCTTAGGGGAAAAAACTATGTCTATATTTCAAATTTTGCCTTAAAAATTAATATTTAAGAAATAATGAGCTCTAGAAAACTAGTTATAAACACAGTGATTTTTCTCAAAAAATTATTACTTATCTTCTAGAATGTATAAAACTTCTGTATAGAAGAAGCTTTTTTTATGTACTAAATATGTTCCTTCATTTTATATGTGGAGATATATAAATATATAAAATTATCTTTCAAGGCTCACCTTAAGCTTTCCTGCTTATACAAAAATTCTGATATTCCCCTTAGTCTGTGCAGAATCAGCTACTCTCTCATTTTTCACCCAAGTAAATTCTGCACATCATTATAATACCTATTGGTATTATTGATGGTGCATGGAATTTTATATGATAATTGATGGTGAGAATGTAAATGTGTCCGTCCTTCTGGAAACCAATTAGCTGCATCTATGAGAATTATAAATTTTGATCCAATAATATCATTTTGAACTGTAAATCTCCACAAACTTCATATATACTTTCCATATTCAAGCATGTTAAGCATCGTTCTAGTGGCAAAAACTGGAAAGAAATCAAATTTCTCATAGAATAAGGGTTGCATAAATTTTCATATATATTTTATATATTCCCACCATGGAATATTATGCAATGATTAGAATAATAGTTGCTATAGTTGCCTGAAGGGATTTCCATGAGGATATGATGAATGAGAAAAGAGAGAAGCAGAGAAATGAATATACTCTTAATTTTGTAAAGCAACAAAAAAATATATATCAGTGCCAATTAAGTGTACATTTTAGTATAAAGAAAATTACTGAACACTATATAAATGTTGTTAACACGTGATACCTGAGAAAGAAGAGTGATGTGGGGAAAAGGAAAATCAGATAGACATACAAATAAGAATAAAGACTGAACTTAAGACAAACCTCAATCTACTGATGCAGTAGACTGCATTGATAAATTTTTCACAATCAAATCATCCTTGAGTTCCTATGATAAATAATAATGTTATCTCTATTATACACTGCTGACTCCATTAGATTTTGTTGCACATATTTTTCCATAAGTGAGATTAGAATCCACACTGACAGCTCTGAGCCCACCTTGGGGCTCAAGCTCATGAAACATGAGATCATGACTTTAGCCAAAACCAAGAACCAGACACCTAACCAACTCAGCCACCCAGGTACCCCACCCTTTTGATTGGAGTGTTTATTTTTTCATCCATATTCTTGATATGTATTCTTGATAGATATGTATTTATTACTTGTGATTTTATTACTTGTTTTGTCTTTGTTACTGGAGATTTTCTCTTTTCCTTTCTTGTCTTTGTAACCTTTGGTCTCTCCTTACCACTCAAAGAGTTCCCTTTAATATTTCTTGCAGGGCTGGTTTAGTGGTGACAAACTCCTTTAGTTTTTGTTTGTCTGGGAAACTCTTGATCTCTCCTTCTATTCTGAATAAATAGCCTTGCTGGGTACAATATTCTGGGCTGTAGATTTTTCCCATTTAGTATGTTGAATATATCATGCCACTGACTTCTGGCTTGTCAAGTTTCTGTGGTGATACCTGGAGCAGTTACCCTTATGGGTTTTCCCTTGTAAGTTAGGGGCTTTTGTCTTGCTGCTTTCAGGATTTTTTTAACACTATACTTTGCAGATACAATTACAATATTTCTTTGGGTTGCCCTGCTTTTGTTGGTTTTGATGTAAATTCTCTGTGCCTCTGGGATTTGGATGTGTCTGTCCTTCCCCAGGTTAAGGAAGTTTTCAGCTATGATTTCCTCAAATAAACCTTCTGTTTACTCTCTTCTGTTGTTATTCCTATAATACAAATGTTATTACATTGATAGAGTCACTGAGATCCCTAAATCTACTCTTGAGTTCCATAATTATTCTTTCTTTCTTTGGTTCAACTGCATTATTTTCCATTATTTTATCTTCTACATCACTTATTCATTCATCTTCCATTCTTTTGTTCACTACATCCAGTCTGTTTCGAATCTCAGTTATTCTGTTTTTAATTTCTTACTGATTGATTTTTAACTCTTTTATCTCTGTGGCAAGGACCTTCCTGAAGTCTTCCATTCTTTTCTCAAGCCCAGTGATGATCATTATGATTATTGCTTTAAACTCTCCATCAGGCATATTATCTGTTTCTCTTAGGTCTCTGGCCATAATCTTTTCTTGTTGTTTCATTTGGGAAGAATTCCTCGAACTTGGCAATTTGTCTAAGTCTCTGTATTCTTCTCTATGTTAGAAAAGCCTATGTTTCCTGCTCATGAGAGTAACAGCTTTATGAAGAAGAAGTCATATAGTGTCCAGGGCCTGGTGCTTCAGGGAGTGTCTCAGGTGTGTGCTGTGTACACTTTGCTTCTGTGCGTTGGCTGCTCTTTCAGACCAATTGTCTGCAGAGGCTTTCCTTGCTGCAGTGGACAGTGTTTGCAACTTGGCCAGAGGGTGGCAAGTTTTAACTAGATGTGCTCCGGTCTGCTTGTTAAATGAGACCCGATTTTACTAGAACTGAAGCCTTGCAGAACTCTCTGGTCAGGAGACATGGTGTGGATGGGCTTTCTACTGGTATTCTAGAGAAGCGGGCCACTGCACTGGGACTGAAGCACACCTGAAAGAGAAGGGCAGTAAAACTGCCGGGTGGCCAGGAAGAACTTGATGTAAGCAGGTTAGGCAGCTAATGTGAGTGCTATGGCCAGTTTACTATAGGTAATTCTGTGCTTATGCTGAGAGGCAGGGGGTGGAGGGAAATGGTACTTGACAGACCTTTTGTCCCCAAAGAGGCATCTCTGTGAACACCACCTCTCATTGATGTTCTCCAAGAAGAGTGAACAAGGTCCCTCCGCTGTGCACTTTAGGCATTCCTCAGACCATGCCAACTGCCCCCAGGTTGCTTCCTGCCTTCTTTCCAGGAACAGGGCAGTGCCCTCAAGGCACCATCCCACCCAAGTTCTCCAACCTTTAAAAACTTAAAACTCTGGTCTGTAAGTCCACTGGTTACAAAAACTCACAAAAATCAGCCCCTCTCATTTTCCCAGACAATGGGTTTGGAAAAGTATTCTCCTTGTGAGTACCCCTGAGTGCTCTTCTCTCTCTCACCTTTCTTCACAAAGAAGGCTCTTTCCCTCCACAGCACCCATGGTCTATTCCTCCCCCAAACCAGCTTTTTGCACTTCCTACCTTCCTTGATGTGGCTTCTTCTCTCCCTCTAGTTATGGAGTTTGTTCTATTAGTCATCAGGTCAATTTCTTGTGTATTCAGAATGATTTGATAGCTATCTAGTTGTGTTCAAAGGATGATACAAGCCTAGAGTCCTCCTATTATATTGTCATATTAGCTCTTTCTCAAGTTAAATAAAATTTTAAAAAATTGAAAATTCAGTTCCTCCGTAGTACTAGCCACATTTCAAGTGCTCAATAGACACCTTCAGTGAATTGGACTGCACAAGTGTATACAATTATTTCCCATTTCTTTTGAAATATCAAGGTTTGCTAGTCTCACAAAAATATGTAGTTCTACATCTTTTCCTGTCACTGAAACAATTTGCACAGGATTGTTATTACCTATAACTTATAAAATGTTACAAATTTTCTGTAGATAGTAAGGCCTACTGTCTTCTTTGGCAGGAGTGTGCAAGAAAGAAGTTAATAAATTTTACAATGGTTATTGTTTATCCAAGTTCTTTTCTTTCTTCATGAATCAATTGTAGTTATTGGCAATTGTGAATTTCCCTTGTTTTGTCTCTTAAATTCCACATGTGAATGAAATCATATGGTATTTGCTTTTCCGTCTGACTTATTTCTCTTAGCATTATACCCTCTAGGTCCATAATTGTTGTTGCAAATGGCAAGACTTTTTTCTTCTTAAAGAAAGAATAATTTTCAAGGGTGTGTATGGACACACACAGACACACACACACACACACACACACCACAGCTTTTTTATCCATTCAACTATCAATGAACACTTAGGTTGTTTTCATATCTTGACTATTGCAAATAATGCTGTAACATTAACATAAAGGTGCATATATTCTTTTGAATTAGTGTTTTCATTTTCTTTGGGGAAATGAATCATATGGTATTTCTACTTTTATTTTTTTGAGGAACCTCCATAATGTTTTATACAGTGGCTGTGCCAATATACTTTCCCATCAATAGTGTTACTAGGGTTCTTTTTTCTCCATATCTTTGCAATACTTGTTGGTTATGGTCCTTCTTAATTTTATTCTAACAGATATAACGTGATGTTTCTTTGTGGTTTGTGCATTTTCTTGGTGATTAGTGATACAGAACATTTTTTCATGTTTGTTGGCCATCTGTATTGCCTTTTTGTAAAATCTCTACCAGGTCCTCTGCCCATTTTAATTGGATTATTATGGGGAGGGGTTATCAGTTGTATAAATTCTTTTTATTTTAGATAATAACCCCTTACAAGATATATCATTTGTAAATATCTTCTCCCATTTGTGATGTTGATGGTTTCCTTCACTGTGCAAAAGCTTTTTATTTTGGTGTAGTCCTAATAGTTTAATTTTGATTTTATTTCCCTTTCCTGAGAGGACAGATCTAGAAAAATGTTTCTATGGCCAATGTCCAAGAAATTGCTGCCTATGTTTTCTTGTATGCATTTTATGGTTTAACATTCTAAATTCAGGTGTTTAATCCATTTTGAGTTTATTTTTGTGTGTGGTATAAGAAAGTGGTTCCATTTCATTTCTTTGCATATAGCAGTCCAATTTGCCCAGTGCCATTTGTTGAAAAGATTGTCTTTTCCCCATTATATATTCTTGCCTCTTTTGTCATAAATCACTTGACAATATATGTGTGAATTTATTTTGGGGTTCTCTATTGTTCTGTGTGTCTATTTTTGTATCAGATCCATACTGTTTTGATTACTATAGCTTTATAGTATATCTTGAAATTTGGAATTGTGATACTTCCAGCTTTGTTTCTCAATATTGCTTTGGCTATCCAGGGTCTTCTGCAGTTCATTACAAATGTTGGTAGTATTTGTTCTAGTTCTGTTGGTATTTGGATAGGTATTGTATGAAATCTGCTGATTACTTTGCCAAGTATGGACATTTTAACAATATTTGTTCTTCCAAAACATGAGCATGGAATATCTTTCCATCTGTTTGTGTCAGCTTCAGTTTTTTTCATCAATGTTCGTTCATTTCACATATTGGGAAAAAACTAAAGGCTTTTCCTTGTAAGATCTGGAATAAGACAAAGATGTCTACCTACCACTTCTAGTCAACATAGTACTGGAAGTCTTAGCCACAGCCATCAGACAATGAAAACAAATAAATGGGATCCAAATTGGTAAGGAAGAAGTAAAACATTCACTATTGCCAGATAACACGATACTATAGATAGAAAACCTAAAAGACTACACCAAAATATCAGTAGAACTAATAAATGAATTCAGTAAAGTCACAGAACATAAAATTAATATACAGAAATCTGTTGTATTTCTTTACACCAATATTAAAGTAACAGAAAGAGAAATTTAGAAAATAATCCCATTTACAATTTCTCAAAAAATAATAAAATTCCTAGGAATAACTTAACTAAGGAGGTAAAAGAACTGTACTCAGAAATGTATAAAACATTGATGAAAAAAATTGAAGATAATCATCCTTTTAAAAATTTGTATTTGCTTATAATACCTATCTAGGATTTAAAACTAGTTCTCTCAAGGTGCCTGGGTGGCTCAGTTGATTAAGCATCCGATTTCCACTTAGGTCATGATTTAATGGTTCATGAATTTGACTCCCACAATCATCTCTCTGCTGTAAGCATAGGGCCCACTTCGGATCTTCTGTTTCCCCTGCCCCCTAGCCCTCCCAGCTTTCTCTCTTCTTCTCTCAAAAATAAATACTAAAAAAAATTAATATAGTTCTCCCACATTTAGCTTTTTGAATTTTTCTATTATTTCAACCAAAGCACCCAGTATTGCAATAAATAACTTATATTTGTTTCTATCCAATACAACAAGTAGAATATTTTTATTTTTTGTTTTTACTATGTGATTATATTTATTGTATTTTTTATTTCTGATCATTTTCCTTATTTTTGCTGTTTTGATCAAGGTACATATTTTCATCCTTGTTAATTTAGAAGCTCTACTGTTCTTTTCATTAGCCATTACCTTTCCTTTTCCAAATTCTGTGTGTGTGTGTGTCTTGTTACTAAAAGATATTATTTCTGTCTCATTTCTAACTCAGATACTAAAATTAATATTCTATTAGTCTAACCTTAATATTGGACTATTTATTATTTCAGCATTTAATATAATCTTTTATTTGGCTTTATATAAAAGCTCTGAACATATTTGCCATATTTAATTTTATTCCTACTTACAACTTAAATCCCTATTGTCTTCTATTTCAAATTATTTCATTCTTTCTGATAACATTTCTTGGTCTCTCATTCATTTACTACTAAAAAAATAAGTCAACAGCTTGCATAGTGATGAACAATCTTTAAATTGCTAAAATAGATTATACATTTTTATGGTGTATTATTATTTAAACACATTACAAGATTTAATTTCTTTCAAAACAGAAACATTTTTACCTCATATATGATCTATGATATAGACCTATAAATAGAGTAAACTGACATTTGCCAGAGAAGAGGGGGATTAGGGGATGGGCAAAGTGGGTGAGGGATACAGTCTTCCAGTTATGGAATGAATAAGTTATGGGAATGAAAGTTATAGCATAAGGTTTGAATATCAGAGGGGTTGAATTTCATGAATTCATACAACCAGCAGGACTTAAAATCTGGAATTTTAAAAATCAGCAAGCACAGCTCTGGGAGAGCTAACAGGCAAGAGGAAACTAAGTACCTGGCCTTGAAGGGGTCACACAATGAATACCCCACAGACATATAGCATAGAAGCACTTTGAAAGGTGCCTTGGGCATATAGGAGGAAAAGTTATTTACTAATCTTAAGAGCCTGTCCCAGATGGACAGAATCCCTAGGATACTCCTCCTCTAGGATCAGAGGAACTGGCAGAAGCCATTTCCTTCCCCATCCCCCAGCATAAATACTAGGTCATCTACAGGACTCACTATCTAGCTTGTTAGCACTATGACCCCATGTACCACACTATGCTTCTATCTTCCCTCTTCAATATACTCTTGACGAGAGCCCATACAAGGTGGTACCACAGGCCTGGCGGTATGCAAGAAGCCCATACAGTGACCAGCACCAAACCACAGGGACTCTTGCCCCCCCCCCCCAAAAGGGAAAGATAACCACAAAGACCAGAGACAGAGACCCCAGCAGTGGACAAAAGGCAGACACTGGTCTTACCGCAGTCCCAGACTACCAATGACAGCTTCTCAGGGGACAACTCAGGAAAAGTCTTTGCACTTTGGTGCTACTGCATATGTGGCAAATGTCTAGTGTGACTCAACTCAAGCCCAGGGCATGCCTAGACTGACCCACTAACTACAGGGACTAAACATTGCACACAATATACAAAGAGAGCCTAATGTCTATTTTTTTTAACGTTTTATTTATTTCTGAGAGAGAGAGAGAGAGACAGGATGAGCAGGGGAGGGTCAGAGAGAGAGGAAGACACAGAATCTGAAGCAGGCTCCAGGCTCTGAGCTAGCTGTCAGCACAGAGCCCGATACGGGGCTCGAACCCACAAACCATAAGATCATGACCTGAGCTGAAGTCGTTGGATGCTTAACCGACTGAGCCACCCAGGTGCCCCAAAGAGAGCCTAATGTCTAATAGAGAACTTAAAGTAATGATCATAAAGATACTCACTGGACTTGAGAAAAGGAGTAGAGGACATCAGTGAGCCCTTAACAATGAAACAAAAAAGAACCAGAGATGAACAATACAATAAATGAAATGTAAAATACACTAGATGAAATAAATAGTAGATTAACCAAAATAAAAGAATGATTTAGTAACCTGAATGAAAGAGTAATGGAAAGTAATCAAACTGAGTGAGAGGACAAAAAATATGTAAAATGAGAACAGACTTAGGGAACTCGGTGACAACATCAAGCATAATAATATTCACATTATATGGATACAAAAAAGAAAAGGGAGCAGAATATTCATTTGAAGAAATAGTAGTTGATAAATTCCCAAATCTGGGAAAGGAAACAGTAATGCAGATCCAGGAGGGCACCTAGATCCCATAACAAAATCTGCCCAAGAGGTACATACAATGACACACAGTAATATTAAGATGGCAAGAAGCAATAATAAAAGGAGAATTTTAAAAGCAGCAAGAGAAAGAATGCATTACGTATAAAGAAAACTGAATAAGGTTATCAGCCAATTTTTCAGCAGAAACTTTGCAAGTCAGAGAGAGTGGCAAGATATATCCAAAGTGCTGAAAGGACAAAATCTATAGCCAAGAATATTCTATTCAAAAAGGCCATTATTCAGAATTAAAGGAGAAGTTAAGAGTTTCCCACACAAACAAAAGTTAAAGGAATTCATGATCACTAAGCCAGCCTTACAAGAAATGATGAAGAGTATTCTTTGAGTGGAAAGGAAAGATCATAAGCAAGAGTAAGGAAAGTAGAAAGCACAAAAGTGTAAAAATAAGTATATCTGTAAAAATCAGTGAAGGGACTCACAAAATAAAAGGATGGAAAGTTAGATGCCATAAAACTTTGCCATAGTTTATGCCATACATAAAATGTGGGTAGGAGAGAAATAAAGAATGGGTTCAAACTTAAGTGACCATCAACTTAATATAGACTGCTCTATAGAAGAGATATTCTATACAAACTGATGAAACCACAAATCAAAAACCAGTAATAGACATGCAAAATTACAAAGAAAGGAATCCAAGTAGACCACTAAAGAAGCAAACTAATCATGAAAGAAGACAGCAAAAGAAGTAAGGAATGGAGAAAAAATACAAAAACAATAAAACAAGTAACAAAATGGCAATAAATACATCCTACCAAAAATTACTTTGATGTAAATTGAAAAAAATGTTCCAATCAAAAGACAAAAGATGACAGAATGGATAAAAAACAAGACCAATCTTTATGCTGTCTACCAGAGAGTCATTTCAAACCTAAAGACACCTGCAGATTGAATGTGAAAGAATGGAGAATCATTTATCATTCAGATGGAAATGAAAAGAAATCTGGGATAGCCATACTTATATTGCACAAAATATACCTTAAAACAAAGACTGTAACAAGAAACAAAGAGGGACAGTATATAGTTATTCAGGGGATAATTCAACAAGAATATATAGCAATTGTAAATACTTCTGCACCCAACATGCCAGCACCCAATTACTTAAAGCAGTTAATAACAAACACAAAGGAAATAATAGATAGTAATATAATAATAATAGGCAACTTTAGCATCCCAATTACATCAATGGACAGATATCAAACAGAAAATCAACAAGGAGGCAACGGTTTTGAATGACACACTGTGCCAGATAGATTAAAACAGATATATTCACAATATTCCTCCCTAAAACAGTGGAGTATACATTCTTTTCAAGTGCATGAAATATTCTCCAGAATAGACCACAGGTCAGGCCACAAAAACAAGTCTAAAAATTTCAAAAATATCTAAGTCATTCCATGCATCTTTTCTGACTATAATACTATGAAACTATAAAGGAACCACAAGAAAGAGCACAAACACATGGAGATTAAATAACATGTTACTAAACAATGACTGCATCAACCAAGAAATCAAAGAAGAAATTAAAAAAAAAAAAACAAGACAAACTAAACTGAAAACAATGGTCCAAAATCTTCAGGGTACAGCATACGTTGTTCTAAGAGGAAAGTTTAAAGCAATACAGGCCCAACTCAAGAAGCAGGAAAAAGCTAAAATAAACCACCTAACCTTACATCTAAAGGAGCTAGAAAAAGAAAAATGAACAAAACCCAAAGCTAGTAGGAAAAGGGAAATAATAAAGATAAAGCAGAAATAAATAGAAAATAGGAAAACAATAGAAAAGATCAATGAAACCTGGAGCTGGTTCTTTGAAAAATCAACAAAATTGATACACCATTAGCCAGACCCAACCCATCCAAATAATAATAATAATAATAACAATAATAATAACTATTATAAAGCAAGAGAGGATTAAAATAAAATCATAAATGAAGGAAGAGATATAATAACAAAGACCACAGAAATAACAAAAGATTATAAGAGAATATTAAGAAAAATTCTATGCCAACAAACGAGACCACCTAAGAGAAATGGATAAATCCCTACAAACATATAACCTCCCAAAACTGAATCAGAAAGAAATAGAATATTTGAATAGACCGATTATCAGCAATGAAACTGAATCAGTAATCAAATAACCTCACAAACAAAAGCACAGGACCATATGGACTCACAGGTAAATTCTACTAGACATTTAAAGAAGAGTTAGGGGGCACCTGGGTGGCAGTTAAGCCTCCAACTTCGGCTCAGGTCATGATCTCACGGTTTGTGGGTTTGAGCCCCATGTGGGGCTCTGTGCTGACAGCTAGCTCAGAGCCTGGAGCTTGCTTCAGATTCTGTGTCTCCTTCTCTCTCTCTGACCCTCCCTTGCTCATGCTGTCTCTCTCTCTTTCTCAGAAATAAATAAAAACTTTAAAAATTTTTAAAAAAAGAGTTAAAACCTATTCTGGTCAAAGTATTCAAAAAAAAAAAAAAATAGAAGAGGAAGGAAGGCATACAAATTCACTCTGTGAGCCCAGGATTACCCTGATACCAAAACCAGAAAGAATCACTACAAAAAAGAGAATATAGATTAGTATCTCTGATTAACATAGATGCAAAAATCCTCTACAGAATAGTGGCTAACCAAAAATCCAACAATACATTAAAAAAAATTCACCATGGTAGAGAAGGATTTATTCCCAGGATACAAAGCTAATTCAATATTTGCAAATCAATCACTCTTTATATCAAATCAATAAGAGAAATGATAAAAACCATATGTTCATTTCAACAGATGCAAAAAAAGCATCTGACAAAGTACAAGATCCATTCATGATAAAAATAACTCAACCAAGGAGGTTTAGAGGGAACATTCCTCAAGATAATAAAGGCCATATATGAAAAACCAAAAGGGAACAGCATACACACTTAATGGTAAAAAACTGAGAGCTTATCCCTACAATCAGGAACAGGACAAGGATGTTCAATCTCACCATTTTTATTCATCATAGTACTTGAAGTCCTGGTCACAACAATCAGACAAGAAAATGGAATAAAACGCATCCAAACTGGTAAGAGAGAAGTAAAACTTTCAGTATTTAGAGACAACATCATACTCTATACAGAAAACCTGAAAGATTCTCTCCAAAATCTATTAAAACAGATAAATGAATTCAGTGAGATTGCAGGATATAAAATCAATGTACAGAAATCCATTGCATTTCTATACACTAATAATGAAGTAAGAGAAAAAGAAAGTAATCCATTTATAATTTTACCAAAAATAATAAAATACCTAGGAATAAACTTAACCAAGGAGGTGAAAGACCTGTACTTTGTAAATTAGAAAACAATGATAAAGGAAATTGAAGATGACACAAACAAATGGAACAATATTTCATGTTCATGGATTGGGAGAACAAATATTGTTAAAATGTCCATTCTAGCCAAAGCAATCTACAGGTATAATGTGGTACCTATCAAAATACCAATAGCATTTTTCACAGAACTAGGCAATATAATCTTAAAATTTGTATGGAACCACAAAAGACCCAAAATAGACAAAACAATCTTGCTAAAGGACAACAAAGCTTGAGATATCACAATTTCAGATTTCAAGTTATAGTACAAAGCTATAGTAATCAAAACAATATGGTACTGGCACAAAAATAGACACATAAAGAAATGGAATAGGACAGAAAGCCCAGAAACAAACCCATGATATGGTCAATTTATCTTCAATGAAAGATGTAAGAAAATACAATGAGAAAAAGATCTCTTCTACAAATGGTGTTGGGAAATTGGATGTGTACATGGTGCTGAAGTTCTGAAAATATATGAATATCAGAGTCAGAATCCTTGGTTAAAATAGTAGCTCTCCCACTTACATAAAACACATTTTCTTTCTCTTATCAGAAAAAGACTCAGAAATTGTTAACTTATTTTTTGAATTCCAGAAATATATCTCTACATGCCGGAACATACAATTTACTCTTGTCAATTTAATTTTTTAAAAATTTACAAGGTTATAACATTCCGTATAATAAAAAATATATAAATACTCATGCAAAAGAATTGTTGCTCTCAAGAATTTTTATCTAAAATAAATCATATTAACCTGTGTTTTCGCTTACCATACTTCAAAATTTCAATATTTTGTGATTCGGTTCAAAACAAAAATATATTACACCAAATTTGATTAGATTAGAACTATTTCTCAGTGATTATTTTATCTCCCTATCACTAATGATATTTTCTGCACTTAAGTATTCTATTCATGTAGTCTTGTCAATGGAGTATCTAAAACTGGTCCAAAGAGTTTTAAAATACTTATGTATTGGGGCGCCTGGGTGGCTCAGTCGGTTAAGCGTCCGACTTCGACTCAGGTTATGATCTCAGTTTGTGGGTTCGAGCCCCGCGTCGGGCTCTGTGCGGACAGCCAGCTCGGAGCCTGGAGCCTGCTTCAGATTCTGTGTCTCCCTCTCTCTCAGACCCTCCCCTGCTCATGTTGTCTCTCTCTCTCTCAGAAATAAATAAAAAACATTTTAAAAAATAAATAAATAAACCTGTATTATTTCAAAGTTCCCTGATGGTCATTGAAGGGCATCTTGAAATCATAATAAAAAATAAATAAATAAAATAAAATACTTACGTATCTTAGTTTGTGTGTGCTTTTTTTAAAAAAGAAAGTTGTATACAAAAATGCTGTGCACAATTTATTTATGTTAATCATCTCGTTTGTGCTATACATTTTCCCTACTTCTTTTAGATCACTTCTTAATTTTTCTTCCTAGGTTATGCCATCTATGTGATTGTATATTGGGGAGAGAGAAACAAAAAGTCATCTGTAAACTTCTTTTCTCTTCAGTACTTGGCAAAGTGCTTTTTCATAGTATCACTTGCATTTGCTAACTAAAGTAATGAATCAATCGTCACCAATTCTATTTTCAACCTGTATATTTAATGTTTAAAATTTCTGAATTACAAATCATTTCAAAAGAATTGTTCTTTGGTGAGACCCCTGTAATCACCTAGTGCCATTTTCTTTTCTCTGCCCACCTTGGGGTCTTACGGACGCTTTTTATTTCTTAGATCATTAAAGTATCATTAGTAATAATGGTATCACTTCCTTAGGAACTCTTATTTGAAAAATTTTTGAAGTAATTCAAATATCCTTCTTGTTGATCTTCAAAAGTATCTACTTTCCTAAAATAGATTTACTGACCAAAATTCTATAACGTAGAAAGTTTTGAATATTAATGTACCTTAAGGACACAAAGATAAAATTAACTTACATTTACTTAATTTTGACCTCCAGCCTTTTTGTGTAAGATAGTTAAACCACAGAGGACATAAAACCCTTCTACAAAGCCACTCTGGATTTTTAAAGAAAAGTTAAGAGCCAAGACAAACCAATTGCTTCGTTTCTGGCCAGCTGAACAGCAATAACCAGAGGATGGTCATTAATCATCAACAAATTAGAAAGAAATCACTGTGCCAAGTCAAAGGTAAAATCAATTACAGTGACAATTAAAGTACTCAAACATCAAGCTCAAAGCCCCTGTGGTTAATAGACAGCCTAATACGACTTTATAGGGAATTCAAGCACAGACTTTTCCATAATGTTGAAATACAAAAGTAGATTTATTGAAAGGATATATAGCAATAATTGATATGTTAAGAAAAAAAGCCTCCTATGGCAATAAAGTTGACAGTGATCTGACCCACTGTTTTACCAATCAATGATTTATATTGCAGAAAGTAGTGGTAAGTACATATTGATTACAGTTCTTTTGCTGCCATCACATCTTCGTGAAGAAAATTCCATGCATTGTGCTTTGATGCTGGCATCCAGTATCAAGGCTCAACAAAATAACAGTCTGCACAGAGTTACAGAACTAAAGGACAACCTTATCTCTTTAGGCTGCCAACTGTTTTTTCTCTTTGCTGACCTCCAGATAAAATCACTCAAGTAAGTAAGTCTGGAGAAATGTAGTTTTATAGATCTGTACACTTTCCCAGAAGAGTTATATTGTTATTCACACTCCTACAGTTAACCAATATGACTATTTCTCCTAAGATTCTGAAATAGTGTAAAGCTTTCCCCCAGTGAGGTCGGTAGAAAGGTAAGACACTTGTTTCTGCTACCCTAGTTGTTTAGAAGCAGGTTAGGAACATTCATATTCAGTTTATCATAGCAGAAAGATGCTGACACCTTTCTTCCACTTAATCTACCCTATGTAAGTATTTTCCTCAACGACATAATATTTCAACAGCATTTGGGGAGTTTACCATAAATCTGGTAAAATCAAAATATCTGTGCTTTAATTCCAGTCTTTTCTTGTAAATTTTTTATCTCTAAAATGGAAAGAAAGGATCATTTCTATATATTAAGCAGGGAGGCTGAAAAGATACTTGATTCTGGAAATACTCTTAAGATAATAATTGAAAAATACTATATTATACAAATGTATAGTATATGTAAACTTGAATACATCAGTAATAGAATAATACTAAATTTCCAAATTATCAATAGCCATTAGTTAAACATGATTCAAAAAATGTTTCTGAAAATCAAAAACCCTTGAAAGGGTTGTGGTTGTTGTTGGTAGCATTTTAATTCATTTTGTACCTTGAAAACTCATTCCATGAATAAAATTCCCTCTAAAGACAGAACTATTCTTAGATTTGGTAGTAATTCTTAGATTACTGAGAACTTAGCAATGACCTTGATATTCTCAGCTTACCACTACATTACTGACTTAATGATCTATCCAGTACCTGCATATGTCCACACTCCCTAAGCTCTACTCACCTAGTGCAATAGTAGTTTCACTGTCTGAGTGATGAATTTCCCCCATTTTGTGAGTTTCATCTGTGTTTTAGCTACTTGTGAAAAGAGAATGTGTTTGAAAATGTCTCAAATAGCAGCAGAAGTGAAGATCAAGCTTATCTTGTCCTTGTAGAAAAGAAGCTCATTCAACCACATTGTGAGTCAAATACACTGGAATTCCATTGGATTCCGCAGCATGCATCAGCAAGGTTTTATGAACATATTAACTCACTGACTTTAAACTAACCCCAGGAGTTAGCCAATATCACCATAACCATGTCCCAGATGACAACACTGAGGCTCAGAAAGATCAAAGTCTTGTGCAAGACCACTTCCATAGTGTCAGAGGCATATGTGGAACTTAAGTGTAACTCTAAAGCTTATTTTCTTTCATCTTACATGAACGTATCTCACTGTGAAAATGACAAATAATCACTTTTATGTTTCTACTAGTAAATATTAATTCTGGGCGGTTTATAATAATCCTCAAGACCTTTCTATAATTAGAAAAGATCTGGAACCAATCTTAAGCTTATTTCATCGTTGTGCAAATAGACTGGGCATAGAATTACCTCCCTACATAGCCCTTCTAACAGGCAGTTTAGGGGAGCCTGGGTGTCTCAGTCAGTTGGGCGTCCAACTGCAGCTCAGGTCATGATCTCGAGGTTCACAAGTCCTATCCCCCGTGGGCTCTAGCCCCTGTGCTGACAGCTCAGAGCCTGAACCCTGCTTCAAATTCATTGTCTCCCTCTCTAACCCTCCCCAGCTCATGCTCTGTCTCTCTTTCTTTCACAAAAATAAATAAACATTTAAAAAATAGGCAGTAAAAATGGCAGTATAAAATGGGGATGCCAATAATATAAAACCTTTTGGTCATTTAATAGATGCTGATTGGCTACTAAGTGCCAGGGACTATTTTAGGCACATGGGATAGATGAGTAAACAATACAGAGGAAGATCTCTGCCTTTACATTCCAACAGTAAAAGACAATACACAATAAATGTAATAAATGAGTACATCATATAATGTGTTAAAAGACGGTAGGTGCTCTGAAATAAAAATAGAACAAAGTAAGGAGGATTAGAGGTGGAAGGGGAGGTATCAGGGAAAGGGCATGATTCACTGTGCTTGGGTCAAAGACGGTAAAGGGGTGGAGGGAAGAGGGACATTACCAGAGGTCACAGAAGAAGCAGGAAGAGTCAGAGAGCATAAGGACTCCATAGCCTTTGGCTTTTACTCTTAATGAAGTAAGAAGTCAATTCAGGGCTCTGACCAGAAAGTGACTTAATTTTATTTACATTTCTAATAATCAGTCTTGTTGCTAAATCAATGGAGTGGAAGCAAAGGCAATGCAGAGAGCGAAGATGAAAACGGGTAGTCCAGGATACAGGTGATGGTGGCCTAAATCAGACGGCAATAGTAGGCATGGTAAAAGGTACTTGGATTCTGAAGTAATTTCAACAGAATTTCCTGATAGACTCATATGGAATGTGAGAAAAACACAAAAGAGGTAAGTGCCTTACCCATTAACGTGGGTAAAGATGCACACAGACAAGTTCTGGAGTATAGATGAGGAGTCCAGTTTTAGGAGACAAATTTAACATCCAAGAGGAGATATCAAATTAGGCTATATATACAAATTAAGGAATTTTGAAGAAAGATCTGGGCTAGAGATAGAGATCTAGGAGTTATCAGTATATAGATAGTATTTAAAACCAGGAGTCTAAGTGAAGTCATGAAGGGAGTGAGAACAGAGAAAAGAGAAATAAACTTCTTTGTCATTAAATTTATACTAAACGTCTTACATTCTTTTGGTAGAGATTTAAATTCTTTTGGTAGTGTTTTATTTTGGTTTGTTTTATGGGATGAGACGATAGTTCAGTGATTGGGGCTCTATATGTAATTATTTCTAATTTTCCTTTGGAATAAAAATCTTCACAGTTCAATGACATATAACCTCCTAATTGAAAATTCAAGCTGCCATATAAAATTAAAGTCAACACCAATGAACTAATGTACTAGTACCACTCTGATAATGCTGACAGTGAAAATACAAAAAGTCTTTTCCAAAATGTGGATTTACTATTTCATAGATGCTGTTAACGTCCAGTGGAAATCTTTCTAAGGGTTTAGCCCTTTCTGCCTATAGAGAAAAACCTCATAATAAAAAACTGAAACATAATAAAATTGAACTTTAAAGAATACCCTTTTGTTTTCCAGTAAAGGAGAAAAAATAATGGTGATTTAAATATCTTCATATAAAAAACCCAAAGCCTTTAAACATGCAAATTGAAAGTGAAATGTAGAGTAAATGCTAATACCTCACTTTTTTTTCCCTGACAAGCACTTTCTCCCATATTCATTTTTAATGTCAGAGAATTCACAAAACTGAGATCTTTATTCTAAACCTCTAGAGATTGCCTGAGAAAGTAATTATGTAGGTATTTTTCAGAAACTGAACTAATA
Organism: Crocuta crocuta; assembly: GCF_008692635.1. Classification (NCBI taxonomy): domain Eukaryota; kingdom Metazoa; phylum Chordata; class Mammalia; order Carnivora; family Hyaenidae; genus Crocuta; species Crocuta crocuta. The sequence continues at coordinate 3,373,246 of NW_027530644.1, read as the reverse complement.
GCTTTAGGTACTTAAATTCATATATAAAGTACAGTTTACATAGATTTTACCATCACCATGTTCCACACCCCCTCACTCTCAGGGTCAGGCCTGACTCCAATCCAATTCTGGGTCCTTTTCCCTTGGAGGCTCAGAGATAGGATTGGGAAAAATTATAAAATTCAGTAAAAGTAATGATGTGATAAAATAGGCATATAAACTATACTAGGCATATGCCTAGCTAGTAGGCATATAAACTGCTTCAAGATTTGTGGAGAGAAAATGGGTAGAAGGTCCTAGAGCCTTCCTGTGCTTTAATTTCCCTCAGGTGACTCCCATCCAACACTCCTGAGCTGATCTGTATGGTGTCTCTGGATTAGATAATGAGTAGAATGGAAGTTGATGGGAGTCCAGTTTGTCTTCCCATTGAGCCATGATTTTTCTAACTCCAAGCTATTTATTTTTTCTAATTATTGTGCAGGTTTCTCATTTTTAAAGTAACTGTATATATCAGTCAGGGTCCCTGTAGGAAACAGATGGCACATTCAAACTGGATAATTTGAGGAGTTTAATAAAGCAACTATTTAGAAACTACATGGGCCGTAGATTTTTGAACTAATTAATACACCACCCTCACTTTCTCCCTACCCTTTACGTCTGAAACTAAGGAGAAGGGAGACCATGGATGCACAGCAAGTGAGTTGGCTGCCCAGACAAGTCTGGCTCCATCCTCTGTGGAATCCAATAAAAATTATAATGCAGGGCCCCTTTTTTGAAAAAATCGTTAAGAATTTCAAAACAGTGACAACAGAGCATTAAATCAAGTGTAGGGTGCTTCTGAGTGTGGGACCCTGTGCAATTACCCTAAGTCACATGCTCATGAAACCAGTCTGTTCCCAGGACACTGAGAAGAATGCATAAAGAAACAAAGGGACAAATGGAGATATCCAACACACATTGTGTTACTTTGCTTAGGTTATTTAAATATTGGACACCACAGTTTATTTGTCTGTAAAGTGGGGATGACAATAGTAATCCACATTGTTATTGTGAGGATTAAATGAGATGATGCATGCAATTTGCCCAGGCCAATGGCTGGCAAAGAAAAAGCAGTCGGTAAAAATCAGCTACTACCATTGACATTAATATTACTGACTTGATATCAATATGCAGATAAATATATCCATAGGTAGTTGCACTTGGGTAAGTTATACAATTTCCATTATTTTAGAAAAATACCAAATTTGTTCAGTAGTTTCAGGGGGAAATTTTTGTATTTACAAAGTTTTGAAGAATCCCTGAGTATACAACTACTGAATATATATTCCCAAAAAATGAAAAAGTTTTCTATCATTATGGACACCTTCTTAACACTAAGGGTATCGAAAACACAAGCAAAAAAACACTGAGGGTATCAATGTTTCAGATATAGATCATAAACTTTTTTAATGGAAATCAGTGACTTAAATTTGGATAAACTTCCTTCTACTCTTACTAAGATTCTCTTTTTGTGAAGTTTATAAAAACGTCTCCTTTCTAAACCGTATCTTTTTCTCATCCATGCAGCCCAAATCTCCTCCTTTGGCTATTCTTGAGGTCTAGTTTTGCATCATGCATTTTCTAAAGGTATTAAGTCTGGGCATGCATGCTCCTACATATGTGTGTTAATTCTAAAGCTAGACAGATCACAGAATTCTTGATTTGTTGATTACCAGAATTGTTTAACAATAAAATGAACTTCATGTTCTTCATTTATAACACTTGAGAATCAACTTCTTTACTTACATTGATCACAAAACCTAACACATAGGAGGTACATAATAAAGTAGTTTTTCTTTTTTCCTTTATTTTTAGTCTTTCTAACTTTATTTTAAACTCTTTGATAGAGCAGTAATTTACCTGATGTATGTGTCCTTGTTCAATTCAACTGTGCTTTTCAAGACAAGCTATTTTTTCAATGATAATATATAAACAAATGTAAATAGAATCTTTTTTTTTTTACTAAAGATAATGAAAAAAGTGAAACATGATAAAATAATAAGGAGCTAAGTTCAGAGATGTATTTCTTCCACTGTGTACTGTATGGAAATACAGTTTCTATAACATTCAATAATATGATATTCACATAAAAGTCAATTTATGAATTGACTTGTGTCTGCAAACTAGGTGATCCTACTTAGCTAAATTCCTCAATAAAAATATAATATGGTCCACAAGAAAACAATGTTTTTATTTTCTACTACAGGTGCATGAAAAAAGAATGTGTCATAGCAAACCTTAGTTTACCAAGTTAACTCTGGCTTAACTCAAAGTACTATAAAATCACAGTTATTCAGAATGATTAAGAATCAAGTCTGCATAGGAAAGCATTTTAAAGAACAAAGAGTTTAGTCCCCTTTGGCTATAGATAAAATATTTTTATATTTTCCAAAAATTGATTTTTATTACTTTACATTACTTTATCTTTTCCAGATGATTATGGGTACGATGGCAAGCATGAGTGGCTATATAAGCACTAGTGCTCTTGGGAAATATGAGCTCATGAGATCCTTTTGGCCTATATGAAAGGGCACAATTAGTTAGTGCTTCTTTCTCTCTCGCTCTCGCTCTCGCTCTTGCTCTAGCTCTCTCTGTCTCTGTCTCTCTTTCATGCAAGTGGGTGGGAGGGGGGAGGAGGAAGGAGGAGAGGCATCTGCATTTGAGTGTTATTTGTAATTAATTTGGCTAGTTTTAAATTGTTTCCTTTCTGGTTCTCAGGCCATATGCTGAACATTTGAGTTTTTGGTATGTTCTACTATTTACAGAAAAATTAAATTAATGTTAATTACTTTAAGTTTATATCTCAAAGACTTTTATTTTAAAAATTTCAAAACCAAAGGAATATCTCAAGTTAAAGTAAACTTAAATCCTGCTATGTTACCAACTTAGTCTAATATATTGCTTCTCTCTTCAACTTAGGTCTCTAATAAATGGCATGGCTTTCAAAAGACTAAGCAGAAAAATATTGATGATTACAAAGCACAGAAATAAATATACCCATGTGCTGAATTTAGAGATTACTTTACTTTTACTATCTTCCACACAGTAGCTAAGAGTAGAATTCCTGGCTGAAACAGGAACATTTGCTATCTCAACATTGGAAGCTCCCTAGAAGAAAGAACAATATCCTCTCCTGTGCTATCTGATTTTTAAAATGGTGGATTACAAGAATTTTACATCATAAAGCTTTTTTTTACTTTTCCTTTTTCCTGGCAGTCTTACAGTACTCCTAATATATTACACCTGATTCTTTTTACTGTTGTGATTCAAGGTCACTCCATAAAATTTGCATTACTGGCATACAAAAAGTTGAAGGTGGTTGCCGTCACCTTGAATAATTCTGCACATTTTTCTTCCTTCAAAAAAAAAATGTGAAGTAGCAGTTACTTTATTTTGCACTACTCTACTTAAGATTAATACTATACTCTGAAATTCTTGAGAAAACCCATTTCTTAAATGATTTTGCCTTGTTGCAACAAAGAAAAAATTAAAATCTTCACACCACACGGTAGGTGCAAATGGATAAACACAAGAAAAAAGCACTCGACCTCAGCAGCAAACCATGGGCTCTTCCAAGGGGGGTGCTGCAAAGACAGATGGTTGGTTCAGCTTCATGTTTAACAAACATGTGCTGCCCTGAAGGTAAGTGGTGGTCTTTCCATGCGAGGCCACTTTGAGAAAGCACTTCCAATTCTCAAACCTCTCAGAAATGTACACAGCTATTTTTATTTTATCTTCCCTGCCTCAATTCTCATGGCATTTTATCTAAGGGGTAATAAACCTGTGTCATGTTCAACCCCAAATCTTTGTGTACATCAATCTTTCTTCAGACTTCAGCTTACATACCCCACCCCCACTGCCATCTTTCACTGACAGAACCCATTTTCACAACAGTAAAACGATAACAGCAGTTCGGGCCAAAACTGTCAAGATTTGATCCAGCTTAGGCTGCTACACAACTTTTTCAGTGCACTCTATGCTTCAGAAAATGTCGAACCATTGCAGTTCTCTGTCAACATCATGCTGTTTCATACTCCCAATGCCTCATTCAGGAGCTCTTCTCCTTACTTTTAACTTTCTTCTCAGCCCTGCCTCCTTTATTCTACCTCAAGCCTACTTTTCCTTCAAAATTTCACTGAAATGTAATTGCCAAGATGTTATTGCCTGATAGCTGAAGTTGGGATAAAAACAACAGTCCTACATTCTCCAATAATGCCCTATGAAAATCACCTTTATGGAACATATTACAATATATTGTACTCATTTGTAATATAAATTAATTGAGGACATATCCTCAATTAATTGAGGACATATCCATGTGATGTTCTATTCCAAATCCCTAAAACAGTGCTTGTACTCAATAAATGTGGGTGGCTTTTTTTTTAATGAATAGTAGTTNCACCAAAAAAAAAAAAAAAAAAAATACTTAGGAATAAGCTCATCTCCAAAGACCAAACACTTGTATACTAAAAACTATAAAATATTTCTGAAATAAGAATACAAATAAATAGAAAGACATCTCATGTTCATGGATCACAACACTTAATATTATTAATTCAATACTGTCCAAAGCAACCTACTGATCAAATATAATTCCTATCAAAATCCCAATGATGTTTTCCACATAAACAGAAAACACTATCATAAAATTCATATGGAATCTCAAGGAACCCTGAAGAATCAAACAATCATGAAAAAGAGAAGCAAAGTTGGAGATCTCATACTTCTTGACTACAAAACTCATTTAAAAAGCTACAGTAATCAAAACGGGTACTGATGTAAAGAATGACATATACACCAATGGAATAGAATAGAGACTCCAGAAATAAATCCTCATATACACGGTCAAAGAATTTTGATAAGGGTACCAAGACCATTCAGTGGGGGAAGAACAAACAGTGTTGGGAAAATTGGGTATCCACATGCAAAACTATGAAATGGGAGCCTTACCTTGCAAAAAAGACAAAAACTAACTCAAAATGGATCAAAGACCTAAACATAAGAGCTAAAACTCTTAGAAGGACACATAAGGGAAAATCGTCATGACATTGGATTTGTCGATGATCTCTTTGATGTAAAACCAAATGCAGAGGCAATCAAAGAAAAAACTGATAAATTGGGCTACACCAACATTTAAAACTTCGTGCATCAAAGGACAAATCAACAGTGTGAAAATGCAATCCATGGAATATGAGAAAATATATAAATATCATATATTTGATTAGGTATTAATATCCATGATATATAAAGAAATCCTACAACTCAAAAGCCAAAAAGCAAGCAACTCAATTTAAAAATAAGCAAAGGTCTTGAATAGATATTTTTCCAAAGAAGATATGTAGAAAGCAATAAACACATTAAAAGGTGATCAATATCACTAATCATTAAGGAAATGCACAGCAAAACAACAATGAGATGTTTTGTAACATTATTAAGAAGGCTACCATAAAAAAGCAAGTATTCACAAAAATGTAGAAAAACTAGAATCCTTGTGCAGTGTTGGCAGGAATGTAAAATGGTTCAGCCGTTATGGAAAACAGCATGGTAGTTCCTCAAAAACTTAAAAATAGAATTACAATATCATCCTTCAATTTCACTTCTAAGTATGTACAGAGAAAAACTGAAAGCAAGATCTCAAACAGGTATTTGTACACCATGTTCATAGCAGCATTATTCATAATAACCAAAACATGGAAGCAACTCAAGTGTCCAACAATAGATGAATGGATAAACTAAATGTGGTATGTATACAATGGAATATTAGCTTTAAAAAAGAAAAAAATTCCAATACATGCTACAACATGGATGCTAAATGATATAAGCCAGTCACAAAAAGATAAATACTGTATAATTCAACTTATATGAGGAATCTACAGTAGTCAAAGTCATAGACAAAGAAAACAGAATGATGTGATGGTTAATTTTACATGTAAACTTAACGAGGCCACAAGGTGTCCAGATATTTGGTTGATGTTATTCAGGGCTGGCTGTGAGAGTGTTTCTGAATGAGATTAACTTCTGAATTGTGGGTGAGCCTTCTGAAATCCATTGAAGGCTTCAATAGAATAAAAAGGCAGAGTAAGGGAGAATTTATTTTCTCTCTGCCTGACTTATCTTCCAGATGGGACACTGGTTTTATTCCAGCCTTTGGACTCTAACTCAGACTGGAATTTACACTGTTGTCTCTCCTTTTTCTCGGGCCTCTGAATTCACACTGGAATCATACCATTATTGCTCTTGGTCTCCTGCTTGCTGACTGCAGATCTCGGGACTTCTCAGCCTCTATAATCATATGAATCAACTCTTTATAATAAACTTCTTTTTCTATTGGTTCTATTTCTTTGCAGAACCCTAATATAAATGGTGATTGCTAGAGGCTGAAGATAGTAAGTAATGAGGAGTTATTATTGAATGGGTACAGAATTTCCATTTATAAGATGAAAAGTTTTGGAAACACATGGAGGTGGTGGTTTTACAACCATGGGAATGTACTTAATATCACTAAATTGTACACTTTAGAATGCTTAAAATAGTGAATTTTAAGTCATGTGTATTTTACCACAATTACACAATTTTTTTAAATATTCAATCCTACTGAACAAAACATCTTTTGGTCCTGCTTAAACCAACAGTTCTCAAACTTTTTAGTCTTAGGACCCCTTTGCACTCCTAAAAATTAATAAGGATCCCACCACAAAGGATTTTTGTTTACATGGATCATATTTATTAATGTTTACCATCTTAGAGATTAAAACTGAGTCAATTTAAAATATTTATTAATTCATTTAAAAACAATAATAAGCCCATTATATATAAACATAATACATTTTATGAAAATTAAGTATATTTCCCAATATATAAGTACATTAGTGAGAAAAGTAGTATTGGTTTACCTTTTTCAAAATATTTTTTACAGAATAAGAAAGTAAAATTGTTTCAAACCATTTCAAACTGCAGAAGTGGCTAAAGTCCCTTAAGATAGAAGAAGCTATTGAGGGAATATTTACATATCACAGGTGGAAATATCATTCCTCTTATTTGCCTCACATCTTCATCTGCATAGTTTGACCTAATAAGATGTCCTGAGGTGTGTGAATGATATATATAAGCAATTAAAGCTGTTTCTTCCCTTCAGTCTTTTACCCTCCTCCCCTAATCCTTGACAGAAGAAATCTCGATTTCCTTATAGTTAAGAGCAAACTGGATTGCCAGGGGAGAAGAGCCTTGCCTCTGCTTTGAGGACAAGGGCTAGAGATTCCATCACTACTCCTACAGCCATTTTTGGAATAAACACTGGGCCTGATTACTAGGAAGGCATCTACTTTATAATACACTTCATCATTTTTTACTTTCTAGGCTATGGGACACTAGAGAGGGAGCAAAATGCCTTGCTTTTTAAGGACACTTTTTTTCCCTATATTAACTCAAAAGGTTATACTGCATTTTCAAACTAATTGTATTTTCTTTACGGCAAATTAAAATTTCAAAGCTTTTCTCAAAAAAAATTTTTTTTAATCTAGCTAAAACCTCCATGTCTTTCACATTCAAGATGGAATATGTTACTTTGGCAGAAGTATGAAGAAAATCCAGCCTCATATAATTGTATAGTTGGAAAGGAGAATTTAAAAGTCCTTTGAGGTAAGTTTGGACATTGTTATTTGATATAACACTCAAATTCAATAAAAAGTAGTACATAAATGTTAGCTGCAATGTGGAATCTGAAACCATACCAGGAAACTTTTTATGCTGTTACATTAAGTCCATTGGTCTACTTTGTGCTTTAAGTAGATCTTCCATCCATGTATTATAATATCATGCATTTTTCATTTTGAAAATATTGCTTCACTGAGTTATCACTCAGCTTTCAAATGTTGACACATTTCATTATTCAAAATTTAAAAATCACATTTATTAATATCACCACTAATCTCATCAAAAAGTCTTCAAGTATTTGGAAAGTTGATACAAATTTTACAAAATTCTAATTTTCACTTGAAAGCTCATTTTATCATTAGTAACAAATATTGTCAGGGGTGTTCTCTGAATTGACAGGTTCATTTTGTTCAAATTTAAGAAAATGTCTGCCAAATAACCAAGTCTGAATAATCCTAGTTTGTCTGTCATTCTTTCGTGTAGAAAATGGTATTCTCTAATACAGTGACTGGTTCAGCTTGCAACCCAATCACACAAGTTCTTTTCCTCTAAACAACCACCATACTTTGGTACATTGGTATACTGCAGAAGTGTCTTACACCTGTTTCCCATTTTGCCATATAGAATATTAAAAAGAGGGATACTTGGGGTACCTGGGAGGCTCAGTCAGTTAACTGTCCAACTACAGCTTAGGTCAGGTCATGATCTCATGGTTCAAGAGTTCAAAGCCCCATATCAGGCGCTGCACTATCACTGCAGAGTCTGCTTGGGATACTCTCTCCCTCTCTCTCTGTCCCTTCCCGTCTTGTGATCTCTCTCAAAATAAATAAACTTTTTTAAATGTTACTTAAAAAAAAAAAGAGGAATACTCAAGATCAAGATTTTACAAATTTAGTAATTTTTACTGCTTCACTAAGAACATTCTTAGATGAAAAGATTCTTTTAAATGTGGATACATTTTTTCAATGTCCTGAAGAATGCAATAACTATTTGCATACTTTGGTGCCACTGCCTTGATTTGTGTTAGGTGCTTATAATTTTTGCTTTTGCATCATCAGTATAAATGTCGATATAAATAAAAAGGGAAATAAATATTTATTAAAAGTACTTTTGACTTCTCAGACCCTCTGAAAGGGTCTTGAACACCTCCAGAGATCTGCTTACCCAACTTTGAAAACCATTGGCTTGAACAATACAGGAAGTTTTAGGACTTCTTAATATCAAACTGACTTCAGAATTCAAAATCATTAAACTTTCAAGTAGAAAATGAACAGAGGTTGAATCATCCTTTTTTTACATGAGGAAAATTTTTCCTTTTCTTACATGAGGAAAAAAATGCAAAGTCAAGAGAAAGATGAAACAACTTTCTCATCACCAACCATTATTAGAACCTAAAATGCATGACTGACTATATTGAGTTATGTTTTTACTCTTATAATTCAGTGAAGACAACTTTCCAACATCACAAAGGAAATTACTCAGGAACCTAGTCTTTTCTAAAGCCATTTGGTGGCGTGTGACTATAAACGTACTATATTCACTTTTGTATTTCCATTTGCTGGTGAGGCCAGCTATGGCTCTGAAGTATAATCCTTCAATCATTTATTTTCCAGCATCCACATATGAAGGGATACAAAGATAAGCACCATCATACACATAAATTGATAATTACCAAAGAGAATGATGCACAGACAACAACTCATACAATGGTCAGAGAAAGCATCTTTGAGGAGATAATATCTGATTTGAGCCTAGAGGAAGACACAGTGAAGCATAGCAAAATCATGGCAAGATCTGATGCTGAGGAGGTAAGGGCAAGTCCAAAGGATCTGAAGTAAGACCAAGTTTAGACTATTTCAAAACCAAAGAGTGAGCAATGTTGCTGAAAAAAGATGATAATGAGGAGGGCCTAATGGGTTGAGATTAGAAAGGGATAATTAAGGCCCCAATCATGAGCTATTAGAATTTAAATATTATTCTAAGTGCAATAGTAACCTATTACAGTATTTTAAGCAAGAAAATGAAATAATTTATTTTAAATAGAGGCTAAAAGGCAAAGAAACTACTCTAAATTCGATGTGTCCAAAAACACTAAAAACCGGGATCTGGTAAGCAATAAAGACTTAGGGTTTGAATATATTAGACAATATGACCATTCCTTTTAACGTGTATGGTAGGTTGAAAAATGCCCCCTCCCCCCCCACCCAAAGATGTCTAAATCCTAAGCTCTGGTACCTAAAAATATACTTTGTTACATGAAAGGAGAGACAGCACAGATTTAATTCAGGCTAAAGACCTTAATACAGATTATCCTGGATTACCTATATGGCCCCAAATGTAGTCATATGGGGAGCTTTCTTGGCTAGAGGCAAAATAAATGCAACAGAAAAGTTAGTCAGAGACTTTTAAGCACAAGAAACATCGAGTACATCACTGCTGGTTTGAAAATAAAGGGGCAATATGAAAAGAAATGTAGGTAGCCTTAAACTGAGGGAGTTACGAAAGGCTCCCAACTGACACCCCACAAAGATACAGGGGCCTCAGTCCTATAACCACAGGAACTGACTTCTGCCAATAGCTTGAATGAGCTTGGAAACAGATTCTCCTCCAGAGCTCCAGATAAGAGCCCAGACTAGCTGACATATTGAGGTTGATCTTTAGGACACAAAGAGAGAATTCAATCAAACCCATCTATATTTCTGGTCTACAGAACTGTGAGATAATAAATTTGTATTGTTTTAAACTGTTACGCTTGTGGTAATTTTTTACAGCCCCAATAGAAAGCTAAAAATATGGTTTGACAGGTATAAAGCAGTTTAAAAAAAAAAAACTTAATGTTTTTATTGTAAACCTAAAGATGGCAAAATGACCTTAATTCATAACCTTAAATCATAGTATGTTAAACATAATAACAAAATGAAATAGAAAAAGAATCTCTATATTTAATAAAACCAAAAACAAAATTTAACTCTAAATTATAAACTATAAAGAATACATAATAATGGGGTTCCTGGGTGGCTCAGTCAGTTAAGCATCTGACTTTGGCTCAGGTCATGATCTCACAGTTTGTGAATTCGAGCCCCGCATCAGGTTCTGTGTCTCTGTCTCTCTCTGTCCCTCCCTCACTCACACTCTGCTTCTCTCTCTCTCAAAAATAAATAAACATTTAAAACTTAAAAAAGAATATATAATAGTAAAATTTGAACTAATTTAGGTAAGACCATAGAAGCTGCTAAACATCTTGAATAAGCAACAGATTTCTCTAAAAGTTAAGTTAGGTGTCCTGGAAGGCCTATTCACAATTTCTTACAGGAGTCTCTGAATGCAAAAGTGGAAATGGGTTGGAGGGCAATCAAAAAACAAATCAATATTCAGATCCTCTTTCTATTCCATGGGATGGCCATCTACTCCCATGCAAACTCTAAAGGATCCATCATTCTACCTTGTTCAAGTCCTGCACTAGCATAATGGTCTGAGAAAAATATAATAAATAAAAACATATGAGGCATATACAACAAAAGTAGAATTATGAAATAAGAAATCTTCAGGAAAATAATTTAGAATGTATAAAAATGTAACAAATGAAGGAAGGCAAATAATCAAAGACTAAATGAGGAGAACAATCAAATGAGATACAGAGTTACTTGGCAGAACTCAGGAAAGAATTATATGACAATAGAACCATACAAAAATGAAGGGCATATCAGAAGTTGAAATAAGTAGATTGAATGCTGCTAAAAATAGGGTTAGTCATAAAGTTAGAGTTAAGCACACAAAATGAAATGGAAAAGTACACAGATATAAAAGAAAATAGAGAGAACATGACAAATATGGGCAACAGACAAAGAGCCATAATTGGTGTTTTGAAAGAAGAAACCTCAGCAAATGGAATATTTTAAATATTGCAAATTTAAAATATTTTAAAAGAAAAGCATTTCCTAAAAAAAAATATGCTAATTAGAAAGAAATTCTATATTTCACTTAAAAATATGTAAGGGGAGGCAGTTCAAGATGGCAGTGTAGGAGTATCCTGAACTTACCTCCTCCCACAGAAACAAATCTAAAGCTACATATGCAAGTTTCCTTTAAAAAAAAAAAAAACACCTGAAAACCAGCTGAATCCTACACATACACACACACACACACACACACACAAATTAAAAGGCCACATCAAGATGAGCAGTAGAGGCAGAGAAGTGCTCTCACCAATAATCCAACTCACAGTTGGTGACCCACAGTCAGGAGGAGTAAGGAAAAGTTTCATAATGTTTCTCCCTGAGGAGCAAGGGGTTTGTACCCGACATTAGGCACTTCGACCCTTAGAACCAGCACTAGAGAGATGAGCCTCCAAAATATGTGGCTTTCAAAAACAATGGGGTTTATGAAGAAAAAAACATATGACACTAGGGAATAGAGATTCTATACTTACAGGGCCCATGCACAGAATCATTTGCTCTGGAACCCAGTAAAAAAAGCATGAGATTGAAAGGCCACTAGACCACATATGAAGGAGATTCATTTGCTAACATTAAGGCATCTGCAAAAGAGCAAAAACCTGAAGTGACTCCAAGGACAGAGGCACTGTGGATTCCATATTTGGCATTTTTCTTCTACCTTGCTAACACTCTCTCCATCTCCATCTACATGGCTGTGCCAGCACATGTGAATGCAATTTTTGTATTCTAACCTGCTTGCACTGGTGAGGAAACATACTAGCCCTCCATGCAGCTCAGAAAGGTGACATCTAACCAGGTGGACAAGTGCCTCACCAGTTTGTGTCCTCTCATGACTACCACTAGACCTGTCGGCACCTCACCCCTCTGAGCTGCTCCCATAACCAATGCCAGATTAATGGGTATGTACAGCTCACACAGGAAATGCTCCTTGAGCGCCTGATATGGTGGCCAGGGCCCATTATTTTCTGGGACCCATGGATCTGGAACAACCAAAGAGACAGGGTGAGAGACAACCAAGAAAAATATGAATGAATGAATGAATGAATGAATGAATGAATTTCAGCTCCTACATAAGGCCACTTTCAAAACTGGAAGGAACAGCTTTGTATATTAAACTTCATATACAGAAATGAACTCAGAGTCAAGCAATATGAAGAAACAGGATTATGGTACAAATGAAAGAACAAGATAAAACCACAGGGAAAAAAGAAAACCTTAATGAAATGAAGATAAGTCATTTATCTGATAAAAAGTTCTAAGTAATGTTTATATAGATGCTCACTGAACCCTAAAGAAAAAACGGCTGAACACAGTGAGAACCTCAACGCAGAGATAGAAAATATAATAAAGTATCAAACAGAAGTCACAGAACTGAAAAATACAAAAACTGAACTGAAAAATACACTAGCAGGGTCCAGCAGCAGACTAGATGAAGCAGAATAAAGAATCAGCGGGCTGGAAAATAAAGCAGTAGAGCTCACCCAAACAGTGGAGGAAAAAACAAATTGAAAAGTGAAGAAAACTTAAGGAACCTATGGAACATCATCAAGCATACTAACATGTGCATTAAAGAGGCCCCAAAAAAGAAGAGATGGAAAGATTCAGAAAACTTAATGGAAGAAATAATGACTGAAAACCTCCTAACCCGGCAATGGAAACAGACATCCAAATTCAGGAAACCCAGAGTTCCAGACAAGATGAACCCAAAGAGACCAACACTGAGACAAAGCCGACTTCTCAGTAGTAACTTTGCAGGCAGAAGGAAATGACATGATATATTCAAGGTGCTGAAAGGAAAAAAAACTTCTAAAAGAGCATACTCTGATAAAGTTATCATTCAGAACTGAGGGAGAAATGATGAATTTTTGAGACAAACAAAAAGCTAAATAAGGTCATCACCACTAAACCAACCTTACAGGAAATATTAAAGGGACTTCTCTAAGATGAAAAGAAAAGGCACTAAAATTAGTAACAAGTAGATATACAAAAGAAAAAATCTTATTGGTAAACATATAACAAAAGTAGTGGATTAAATTACTAACAAATCTAATAGGCAGGATAAAAGTTAAAAGTAGTAACAATAAATATAACCACAACAATTAGTTAAAGGATACACAAAATAAAAAGATGTAAAATGTGACATCAAATACATAACATTTAGGGCACCTGAGTGGCTCAGTTGGTTAAACATCTGCCTCTTGATTTCAGCTCAGGTCATGATCCCAGTGTTGTGGGATTGAGCCCCATGTTGGACTCCACACTGAGCGTGGAATCTGCTTGAGATTTTCTTTTCTTTCTTTCTCTTCTTTCCTTTTCTTTCTCTTTCTTTCTTTCTTCTTTCTATCTTTCTTTCTTTCTTTCTTTCTTTCTTTCTTTCTTTCTTTCTCTTTCTCTCTCTCTCAAATTTAAAAAAATATATAAAAAAATAAAATAAACTTGGTAGGAGGTGCTAAAAATGCAGTTTGAAATGTGTTCAAACTTGACTTACTGTTAACCTAAAATAGACTATTTATATGTATATGCTTCTATACTTGAGCTTCATGGTAACCACAAACAAAAATCTATAGTAAATACACAAAAGATAATGGATAAAAGAATTTAAATATTACACTCCAGAACATCCTCAAACACAAGGAAGAAGAAGAGAAAACAAAGAGAGGGAAACTATAAAACACACAGAAAACTATTAACAAAATGGCAATAAGTACATACTTATCAATAGTTATTTTAAATGTAAATAGATAATCAAAAGACATAGCAGTTAAATGAATAGGGATAAAAAGGCCCATTGTATACTGCCTACAAAAAAATTCACTTCAGATGTAAGGATACACACAGACTAAAAGCAAGGGGTAGAAAAAGAGGCTTCATGCAAATGGAAATCAAAAGAAAGTTGGGCTCACTACACTTATATCAAACAACATTAACTTTAAAACAAAGACTGTAACAAAAGACAAAAATGGACACAGCATAATGATAAAGGGGTCAATCTACCAAGAAGATATAACATTTGTAAATACATATGCTCTCAATGGGGTAATATGTAAAAATAGGAAGCAAATATTAATAGACCTAAAGGGAGAAACTGACAGCTACACAATAATAGTAAGGGACTTTAATACCCTATGTACCCATTGGACAGATTATCTAGGCAGCTTTTCAATATTAAAACATTGTCCTAAGTGACATATTAGACCAGACAGATATATACACAACAATCCTTTTAAAAGCAGCAGCACATATACTCTTCTCAAGTGTACATGGAATATTCTCTAGGATAAATCATATGTTAGGAGACAAACAAGTCTTAATAAATTCAAGAAGACTGAAATCATGTCAGGTATCCATTCTGAACACAACGTTAAGAAAATAGAAATCTATTATAGGAGAACACTGGAAAAATTACAAATATGTGGAGATTAAGCAACATGTTACTAAGGAAGCAAAAAGTCAACAAAGAAATTAAATGAGAAATCATAAAATATTTTGAGAAAAATGAAAATGGAAATACAATATACCAAAATCTATGTGATGCAACAAAAGCAGTTCTAAGAAGGAAGATTATACTAATACAAGCTAACCTTAAGAATCAAGAAAAAATCTCAAATAACAATCTAACTTTAAACCTGAAAGACACTAAAAAAAAAAGACAACAGAAGCCCACAGTTAGCAGAAGGAAGGAAATAATAAAGATCAAAACAGAAATAAATGAAATAGACATTAAGAAGACAAAAATAAAGATCAATGAAACTAAGAGGTGGTTCTTTGAAAATATAAACAAAATTGACAGATCTCTAGATAGACTAAGAAAAAAAGAAGAATCCCATAAAATCAGATCTACAGAGGAATTAACAACTGACACTAAAGAACTATAAGAGCTTTGAAGTGACTACTATGAAGAATTATATGGCAACACAGTAGACACCTTGGAAGAAACTGACAAATTCCTAGTAACATACAATCTTCCAAGACTACATCATAAAGAAACAGAAAGTCTAAATAGCAGACTGCTAGTAAGGAGATTAAATTGGTAATCAAAAACCTCCCAATGAACAAAACTCCAGGACAAGATGGCTTCACACCGGTGAATTCTACCAAACATTCAAAGAATATTTAATACTTATACTTCTCAAACACTTGCAAACTATTTAAAAGGTGAGAATGCTTTTAGACTCATTTTACATGGCCAGAATTACTCTGATACCAAAACCAGACAAATGCATTACAAAAAAAAATTATAAGGCAATATCTCTGATAAACACAGAGGCAAAAATACTCAAAAAAAATTAGCAAATGAAATTCAACAATATATTAAAAGAATCCTTTACCATGATCAAGTGGGATTTATCACAAGGATGCAAGAATGTTTTCCAACATCTGCAAACTAATCAATGTAATATACCATGTTAACAAAATAAAGGATAAAAATCACATGATCATCTCAATAGATGAAGAAAAATCATTTGACAAAATCCAATGCCCATTTGTAATAAAAGCTCTCAAAAAAGTTGATAAAAATAAAATGTACCTCAATAAAATAAAGGCAATATATGACAAACCCACAGCAGTCATCATCTCCATGGTATAAAGTTGAAAACTTTTCCTTTAATATCAAGAACAAGAAAAGGATGCCAACTCTTAGCATTTTCATTTAGCATCATATTAGAAGTCTTAACCAGAGCAATTAGACAGGGGAAAAAAATAAATGGCATCCAAATTATAAAGGAAAAAGTAAAACTATTTACAGATAATGATCTTACATTAAACAACCCCACAAGTTTCCACCATAAAATTGTTTGAACTAATACATGAATTCAGTAAAGTTGCAGAAAAAAGAGTCAATATATAAAGGTGTATTGCATTTATACAATTAACAAACTATCAGAAATTATGAAAACAATCACATTTATAAAAAAAAGAAAAAATATCTAAGAATAAATTTAACCAAGGAGATGAAAGACCTGTACACAACTATAAGATAGTGATGAATGAAATTGAAGAAGACACAAATAAATGTGTTCATGGATTAGAAGAATCAATATTGTTAAAGTGTAAATTAAAACAATCTACACATTCAATGAAATACCTATCAAAATTCCAATGGTATGTTTCACAGAAATAGAACAAAAAAATCCTAAACTTTGTATGGAACCACACAAAATCCCAAATAGCCAAAGTGAACTTAAGAACAAGGCCGGAGGAATCATGCTCCCAAATTTCAAACTATATTATAAAGCTATTGTAATCAAAACAGTATGGTGTTGGCATAAAAACAGACATGCGAATCAATAAACTAGAATCAAGAGCCTAGAAATAAAGCCACAATTATATGGCCAATTAACTATTGGAGGCAAAAATACACAATGGGGAAAAGACAGTCTCTTTCATATATGGTGTTGGGAAAACTCAACAGTCACATGCAGCAGAATGAAACCAGACCACTATCTTATACTTTACACAACAATTAATTCAAAATGGATTAAAGACCTGAATGGATTAAAGTTCAGAAACCATAAAACTAGACAAAACATAAGCGGTAAGCTATTTGACATCACTCTTGGTGGCACAGTTTTGGATCTGACCCCACAGACATTGATAACAGAAGTAAAAATAAACAATAGCACAACATCAAACTAAGAAGGTTCTACATAGCAAAGGAAATCAACAAAACAAAAAGGCATCCTACTGAATGGGAGATGATATTTGCAAATCATGTATCTGATCAGAGGTTAAGATCCAAAATATATGAAAAGTCATACAACTCAATGATAATAAAGCAAATGATATAATTAAAAAATGGGCAGAGGTCCTGAATGTACCTTTTTCCAAAAAAGACATACAGATTGCAACCAGAACATGAAAAGATGTTTCACATCACTCATCATTAGGGAAATACAAATTAAAACCACAATGAGATATCATCTCACTCACACCTGTCACAGTAACTATTATCGAAAGGACAGAAATAACAAGTGTTGGTAAAGATGAGAAGAAAAGAGAATCCTCTTACATTGTTGTTTGGAATATAAATTGGTACATCTTCCATGAAAAACATTATGGAGATTTCTCAAAGCTTCAAAAATAGAAATGCCATATGATCCAGCAATTCCCATCAGGGTATTTAACTAAAAACAAAACAAAACAAAAAACCCAAAAAACAAAACAAAACCAAAAAAAACCCATTAAATCTAATTTAATTATGCACCCCTATGTTCACTATAGCATTATTTAAAATAAGTAAGATACTGAAAAAAACTAAATGTCCATCAGTGGATAAATGAAGATATGGTTCATATATGTAATGAAATAACATCCAGCTATAAAAAAGAATGAAATATTGTCATTTGTGACAACATGGATGGACTTGAGTATATTATGCTAAGTGAAATAAGTCAGACAAAAACAAAAACCATATGATTTCATCTATATATAGAATCTAAAAAAAAAAACAAAAACAAATAACCCCATAGTTACAGAGACAAGGATGGTAGTTGCCAGAAGGCAGAAGAATCGGAAGACTGAATGAAATAGGTAAAAAGGATCAAGAGGTATAAACTACCAGTTATAAAATAAATAAGTCATGGGGATGTAATGTACACCATGATGATTATAGCCAATAATATTATATTGTGTATTTGAAAGCTGCTAACAGAGGGGATGTTGAAATTTCTCATACACAAGAAGAAAACTTTTTGCAACTTTCTGTGAGGACTAATGGTAGTTAGACTGATTATGATAATCACTTCACAATGTATACATTTATCAAATCATTATGTTGTATACCTGAAACTAATATAATACTATATGTCAATTATATTTTAATAAAAGAATCTCTAAGAATGAGCAATGTCAAGAAAACCTGGTGAAGTTACTAAACTTTAGGAGAAATATATTTCTTGTGATATCTAGGAAATAAAAACCAGTCACCAATAAAGAACAAAAATTAGACAGCCTTAAAATTTCTGCAGAGAATTTTATCTTATCAATATGGAAAGAGTATTTCAGTATTTACATAGTGCTGAGGAAAAGCAACTCTAATCCCTACCTTTAACATCCAATTTATCAATCATTTATAAAGGCAACAGATATTTTCCAATAAGCAAAAGGTTAGGAATTACAGTACTGATGAATTCTTCTTTAGAAAAAGAAGTCCACTCAATGACAAAAAATTAATTAATCAAAAGATCTAATAAAGAATTAAGTAAAGAAATCAGATCCTGGAGAGCTATGTTTTAAGGAACTGACAATGCTTACTAAATATATTTAAATATAGAACTAAGGAAGATAAACTATGATAATTACAGCAGCTGAATATAAGGATATAACCCTGACAATGAAAAAAATAATATGACAAAAATTTTGAAGTGGAGAAAAGACAAGGCAAGAGCTAAAAAAAGAACAAAATTATGATTTTATTAAATTTCATAAAAGAGAATAAGTTGACAATGTTAAAGTGTATTCACACTATTCAAAAATAAGTATAGTCTATAAACATTCCAAATATAATAAGGGCAAATATAGATATATGCACACACATAGCAAAAGATATTTTAAAAAAGCAAAAGAGAGAGATTTCCACTTACAAAAATTTAGTGGCATAGACATACTGAAAAAAATCAATAAAATGTTCATAGATGCCAAAAATAATTGACAAATCTTACTCTAAATTATAACTAAGTTCATACAAAGTAAAAGACCTCAGGGCTCCCCTCCCCCACCCAAATAGGAGTCCAAATCAGAGAGTTAAAAATGCTCCAGAGCTATGACTGTCCTAGATATTTCTGGATATAAAAAACCTGAGTACTAACATCCATGTCAGAGACAAAAGGTGTGGCCTTGGGCCCATGCAAGTTAAGACACTAGGCTCTTAGACCCCTTTACTGAGTTAGGGCCTTCAAAGCCCGCTCTTTCAGTAAAAGGATCAACTAGAAATTAAACTGCCAGCAAAGGGACTATACAAGTAAATGTGTCTGTTTCAGCCTGATACATTTGGGTAATAATGGCCAGAGAGAATTCAAAATCATAGCTCTGCCCTCAAATTGGTTTAGGGCTCCCAAACAAAAATTATAACTTAAAGTGACATAGGGACTATAATACTGTGGGAATCACAGTAGCTGTAAAACAAATGTAGGAATAGACTTTCAAATCAGACTTTCAGTATTCTTAGACACTAAGATTAGTCAGAAATAAGACAAAAAGTAAGTTTCCAAAATATATAGAAGAACAAGATGACATCAATGAAAATCAGCAGAAATAAAATCAGTAGAATTATCACCTCAAAGATCTCAGCTATTCAAGTTATCAAATCAAAGTGCAAAACTAACTTTTAAAAATACTTAAAGAAATAAAAGAGGAAACAAAATATTTAACAAATACTTTTATAATCTTTCTTTTGTAGCAGGCACTGTTCTAAACGTTTTATCTATATATATTTACTCATATAATCCTTAACAACTCTAATGTTGGTGCTACTAATTTTATGAATGAGGAAATCAAAGCTTAGAGAAGTTAAGAAACTTGCCCAATTTACATAGCATGAATTAAGTAGCTAGAATCCAAATCCAAAGAAGTTGGTATTAGAATCTGTGCAAATAATTATGTTGTATGCAAGGATTAAAAATAATCAATAATGGGGCACCTGGATGGCTCAGTCAGTTAAGCGTCTGACTCTTGATTTCGGCTCAGGTCATGATCTCACAGTTGGTCATGAGGTAGAGCATGGTATCTCCATGTCCAGTGAGGAGTCTGCTTCAGATTGTCTCTCTCCCACTGCCTCTGCTTCTCCCAACCTCTTTCAAAAAAAAATATATATATACATATATCGATAATTAATTGGCATACTTTTTAAATGAAAAAAAAAATACTAAGTTGAAAATACAACAATTGAAAGTAAAGAGCGAAATGGTCAGTTGAATTGGTGTCTAACTTCAGGTTAGACACAGCCAAAGAGAGAATTAAACCTGCAAGATAAAGCTAAAATTCATTAGTCAGACTGCATTTGAAAAAGATTAAAAAATGAAAACCAAAGTTTAAGCACACGGAAGAAAATAAGATTTAATTATTTAGTAGCTATCTCAGAAGGAGAGAATAAAAACAGTGGAAGAAAAAAACTAAAGAGAAAACAGCTGAGATTTGTGTAGAACAAAGAGAAATAAATCTACAGACTCAGAGAGNCTAGAGAGAGGATTGGAAACAAGGATATGCTTATTAAAGTCTTCTCTTATTTTATTTTGCATTTGAATAATCTCATAATGAAATAAAAAGTAAACATTTGGAAACATCGTTTAAGTCACAAAAACACTCCTAAAAGCATCAAGAGATAAAAGACTAATAACTTAAAATGAACAGTGATTAGATAGCTAATTTCCCTACAGCAAAAATGAAAGCCAAACATGCGGTCTAATAATATCTTCAAATTGATGGGACAAAATGATTGTCAGCCAAGAACTTTGCAACTAACTAAATTTTTATTACAGTGCTATGTTTTTTATAATGCCACTTTCAGACAAAATGGGAAATATAAAACCAATAGACAGACTCTCACTAACAAAATTCAAACAACATTAAACAACATACTTCAGTAAGAAACAAAACAATTTCAGAAGGTAAGCAAAGAAAGCATGTGGATAAAATTAACTAGTGACCATTTAAAACAAAACTACAATAGTTCCCCTTTACCTAAGGAAGATATGTTCAAAGACCTCCAGTGGATGCCTGAAACTGTGGATTGTACCAAACTCTATATACACTGTCTCCTATACATATATGCCTACAATGAAGTTTAATTTATAAATTAGACACAATAAGAGATTCACAATAGTAAAATAGAACAAATATAACAATATACTGTAATGTAAGTCCTGAGAATGTGGTCTCTGTCTCAAAATATCTTATTGTAACATACTCACTCTTCTTTGTGATGATGCACTATGATAAAAATGCCTGCCTGATAAGATTAAGTGAGGCAAATGGTGTAAGCATTGTGAAGAAACATCAGGCTACTACTGACCTTCTGGGTATCAGAGATTATCTGTTTCCAGACTGCAGTTAACCCCAGGTAACTAAACCTGGAAAGCTAAACCACAGATAAGGGAGGCCTGCTGTAATATTGCTTAAATTGGGGAATAAAAACAGAGGTAGAGGACTTCTGCTTTTGAAAATTAAAGAGTAGCTTATAACAGGCCTCTCATTAAATATATTTCAATTTTAAGAAAGAAAGAATCTGGAAGGAAAAACACAAAACAGCTGCTTGGGGAGTAACAGAGTTGAGTGGCTGACTACTGTGAGGTAAACCTGACAAAGTATTAGTACTTTCCTCACCAACCCCACCCCCTGCCCTGAAGACATTTGCCAATTCCTAAGTGGCCTAGGGCTAGGAGATCAAGCAAAAGTAGTGACTCAAAGTGTCAGCAATGTCAGCAGGTTGGGAGACAAAAACTGAAGATCAATGATATGAAAGCACCTAGAACATGAGGGCCTATAGTCCCAGAGAAAAGCCAAAGAAGATGGTAAAGCCAAACAGAAAGTGGCAGCCAAGGAGCTAATAATCCAACAAAGGGTTTGTCAGACTCATGATACTGGAGAAACAAAAATTAGGGTTCAGGCTCACCAAGGAGAAAAAGCCCTAGTGTATGGAATTTTCAACTGTGATCCCTCATTAGCTATACTTTAGAAGCCAGAATTAGAAGGCTTTCAAAGATTAAAACTCAACATCAACTCAAATCTTTCCATCTCTGTTTGAAGTCAATTCTTTTCCTGTCTGCTGACTGCCAAAAAAAAAAAAAAAAAGGCAGTTTCCTCTGGAGTATAAGGTGATCACGCAGAGCCTCTGCTGTTTTTCAAACAAAATGTAAGGCATTTAGTTAAAAGTTATGAGGCATGCCAGAGACAAGATCAAATAGCCAAACCCAGAAGAAGATAGTAAAAACAAACTTATATCTGATTCATATACTGAAGTTATCAAACATGAACTTTGTTGTTAAACATGATCTACTCATGGAATATGATTTCTGCAAATGAGCAGTGAGACGAAAATATTTACCAAAAAATTGAAATCATGAGAGGAAAAATCCTAGAGTTCCTAGAACTAAAAAATATAATCATCAAAATGAAGACATCAGTAGGTATATTCATATACAAAATATCCAAAATAGTGTTTGGTGAAAAGAGAAAGTTGAAGAACATTTATAAAAAGATTCCTCAAAAACGTTGAGTCATTTCCCAATACAAAAGATCCAGGGAGAAGTTCAAAGGAAGAGATAGGGCTTAATTATATTTTTATCTTTAAACCCTTCCCTTCTGCTTGATTCCCTTAACAACAAACCAGTATTATTTCTACAAAAGAAACTTATTAAAGTTTAATAAATACATAATATTAACATATGCTTATTACAGAAGATTTTTTTTAATTTTTAATGTTTTTATTATTATTGAGAGACACAGAGAGACAATGAGCATGGGTGGGTCAGAGAGAGGGGTGACACAGAACCTGAAGCAGGCTCCAGGCTCTGAGCTGTCAGCACAGAGCCTAACGCAGGGCTTGAACTCACAAACCGCGATATCATGACCTGAGCCGAAGTCGGACACTTAACCGAATGAGTCACCCAGGTGCCCAAGAATTTTTAAACGATATACTTACAGTGGTAAATATACCTTTCCTCATATGTCAGTTCAAAAGAATAATAACAGTTAACATTTTTTGCTTCATTCCAGGTTTTGGCATTGCATAATTTTATTAGTTATGATCACATGCTAAGGGAAGCAGAAGAATCCTAGGATGCTTTACAAAATCCTTGCCCCTCCAGTTGACACAGACTTTATAATTTCTTACTCTGAATTTGGGCAGAATTGTGACCATGACTGGACAGTTGCTCCACTGATTAGGTTACATTACATCATCGTAGCAGACTGGAGTGAAATTCTCCTCTATGCTTTGAAAAAGTAATCATCATTTTTATAAGACAACCACAAGGCTAGGACCTGAGTGTGCCGCTTTGGTGTTCAGAGCAAGTCATGGTCAACAGCCTATGAGAAAACAGGTACATAAACTAGAACTGCAAGGAACTGAATTTGGCCACCAACCATTGAGCTTGGAAGACATGCCACACCCTAGCTAACACCTTGATTTTAGTCTGGTGAGACCGTGAGTAGTGGACTCATAATCTGTGCCCTGGACTCCTATGGAAACTGTGAGATAATAAATTATTGTTGTTTTAAGCTACTAAATTTGTGGTAATTTGTTATGTAGCCAAGAGAAAATTTATACATATTTTTACATCATATATAGAATATATATTCATTTCTATTGTACATATTTTCTAATATATACATAACATATATAATGTTCTATTATATATAAAAGTACCCTAAATCAATTATGTAATGAACACAAGAGAAATGCAGTAAATTTGCAAATATAGGAAAGTACAAGAAACATGGAGAAGGTAAACTGAAACCAGATAATCACACTTGATATTTTACTTAGTTCACTAGTCTTTATTTTTTCATTGATAAATATTTAACTAAGTATCCTCAAATGATATCATCTTTAAAAATAATAATAACCATCATACCATTATCCCATCATAGTCTCTGTGCTTTTCTAAACTATATTCACTGTGCTGATTAGTTTTAAATATCAACTTGGCTAGGTATAGTTCCCAGTGGTTTAAATATAAGATTTATCTAAACTGATCTAGATGTTGCTGTCAAAGTATTTTGTAGATGTGGCTAATATGTACAATCAATTAAATTCAAATACAGGAGATTAACTTTGATAAAACAGATGGATCTTGCCCAATCAGTTGAAAGGCCTTAAATGCAAAACTATTGTTTTTCTGAGGAAGAAGAAATTCTGCCTCCAGACTGCAACAGCAGCTTCTGCTCTAGTTTCCAGTCTGTGCTACAAATTTTAGACTTACCAGACCCCACAATCATGTAAACTAATCCCCTGAAGTAAACTCTGTGTGTGTGTGTGTGTGTGTGTGTGTGTGTGTGTGTGTGGAGAGAAGGCCCTCACTGTTTACAAATTCCGTATTTCTGAATTTGCTTAACTGCCAAAATTTATTTGTGACCTCAAAATCAACACTCATTGCACTTTCATGGTCATTCCTGGATTTGCACAGATGGCAAAAAGTTTGAGTCACTAGACACAGAGGTTCTCAGTTGAGATCAAATAAGGCAACGCTCTGCCTTGTTCTTTAAGCTTTAATACTATAAACAAGTATCCTTCTCACAAAAACTTAGTGCCACCTTTCTATCTGCATTTTTCTTCCCTGTTTTTGGGCAAGTGTTTAGTGATTTTGTCATTCAAAATGGGCTCCAAGTATAGTTCTGAAGTGCTTTCTTGTATTCCTAAGCACAAGCAGGCTCTGATAGCCTTACAGAGAAAATATGTGTTACATAACCTTTGTTCAGGCATGAGGAATTAAATGTTAATGCATCAACAATATACATTAAGTAAGATGTCTTTAAAAGAAACATGCATAAAACAAGGATTGATTGGTTGACAAAAATATGACCAGAGGCTTGCAGGAATTACCCTGTATTTCCCCTAGGAGTAATGGAGTAATGGCTCAGTATTCACTGATTCAGTGTCTGTAAAGACTCTATGGAACATAACTACAGTGTATAACAAGAATCAACTATGTGTGTATACATGTGTGTATAAAATCCTACAAGTTCTATTACCCTTAGAGAACCCTAATACATTCATCATCCTTCTCCTGGGAGATTCTGGACCCTTGGTTGAAAATCACTGGAAAGAATAATGTACTATAATAACAAAGAATATCCTGTATTCCTCAAGAAAAGAGCACCATTTGTTTTTACAAATAAAGTTTTATTGGAACACAGACACACTCATTCTTTTATGTATTATCTAAGGTTGCTTTCATGCTACAATGGCAGAAGTGAGTAGTTGTAAAAGTGATTATGTGACCCTAAAAGCTGAAATTATTTACTACTTGACCCTTTATAAAAAAAAAAATGTGCTGACTCTTGCATAATATTAGAGCACATAGAAAGGTTGACAAATGTGGGTATGCACTAAACTTGATAACAAACATATTTGTCATCAGATGCTTTATTAATCTTTCAATTAAAAAATAGTTGATTTCAATTAAAAATAGTGTTATTTTTATTATTTTCAAAGATAACAAAAAACCATCACTGAAGTTCTTTGGCAATGGGAATGACCATTATGTTGCTCTATGCAGTTCAAATTTGGCAGAAAGAAAAAAACAGAATAAAGACTCTTAGAAATTTCCCAGATGGGTTGACTGCTTAGCTATAGTTAAGTGCAATAATTGAATAACAGCACTATTTTTTTAAATGGTCAACAATGGAGATACAAGATTTATCAAAACTATGCTTTGAAAGACATGTCTCAAGAAACATCTTTCCTGGTGCAGAGAAAGAAATAGAAATAAAAGCATAATAGCTAAAAGAGGTATGCAAAGCACAATTTGCACTTCCATCTTGCAAGAGCTAAAAACCTTATAATCCAACTATATGCCAGAATTTGCCCCTCTAATTAAGGCTAACTGCTACAACTTTAGAAAGCCCTCAGAATTTCAGTTGCTGAACACAATTAAGGCTTACATCTCATTATTGTAAAGTTTGGTGCAGTCAGGCAGTCCTTCTCTCCATCTTTAGCTCTGCCATCTGGAACATGTGATCATAACAGAGCAAAACAAAAAGACTGGCTCAAGTGACACATGTCACCAAAACTCACAATCCACTGATGAAAACTGCAAGAGACGAAGGGAAATGAAGCTGAGAAGCTCATGGAATACTTACTGCGTACTCATGATCTCTACCACAAGAACCAAACCAAGTAAGGGATGACCCAAAATGCTTTTTGGCAGTATTCTTCACAATTTTCAGTAATTCTTTTGTCAGCCTCAGTGTGCCTAAATAAAATTATGCAATATGGATCAAAGGTAATTCACTAAATGGGTCCTTAGATATCTGAGATTGATTTTCTCTTAATTCAACAAATACTTTTTTTTTAATGTTTTATTTATTTCTGAGGGAGAGAGAGACAGTGTGATCAGGGGAGGGTCAGAGAGAGAGGGAGACACAGAATTCAAAGCAGGCTCCAGGCTCTGAGCTAGCTGTCAGCACAGAGCATGACACGGGGCTTGAACCCACGAACCATGAGACCATGACCTGAGCCGAAGTCAGACGCTTAACCAACTGACCCTCCCAGGCGCCCCCCAACAAATACTTTTAAGGCTTACATTAGGTCATGCATTGTTCTAAGTGCTAAGTGAGTATACAAAAAGATCTTAAACCCAAGAGACATATTCTTGAGGAGGAAGCAAAAAAAGAATAAGTAGAATGAATAATTTAATAATTCAATATGTTAAAGGTGACAACTACTGTAGGAAAAAAAGCAAAAAAGCAGGGCAGAATAAAGTCAAAGAGTGTTAGGGTTGCAGGTTACAGGCTATTTAGTTTCCTACTGGCGTTATGATAAATTACCACAAACTTCATATCTTAAAGTAACACAAATTTATTATCTTACAAAGTTTGGAGGCCAGAAGTTCAAATGTTGCTGACTGGTCTAAAATCTAGGTGTGAACAGAACTCTCTATGCTCCTTCTAGAGGCTCCAGGGGGAAAGTCTGTTTCCTCCTCCAGCTTCTAGAAGCTGTCTGCATTCATTGACTCATGGCTGCAACACTCATTATTTCTGTCTCCGCTGTCACATCTTCTCATTCTGACTCTCCTACTCCCCTGTCATTATATTGGACCAACCCCCCAGTTATTCTAGGATTATCTCCACATCCCCAAATCTTAATTTAATCACATCTGCAAAGTCCTTTTGCCATAAAAGGTAACATATTCACATGTTCCAGGAATTACAGTATGGATATATTTTGGGGGGGGGGGGACCATTATTCAGCCTGCCATAGCCATTAAGTAAAGAGGTCACAATAAGCACTGTGGAGGAAGTAATAATCACACCACAATTTAAAGGAGGACATGGGGTTGGTCAAATGGATCTTTAGGCAGAGGAGTAGCTATAGTAAATGTCCTACAGTAGGAGTATATCTACTATTCAAGAATTGCACAGAGACCCATGTGGTTGAAGTGAAGTGAGTTTGAGAAATGTAGGGCATGATATCTATAAAGGCAATGAAGAGTAATTTGGAGCCATGACCTGTAACTTTTGTAAGGAATTTGGTTTTTCTCTCTTTGAAACTGGGAGCCATTGGACAGTTTTGATTAGAAAAGTGACATAATCTTATCACTCTGGGTGCTGAATTGAGATTAGAATGCAATGAGGCAAAGGGGATAGAAGCAGGGAGACCTATTGGGAAATATCAGAACAAAAACAGTACCAAATTTAAACATGCAGAGAAGATTTAATTCAAGACTACTATAGCAGGTGAGAGAGATCAGATGTCTGTCTGAGCTCAACACCACTGAAACAAAAGGTGGCAAAGTTTTTAAGATCTCTCCAAACCCATCGGGTTTTGCCTGTTAATTTCAACCAAAGGAATAGTCAACTTTCCCTTATCATCATGATAGGAGGTAGTTTTGCAACATGCCCACCGAGAAGATAGGTTCCTACCCTGCAACAAAGAGTGGAAGGCGCTATCTTCCTTATTGGTTATATATCAGAGACACCTCCCAAGTCCTTGAAAAATACATTCCTGGGTGGTAAAACTAGCAAGAGCCTTTTAAAAATATTTACAAAGGGGCAGAGACGGGATTTACAACTACAAGTTTTCCAAAGTAAGTGCTCTAAGACACAAGAGGTTGGCAATTGCATTAATCCTAAAAAACGGATCCCATTTAAAGTTCAGTCAAGCTGAGGGGAACATTCAGGTCATCTTGGTCAGAGATTATTTCAGTAAACTAAGCAAAAGTAATAGTAGTTTGGACCAGACTAGTGGCAGTGGAAGTGATAACAAGGAGATGGATTCTAGATACATTCTGAAGGCAGAACCAAGGGGTTTTCTGAGAGACTGGATATAGTGTTCCAGAGAAGAAGGGAGTCAAGGACAATGCCAAGCACATTCTACATATAACCTCACATGTGAACAACTGTGCCATCTTGAGGTGTGTGTCTTGATAAGGTATTATCCTTTCTTAGAGGATGCTCACAGTCATAAAGAGGAAATAAAATAATGCTTGCAAGGTGCTGAACAGTGTCTATCACTTATAAGTACTCTTTGGTTAATTCTGTAGTAATTATCAAAAGATAATTCATTATCTTTTGACAGTATCACTAAGGAGAATTCTGATGTTTATACCTTTTCAGATAATTTGCTGGATGTTAGTAGGAACATTTCTGGCATCTCAGAAAATTTACCAACATCTTTTCAGTATGTTTCTCCTTTAATTGATTTTTCTTGAAACATCATATTTCTTCCTGTTTGCTTTTTCAGATATATAGTAAATACAGGAAACGTCCATGTAATTTTATATTTATTATACTTACTTTTGGAAATATGAAATATCATCTTTCAGTATCATTCCTTTATCCATTTACCTTCTCTTCTTTTGTGTTTGTCTTATTCTCTTCCTTTGGGAGATCCTCTCAAATTCATCCTTCAAGTAAATGATTTAATTTAATTTCCCACAGTGTCATTTCTGTCTTTTATTACTTTGCTGCCAATGGATTTTAAGTTTCTTAAAATCATTTTTTATCTTTCAGTCTACATTTTCATCTAGTCCTATTGTCTTTCTCAACATGCTTCTCTGTTTTGTAGAAAATCTTCTTGTATCCTTTAGAGAACAGTAAACAATTCTCTTCAAGGTTGCTTTGGATTTGGAAACAAATCCATTGCTGACACTCACTCTTCTGCATCTTCAAGATGGTGTTCCCTTTCCTGAATCTTACAGTACTTTTTCTAGAATCTCTGTATTTTTCTATGTATTCATCTTCCTGGAGGGAAAGAACTCTCTTCATTTGGATTTTCCAAACCTATAATCCTATAGTAATTTGTGTTCACGTAGACTGCTTATTCAAATCCCTTCTCAAACCTAAGACTAAATTACGGGACACTGTTCTATGCTTTTAACCCAAATCCCAGTGAGTGGTAGGCTTTCTTTCAGTGTGACAATGCTACACACTGATGGATTCATAACTAATCCTAGTCTCCTGCTCTCTAATATGCCAAAATGATATACCACAGGATCCATAATGTCCGCCACCTGTCTCTGTCCTCCTGTATCACTCTACTTATGAGAACTTTACAAACTGAGATGCGGTGTTCCACGTGAGATCTCTCATTTACTTCATCCCTAGGTAGTTTTTAGGATTTTTGTTTCTGAATATTTGTGTTAGAAATATTAGTGAAAATGCAACCCTTCACTGTATAACATTTAAGAGACAATATGAGACATCGAGAAAGACTGATCAGGATCTAATGGCCATCTAGAACCAGTATTCTCATGCCTGATGTTTATCTTAAGGACAGATCCTTGAAGCCATGTAGAGTTGTTTCTGTTTTTATTTGCTGCTGCTTCCTAGCTGTGTCCTCTCCTCCCTCGTCCACCCAGACCATATTCCATGCCAGAGGTTTTTAATTCTCTGTGGGAGGCTCCTAAGCTTTTTTTTATTATCCACTGTTTCTTCCATAAACATTGGCAAAACAAGGTTTGAAAATATTTTGCATCTCCTCTTAGCATGTACTGAATTTCAGGCTTTTGAGCAAAAGATTAAAATAATAAAATGTTTACTTCAAAACATTAACCTGGTAGTATGCAGGATGGACTGGAACTGGTGAGGTCTACAGTGACACAGACACTAATGGAGATTTTTTTTAAAAAAGCAAGATGGATAAATATAAGTCTTTTTGAAAGAAGACCCAAATTTCATAATAAGGGTAAGTAAAGGCAAAAGATGACTCAATTATACAGCCAAATAAGTTTTTAAAAATAGAAATACAATTAGGAACAAACTACTTATGTAAAATTGAGTAAACAAAATGAGAGTCACTGCCCCCCCAATAAAGAAAAAAATAAAAGAAAAAGAGCAAACATCTGAATAGTGAAATAAAAGCATTACAGGTAAGAACAGATGGCATTCTTGTCACTGAAAACTGATTGATTGAACAATTCTGCCAGAGAATATGAAGAAGAAAAGCAGGATGGAATCAGCCAAGGAGAGATAGCATAGTCACATGGACAGAAACTCATGAAATATGATCAAAATGTATTGATTTCTAACCCACATTCAAGATGACCCATTTTTTAACCTCAGCCAAGTCATTTAATCTCTGAGTTGCAGTTTTTTCCTTGTCTATAAGTGAGGTTAAGATAAAAAAAAAATTGTTATTTGGAGGCAGACACTCTAAAGGTCAAAGTTGAAAAACCTTAACAAGGGTGAATCCAGTGCTATAACAGGAAAGAAACAATAGACTCATGAAAGGAAAACCCACTGACTCCCTCAATCAGCTAACCCTAGTCTCCTGGAGTTGACAAAAATGAGAGAATATCCCTCTGGAAAAGCAAAGCTGGCCAACAAATCCCTGACTCTTGTCCCAGAGACTAGGAAGATGGATGATTTAGCAAGAGATGAGAATCTCCCTGCAGAGTCAGGGGAATTAGTTCAGCTATCCATTCCAGGTGGATATTCTCTTCTTATTGGTAATCTCAGTCTCTGTTTTGAGTTATATAAGGGAATCTGCAGTTTTCTTTACAGTTCTGCCCCCTCCCTCAGGGCTATAACCATCTTGAGGAAATTAATCCTTTGAATGACACAGAATGATGATGTAGGTACAACTCAACTAACATCATTTCTGCCTTCCAAGAGTTCATACCCTAACAAGAGAGATGATGACTCTGCTCTAGGTCAGAACAAGAAGTTATACATCAGTGATATGAATAAAATATTTGACCAATTATGAAAATGTGGCTGATAGTTGAAGTACAAAACTGGTATCACTTATTGTGTTTACCATTTGATTCAAAATGTTTGCTTTTGCCATCCTGAGCTACCCTGAAGTTCATTTTCCAATCATGGCCTCATAATCTACTATCAGTGATGCTAAACATATGAGTATATTTGCAGATACACATCCACCCAAAAGCAATAATTACACATTACTTACTTGAGTGCACTGTATTTCCTTAAAACCACCACACCCCTTTCAATGGAAATTACTTAAAAAATGTCCAAGTAAAGGAGTCATACTTTGTTTAAGTTCATAATAATAATTTTATAAATATTATTATTTAAATTGAGGATATTAAATTGATTACTTATGTTGCCTGGCAAAAAATTGAGTAAAAGGAATAGTGACATTGATAAGGTAAGTATCAACTGATACAATAGGATTATCAAGTAATACAGTCACCAATATTATAGTTAAAAATAAAATGTGGAAGATCCTCCCAGTACATCCTATATACAATTGAAGCACTTTTAAAAGGTTAACCATTTAATAAATTATTCCACAAAAATTAAATAGAAAAGAACCATAACTCACTATGGTTTTATATGGAAATAACGCAATTTCCATATGTCCTCAAATTACTTACATGAAAGGGTGAATTTTTAAGTTTGAAAAATATAAAAGTAAATATTTATAGGCTATCTGGACAGGCAAGGGCATTAAAAAAGCACTGAAAAGTCATCAAAAAATAGAAAATATGACTACATTTAAACAATCCAACCAAATACAGCAGTTTAAATTAAAAAGAAAACAAAAAATTAGGAAAAGTATATTTAGAATACATTTACAGAAAATAATACAAATTGGTACTATATTTTTTATTAATGCTTCTTAACTTCATTTTGATGATCTATTTTGAGAGTTGACTGAAAGCTACTACAACTCAAAAACAACAACAACAACAAAACAAGATGCTTATATAAAAAAAGAATTGGTACATCATATCAAGAAAATACCATACNAATACAAATTGGTACTATATTTTTTATTAATGCTTCTTAACTTCATTTTGATGATCTATTTTGAGAGTTGACTGAAAGCTACTACAACTCAAAAACAACAACAACAACAAAACAAGATGCTTATATAAAAAAAAAAATTGGTACATCATATCAAGAAAATACCATAGGGACATGGATCTTCTTAAGGTCCATGGACTACATCCATAAGAACATGGCTTTTATAGCATATAATGAGAAATATTTTTGAAACACTAAGGCCTCAAATAAATGATCAAAAGTCATGAATTCAGGAGGCAGTTCAGGATGGCAGTGGAAGATATTAAACTCCTTTCCTCCCAAGAACACAACAAAACTACAATTACATTTGCAACAATTCCCTCTGAAAACTAGCTAAACAGCCAATCTACAACAACGAGAAAAGGGCCACATCTAGATTGGTAGGAGAGACAGAGACATACTCTTAAAAAAAGTCCCAGCCTCTAGCATGACAATCCACAATCAGTAGGAATTTCCACAGGCAAGAGCTTCTGCCTGAGCAGCAAAAGGTTTGTGACCACATTTAGCACACCAGCCCATGAAACCTGCCTCAAAAAGACAAGTCCACAAAACATCTAGCTTTGAAAAACAATGGAGCTTATACATAGAAGAACCATATAGCTATAGGGAGTAGAGATTCCACTCTAAAAGGGCTCACATGCAGACTCACTTGGCCTGGGACCCAGTGCAAAAACAGCAGTTTGAAGGAGACCATGTAAGAAGGAGATTCTTTTGCTAACCATGAAGCCTCTGCCAAAGGGGCAGTAGCCTGTCAGAACTCCATCCAAGGACTAAGGTGTTGGTGGGCACCATTTTTGTATTCTACCTCTAACCTGCTAGTGCCAGGGGGCACAGCTCACCCCTGCAATCACTCTTACAGCCACACCAAAGCCTGGGACTGAGTTCCCCAACCTCCACACTGCTCCCACAGTCCCGCCAGTGTCATGCATGCATTCCATACAGGTAATGGCACCTGAGCATGTGGCTCTGGTAGTCAGGGAGGATTGTGTTTCTGAGCACCATAGCTCTGACACAATCAGAGACAATTCTTGGCAAACTACCACTCACAGGGCACCTGTGACCATACAGCAGACCATAACATTCCCCCACTTATCCTGTGAAAAACTTGTTCTAGAACTTCAGGCTGAGGAATAGGCTTTAGGTTTATGGCACATCTAGGAACTGTGAAGGTACACTCAGTGAATATAGGCCAGGAATCCCAACTTTGAACTTTCTCAGATATCTCCCAGGAAAAAAACCTCATACACTCATCTGGAGACCAAATTTTTGCAAATGTCACCAAGAGAATACCTCCAGTTTCCCTGGTCTGGAAGTCACCAGGGTTTACAACAATAATTGCACACAACTGTATATATTTGCATACTTTAAAACTATCTGCCTGAGGGCCTCGCTTCTAATCAGCCTAAAAATAAGTGCTGAGATCTCTCCCTCTGGAACACTCACCTGTCTTGGCACACCCTATGAACTAAGTCCTATCAGGAATAAGTCAGGCTGCTTTGAAAGTCATAAAAGTTCACAGTTTGAAGCAAGAGCTACCACAGGGTTAAACAATAAAATT
The DNA here is from genome assembly GCF_008692635.1 of Crocuta crocuta. Classification (NCBI taxonomy): domain Eukaryota; kingdom Metazoa; phylum Chordata; class Mammalia; order Carnivora; family Hyaenidae; genus Crocuta; species Crocuta crocuta. Next base: position 3,339,127 of record NW_027530644.1, on the reverse strand, counting down.
TATCTCCTGCACAAGGCCTGGGTAGGCCTCCAAGACTTGGGGAGATAGCCATTTTGCCTAATAAACAGAAAACAGAGAGAATGAATCAAAATGAGAAAGCAGAGATAGATTTCCAAATAAAATAACAGCATCAACCAAAAAAAAAAAAACACAAAAACAAAAGCATTTTAATGAAACAGAGATGAGTAATTTACCTGAGAAAGAGTTCAAAGTAATGTTTATATAGATGCGCACTAAACTCAGAAGAATGGATGAACACAGTGAGAACTTCAACAAAGAGAGAAAATAAAAGAAAGTACTAAATAGAAGTCACAGAGCTGAAGAATACAATAAATAAAATGAAAAACATAGTAAAGGGGTTCAATGGTAGACCAAATGAAGAAGAAGAAAGAATCAGTGAGCTGGAAGACAGAATACTAGAACTTACTAAGAGCAGCAGAAAGAAAAAAAATTTTTTTAATATTTTATTTATTTTTGAGAGAGAGATAGAGACAGCATGAGCAGGGGAGGGTCAGAGAGAGGGAGACACAGAATCTGAAGCAGGCTCCAGGCTCTGAGCTAGTTGTCAGCACAGAGCCTGATGCAGGGCTCGAACCCACAAACCGTGAGATCATGACCTGAGCCAAAGTCGCACGCTTAACCAACTGAGCCACCCAGGCACCCCCCAAAAAAGGAATTTTTAAAAATAAAGATATCTAGAGGTACCTGGATGGTTCAGTGGGTTAAGCATCCAACTTGAGTTCAGGTCATGATCTCACTGCTTGTGGGTTCGAGCCCTGTGTCGGGCTCTGTGATGACAACTCAGAGACCAAGTCCTGTTTCGGATTCTGTCTCCCTCTCTCTGACCCTCCCCGACTCACATTTTGTCTGTCTGTCTCTCTCTCTCAAAAATAAACATTAAAAATTTTGAAAAAAAAAAGTAAAGATAGCTTAAGAGACAATAGACAACATCCAAAAGAATAACATTTTCACCGTAGGGATCCTAGAAGGAAGAGAGAGAAAAGGGTGAGCAAATAACTTCAAGAGATCATGGTTGAAAACTTCCCTGACCTGAGAAGGAAACAGATAGCCAGATCTGGAAAGTTCAGAGTTCCAAACGAGATAATCCAAAAAGATCCACGCCAAGACATTTTACAATTAAAATGTCAATAGTTAAATACAGAATCCTAAAAGCAGCAAAAGGAAAACAGTTTAGACACCCATAAGACTATCAGCAGAATTCTCAGTAAAGACTTTGCAAGCCAAAAAATGTGACATGATACAGGAAGTCTCCCACTTCCCTGTAATTTCACTTTCTACAGTTTCAGTTATCCACAGTCAACCAGACTGGAAGTGGATGATCTTCCTTGTGACATAGCATCAGTAGATCATTAGTAACCTAACACTATGTCACAAAGCCTATGTCATTCACCTCACTTCATCTCCTCACCCAGCCATTTTGTCATCTCACATCATGATTAAGAGAAGGTTGAGTAGAGTAAAATATTTTGAAAGAGAAAGAAAGAGACCATATTCATATAACTTATATTGTTACAAATGTTCCATTTTATTTATTATTGTTGTTAATCTCTTACTGCACCAAATTTATAATTTAACTTCATGATAGGTGTTTATATATAGGTAAAAAATAGTATACATATAGAGTTCCATATGATCCATGGTTTCAGGCATCTACCAGGGGTCTAGAACATATGTCCTGCTGATAAGGAGTACTGTATTCAGAGTGATGAAAGAAAAAGTTCCGACCAAGAATACTCTACCCAGCAAGGTTATCATTCAGAATTGAAGGAGTGATAAAGAGTATTCAAAACAAGCTAATGGAATTCATCTCCACTAAATGGGCCTTACTGAAAATGTTAAAAGGACTTTTTCTTAAGATGATAAAGATAATAAGATAATAAATAAAATGGCACTAATTACTAACAGAAAATATGTGAAAGTACCTTAGGTAAATATAGTAAGGTAGTGGATTAATCACATATACAGGTAGTATAAAGAAAAGACAAAAGTGGTAAAAATAACTCTAACTACAAAAATTAGTTAGGGATACACATATTAAAGGCCATATATGAAAAAACCACAGCTAACATCATACAGTGAAAAGCTAGCTGTAAGATTGTCCTTTAAGATCAGAAACAAGATAAGGACGCCCACTCCTGCAATTTTCATTCAACACAATATTGAAGTCCTAGCCACAGCAATTGCACAACAAAAGAAATAAAAGATCTCAAATTTGAAAAGAAGGTGTAAAATTGTCACCTTGTGTGGACATGATTTTATATATAGAAAACCCTAAAGACTCCATCAAAAAAGTATGAGAACTAATAAACAATTTCAGTAATGTTGCAGTGTAAAAAATCAATATACAAAGGGGTGCCTGTGTGGCTCAGTTGGTTAAGTGTTTGACTCTTGATTTTGGCTTAGGTCACCATCCCAGGGTCATGGGATCGAGGCTCACTTTGGACTCTGCCCTGAGTATGCAACCCTATTAGGATTCTCTCTCTCTTCCTCTGCCCCTTTCCATCACTTGCATGCTGTCTCTCTCTCTCTCTCAACACACACACACACACACACACACACACACACCACACAAAAAACTTTTAAAAACCCACAAAAATCAATATACAAAAACCAGTTGCATTTCTATACACCAACAGTAAACTATCAGAAAGAGAAATTAAGAAAATAACCCAATTTACAATTGCACCAAAAAGAATACTAAGGAAAAATTTTAACAAAGAAGGTGAAAGGCCTGTACACTGAAAATTATGACACTGGTGAAAGAAACCGAACAAGACAAAATTAAATGGAAAGATATCCCATGCTAATTGACTGGAAGAATTAATATTGTAAAAATGTCTATATTACCCAAACCAAACTACAATTTCAATGCAATAATATTATCATTCCAATGGCATTTTTCATAGAAGTAGAACAAACAATCCAAAATCTTCTACAAAACCATGCAAGATACTGAACAGCCAAAACAATCTTAAAAAAGAACAAAGCTGGAGACATCATGCTTCCTGGTTTTAAGTTACGTTACTATGCCTGGGTGGCTCAGCTGTTAAGTGTCCAACTTTGGCTCAGGTCATGATCTCATGGTTGGTGGGTTCAAGCCCCTGTTAGACTGTGAGCTGTCTGCACAGAGCCTGGAGTCTACTTCAGATTCTGTATCTCTCTCTCTCTCTCTCTCCCTTTCTCTCTCTCTCTGCCCTCATCCACTTGCAACCTCTCTCTCAAAAATAAATGAACATTAAAAAAAATTTTAACTATATTACAAAGCTATAGTAATAAAAATAACATTATACTGCATAAAAACAAACACATAGATCAGTGGAGCAGAACAAAAAGCTCAGAAATATTCTTACACATATGGTATTAATTTATGCCAAAGGAATTAAGACTATAAAATGCTGAAAGGACAGTCTCTTCAATAAATGCTAATAGAAAAACTGAACAGCCACATGCAAATGAATGAAACTGGAACGTTATCTGACACTATACATAAAAATTACTTAAAGGGGATTAAGTGCTTGAATGTAATATCTAAAACCATAAAACTCAAGGAAGAAAAGGAGCTAGGTGGTAAGCTCCTTGACATTGATCTTTGTGATGACTGGATATTACTCCAAAGGCAAGGGCGATGAAAACAAAAATAAACAAATGGAACTACATCAAACTAAAAAACTTCTGCATAGCAAAGGAAACCATGGACAAAATAAAAAGACAACTTACTAAGTAAAAGAAGGTATTTGAAAATCATATATACATTTAAAGGGTTAATATCCAAAATAGATAAAGAACTCCTACAACTCTTTAGCAAAGAAAAAAATGAAACCATCGAACATAAAAATGGCAAAAAATTAGAACAGACATTTTTCTAAAGAATACCTTTAGGCATATGAAAGGTGACCAACAGGCATATGAAAAGATGCTCAACATCACTAATAATCAAGGAAATGTAAATCAAAACCATAATGCGATATCACCCTCACATCCATCAGAATGGTTATCATGAAAAATACAAGAAATAACCAGCAGCGAAAAGCATGTGAAGAAAAGTGAACCCTCATGCACCATTGGTTGAAATCTAAATTGATGTAGCCATTATGGATAGCAGTACGGAGTTTCCTCAAAAAATTAAAGATAGAAATACCATATAACTCAGTAATCCCACTTTCAGATATTCATCCAAAGAAAACAAAAACACTAATTTAAAAGTAATTATGCACCCTTATGTTCACTGCATTACTATTTGCAATAAACAAGATACGGAAGCAACCATAAATGGATAATAAATGAAGTCCATAAATGGATAAATAGATGAAGATGTGGTATATGGTGTCTTCGTTATTATTGTCTTTTTATAGTCAGCCATAAAAAGAATGAAATCTTGCCATTTGAGACAACGTGGACGGACCTTAAAGGTATGATGCTGAGTGAAATAAATCAGACAGAAAAAGACAAATATTGTATGCGTTCACTTATATGTAAAGTTAAAAAAAGAATATAAGCAAACAAAACCAAATCTGTAGATACAGAGAGAAGACTAGTGATTGCCATGGGGGAAGGTGATGGGAGGTAGGTGAAATGTGTGGGAGGAGGTGGATCAAGAGATACAAACTTACAATGTAAATGAATGGGTCATGGAAATGCAAATTTCAGCAATAGTGACTAAAATCAATAATATTGTATTGCGTATTTTTTTAAGTCACGAAGACATAATTTTAAAACTAGCCTGATAGCTGACATTTGAAGAAATATTCAAGCACACATTATTAAGTCATGTAAATATGAATGATGAAAACTAAGAGGAGTTACAAGAGAAACTCCTTATCTTGGCAATGAAAATTAGAAAAATCCACAAAACAATTTGTCAATGTGTGATAAGTACCTCAAAACTAAATCCCTTAAACCAATATAGAAATTATCACAATGCAAAATAATAAATAAGGGAAATAAACACACATATGCACATAAAACCATACATACTTTTATAAGTCAAGTGGCTTGCACAGTATTACAATAACAGATGATTGGAAACTACCTACACTTTCAAGTAGAAAAGAATTTGACAAGTTTTAGAACATCCACATGAAATTATATTATACCATCAATAAAATGATTGGTTTCAAATAATATCATGACGAATACTTACAATGGTAGTTAAGAATCCGGGAAACAAAAAGTAAATTACTTGGCATTTTCGCTAAAAATTAAGTGATAAAGTGATATTATATGTGTCTCTTTCTAGATTTTGTGTTGTTTCACTGAATTATTTATCTCTCTTTGTGCCGAAAACACTCTTGTCCTAGTTAACATAACTACATATTAAATCTTGAAATGTAGTAGTGTATGTTTTCTAGCTTTCTTCATGGTTAATCTTGCTGTGCTAGGCCCTTTCCATTTCCATCGTAATTTAGGAATCATCTTGTCAATTTCTATAAGAAAGGTTACTGGGTTTTTATTGTGATAATAACCAGACAACTAATACCTCTTAATATTTAAATATATCACACACAATAAAATTACACTTTTATACATGGTGTCTTCGTTATTATTGTGATGTAACATTATTGTGATATTGTGTGTTATTGTGGTAACATTAAGTTTCAGACAAATTAAAATCATAACAGTATTGAGTCTCTAATCTCTGAATATACTGTACCTTTCCATTTGCTTAGATCTTCCTTAATTTCTCACAGCAATGTTTCATGGTTTCCATCCAGTGTTTCCACTTTGCAGTAGCTTCCTACATTTTTACCATATGTGGTGGTTTTTAAATATGTCCACAAATCCTTTGATATTCCTCACTTCAAGAGGTCAAAATTAAGTCCTCTGCCACTAAGTGTGGACTAGATTTAATGAATTCTTTCGAATGAATAGAATATTACAGAAGTGATGGCGTATAACTTCTAAGACTAGGTAACACAAGCCATTTTGCAGTATTCTTCTTGGATCTCTTGGATCATTTGCTCTGGAGAAAGCCTCTTACTCATCTTAAAGACATCCAACCAGTCCTACGAAGAGCTCCCCTGGCAAGGAATAAAAGTCTACTGCTAGCAAACAGCAAGGAATTAAGGCCTCTGGCCAACAGCCATGTTGAAAATGGATCTTATATTCCTAGTAAAGCCTTTAGGTGACCACAGCTCTGGTCTATAACTTGTCTGCAACCTTATGAAAGACCCTTAACAAGAACCAACCAGCTAAGCCACTTCTGAATTCCTGACCCCAGAACTGGGAAATAATAAAAGTCTGTTTTAAGTTGCTAACATGTAATACAATAATTGTTATATTAGAATAATAACAAATGCACCATGTATAAGAATGTAATTTTATTTTTTTTTTTTAAATGTTTTATTTATTTCTAGGAGAGAGAGAGACAGCGTGAGCAGGGGAGGGTCAGAGAGAGAGGGAGTTACAGACTCTGAAACAGGCTCCAGGCTCTGAGCTGGCAGTCAGCACAGAGCCCGACGCGGGGCTCGAACCCACGAACCGCGAGATCATGACCTAAGTGAAAGTCGGACGCTTAACCGACTAAGCCACCCAGGCGCCCCAAGAATGTAATTTTAATGTGTATATTAGATATTTAAATATTAAGAGGTATTAGTTATCTGATTGATAGAAATATGAACCGTTTAAATATTACGTTTTATATTTCTATGTGTTAACAAATGAAGAAATAAACTATGACACACAGTCCCAAGAATTCTATCGTCATTAATCAAGGAAGTTATTGTGCAAGGAGAAAAATTATAAACCACTTATTAGTCTTCAATCACACTATTTCTATTAGTGCTGCTGAAACATTATCATTACATCAAATTTGCAACAACAAAACAACAATATAGCTGCTTGATTTAAATTTCAATTGTTCTTACTGAACAATCTAATCTTACTTTTCTCAGTAGGAAAAGTTATAGCAAGTTTTATATTATACAGGCTTTTCTTAATTTAGCGCAGGAAATTTTGTCTTTACTGGTGCCCTAAAATCCATGATGGTATAATAAGCAAGATACAATATATACATATTCTATCCGATGTGTGAAGGTGATGCAGTGTATAAAAATAACATGCAGTCATCTGCATTGTGACTCCATATACTTTATTCTATTTTAAGGATATACACACTTAAGTATAACTAAAAATTGACTTTTCATATCTTATTGTATACATATTAAAAAAACCATTATTTTAAATCTATCCAAGATTTATAATACAGTAGGCATCAGAAGAAGGTAGGAAAAAGAACTGAATGAACTAGAGTGAATTGTCCCTATCTATAAATAGGATGGCTATATCATTTATCATCTATACCAAGATATTTTTGAGAGTGAAAGGGGATGATAGTAATAACTAAGCTAAAACAACAGGCATAAACTGGGGTTATACTAGACAAGCCAGGATATATTTTTATCCTATATTTCTTTTATTTTTAAAATGTTTTCTTAATGTTTAGAGAGGGGGGAGGGATAGAGAGAGAGGGGGACAGAACGTGAAACACGGTCCAGGCTCTTAGCTCTCAGAGCCAAGAACCTGACGCAGGCTCAAACTCACCAGCTGTGAGATCATGACCTGAGCCAAAGTCGGATGCTTAATAACTGAGCCATCCAGGCTCCCCGCTCTCTTTGAATCTTGAACAATATTTACCCAGAAAGTAGGAAAATTTCATTTTTATCACCTCCCCTCTTAAAACTCCAGGTAACTCATACCTAAGACCATTTCTACAAATTTGATGATAGATTTAGCCCATCACATTTAGATTTGCCAATTGTAATATACTTTTAATGAGATTGATCTTTTTAGTGTGGTTATGAACAAGATAACTGTCATCAAAATTAAGTACAGCCCATCTTTACAAATGAAACGTCTATGATCTTTTCAGCATTTTTGAAAGCTAATATCCCTGCCAGTGAATGTAATACTGAAGACTGGTACAGCACTTGAAAAGTATAATTATAGTTGTTAAATGCCATGAAATCTGAGCTAGGGAAGTGAGTTATCTTGTGAATGCAGATGCTGTAAATGTGATAGAACTCAAATGAAAAGTTAGAAATATGGATGGTACATCAGAAGAAAACTAAATATGAAGGCAGATGTGATTTTAATAAATTCACAAACATACACACACACACATATGCACACACACACTCACATACACATTTGTCACTGTGTTTCCTATGGAAAATATTATTTAAAATGACATCTGATGTGGATAAGGTACAATTTCATTTCCACTATCTGAGACGCTTTTTCTCCTAATACAGAAGAACTATTCGAATTGCTTAATCTAGTGTCTAAAGTTCAGAATGGGTTTCATCTAGTTTAATTCTATTATGAAGAGTCATGGTTCTTTTTTATATTTAGAAACTTAAAACATTTTGAAATTATTTAAAAACTATTCTTAGAGGGTTGCAATAGCTTTCAATTTGCAATTACATTGAACTGTCTTTCAGGTATCATTCAGATTACTATTTTAGGTAACTGCCAATCTCAAGAAGGGCAGTGCAATTTGAAAATGCCATTTAAATCTGAAAATCTGATCATGGCACAGGTAATCTTTTCAGGAAAACAACTACCATCTCCTTCATCAATGGGAGACCCATCAGGGTTAAAATGGTGACTATTGTAGGCAGGTTAGATTGTGTTCAAGGTTTTTATTTTTCTTCTTATTTCATCCAGAGTCATGCTAACCATACAGGTTCAATCAATCTCAGAAAGAATCTGCTTCATATTTCCTTCAAATATAAAATTCATTAAGTGACATTCCAGCCACTTAAAGTGGGTAGTGAAGTTGTTAGAAGTGCTCACCCTTTCTGATGGAAATGAAATAGGAAGCAGAGAGTGGGCAAGTTTCCAGAGCAGAGCTTTCCAAACCGTTTCCCACAGGATACTGATTGCTTAAGATGCTTTATGAAATAGTGGTTGTGCACATTTTAGAAATACTGCATGTCTCAACTTTCTCTAAGAGATTTACATTGCAGATTTGCATGGCATTTACCCCCAAAATTCTGCATCAAGGAAATCTTTTCCATTTTCTCCAGTTCTATGTTTAGCAAACTTACTTTACTAAGCAAGGCTGAATGTAGGTCCTATGGAGCCTAAAATTTTTATAATCTGGGAGCCATCTTTATGAAAATAATACAAAATAAAATATAACGTTAATGATGTAGTGTATATTTATTTAAAAACCACTTTAAAGTTCTCAGAGATTTATATCTTTTTTCTTCTGAGCTCTCTGTAGGCAATATACCAGAAACGCTCTCTTAGAAATGTTCCTGATGGTAACCTTCTTTCTCCTTCCAACTAGAACACCGTAACTCTCAGCAACTTCCTATATTTTCACTGGTCTTGACAAGTAAGGAACATGAAGCTTAGCTTCAATACTCTAATGGTAAATTTAACTCTGTGATAAGGTAATATAAAACTAGGTTCCTCAACCCAATTCCAACATGTGTGTTGGGAATGTGTTGGGAACACGAAGCAGTTCTCAGACACTAGCAGGATGTCTGAGTATTCAGCTCAATTCTGACACTATCTACCAAGACATAGCATCAGATTCCACAGGTTGAGGGCTCAGTCCTACAAAACTCCCTCCCCAAACTCCCCACTCCAGATGCCAGTTACAAGCCCAGGCTGCTGCTTTTGACCAACTGGATACAGATTGGGGGTTCCAATGACCCACTTCAATTCAGGTTGCCAGTCTCAAGTCCAAGTTGCTACCTCCACTCCAGATCAACTGGCTATAAATCAGAGGTTTCCACAACCCTTCCCTGGGTTAGATTAATTTCTTAGAAAAACTGACAGAACTCAGGAAATCTGTTAACTTAACAGACTGCTGGTTTATTATTTTATTTATTTATTTATTATGCAACTCAAGGGGCCCAGAGCATCCATGCTCTCTCCAGGTGCGGCACTCTCCCAGCACCTCCATGTTATACAACCTGGAGCTTTCTGAACCCGTCCTTTTGGGGTTTTATGGAGGATTCACTACATAGCCCTGACTGATTAAATCATTGGCCACTGGCATTGATTCAACCTCCAGCCCTTCTCCCTTCCCCTGAGGTTGGAGGGGGTGAGGGGGAAGGTGAAGGTGTTACTTAAAGTTCCAACCCTCCAATCACAAGGTTGCTTCCCCTAACCTAAGCCCCCAATCTTACCTAAGGGCTTTTCCAAAGTCATCTCACTAACATAACAAAAGACACCTTTATAGTTCTTATCACAAGAAATTCCAAGGGTTTTAGGAGTTCTCTGCCAGGAACAGGTCAAAGATAGATTTTTTATTATATCACAATAACCCTTTTAAATCTGGCTGAAATGGTTTGGGGGCATGCTTTAGAAAATGCCAATATAGAGTTTGATCTAGGTTTATGCAGAGTTGAAACAAAACAATATTTATAATACATCAGATGGTTATAGTGCTATGAAGAAAATTAATTTAGGGAAGGGGATAGAGTACTAAGAAGGAGGCAGAAATTTAAAAGAAAGGTGGTCAGAAAATGCCTTACTGAGAAAGTGAATTAGAACAGAAATCTGATGGAGCAACATGTAGGGAGAAGAGAGCCTTTATTTAGGTGTAAAAATGTGAGGAGCAAAATGGAGTCTCTCATGTCAAGCAGGAGACTGGGTCAAGTAGGGAGCCTGTGTCAAGCAATGACGGAAACAGTTAAGGGTAGTGCAGCTTGAAATATCACCGAGACCAGCATCAGCTGATAACAAGCAGAAGCAGAGGAGGTCTGCAGAGGTCCAAGACTGACTGAATCACTTTAAAAAGGGAGGATTTTTGTAAATCATCAGACTCTACAGCCACGACCCCTCTATGACCACTTTAAAATGTCATCTGCTGCCAAAGGCTCTGCCCAATTGATCTCTGAACGGAACTGAGATTCTTCACTGCTTGAACATAATAATCAGTAAGTGCTGAAAGCTGACCGGACCAAGGCCTATCTCAACTGTGCACCCACAGACTGACTTTGGGTTTGGTTCCTTAACTTCCTACACCATTCTGTTATCTTGTTCGTTGTGTGGCTGGCTTGCCCTAAGTCCTGCCCCAGATGCTATGTAAGAATCCAAGTTTAATCACAGGTGAAATGTCATTGAGTTTGGAGTCCTGAACCTGCTTCATAATTGTGATGAACTTTCCTTCATGATTGAATAAAGCTGACAGTATGGAAAGACAACTCATGTATGCACCTTCATAGCATGCTCATGAGAAAGAAATTATGCTCATGGCATTGTTCTAGTAGCTGAGAGGACATTTATGATGCAGAAGATAGAGGGAAATTGCTGGATCTCTTGCCACTGCTTCAAAGAAGTTTGAAAGTCTAAAATTATCATAATGTTTTGGCTCAGTAAAATTTACTATTTTTTTGTTATTTTATTTTTATTCAAAAGAATGTTTCCCTATCACAAAAATTAAATAACCACACTACCACCAACAGCAGCAAAGTCTGCAGAGTTACATTGATGGTGAAGAGTTCACTAGGTATTCCCAAAGGCTCAAAGGTCATAAAGGGGGGAAAATGCAAAAGAAAAATACTCAAAACAAATCCAAAACCCATAATGAGCTTGAGGAGAAACATCACATGACAGTTTCTGTCCTCTCTCATTGCCAGCTGCAGATTTATTTCAGCAGGATCAAGTACAATTTAAGTTAAATCCTTCATACTAACTCCAGTCCCTTAAGAGTACCCCGTTAGCAACAATCAGCACACTGGACAGCTAAAAATGAACGAGAACTTTTAAAGTACAGAGAGGGGTTTCCTGGAGGGCAGTACAAGAGAATAATATCGTCTTCATCCTTCTTTCTTCATTTCCCCCCATCTGGCAGTGGCCTCCAGCACACACTGGAAGAGCTGGCCTGAGGAACACAGCACAGGTGGCCCAGAGGAAAGGCGGATATATACCCAGAGATGTAGATGTAGGAGTTTGTTTATGAGATTAAGGAAAAGGTCTCCCCTGTTTATTTCTATTTCCCAGGAGGCAGACTGCTCTGTGGACACATGGCTGGGTGGGTAAACTATGTCTTTGTGAGAAGAAGATGGAGCCCCTTCCTCTAACAAAACACCACTGGGCACTTGGGCACAGAGCCCATTCTTGAGCAGAATGTCCATCACCACTCGTACCTCCAGGTGGGTACCCTTGTGCAATGCATGAGATGTTCAGCCATATACAGGGGTCTTGCCTAACTGGAAATAGAAAGCTCCACTCTTTAGTTTCAACAAACGTTCTGAATAGTCCTGAGGTAAGTTAGATAAACAATGCAGGGAAAACCCTTCTGTTTCATTTTGGGGCAAATTCTCCCCATAATTAAATGACAACAACTCCACTAAGACAGACGAATTTTAAAAAATCAAAGGAAAACAAAATAATGCAAAATCACCAACAAAAAATAGCACAAAAGAAAAATGAAGAATATACATTTAAAAGTTTACCTCTATAATAAAAGAACATTTGAGACAACAATTCTTTTACATTACCAAGTAACTTAAAGAAAACACACAAAATGCACTGGAAAGACAATATACTGAGAAGCATCCAGTGTGACAGAAATAATCTTTAATAGCATTGTAAACAGCACATAGTAGAAATTACATGCAGAGAACTGAATTCATGATAAGCAGAATTTCTGAAAATTTATCAATGTATATCTTGATAAAATTACTAGCTCTCCAGAAAATCACAAAGACAATGTGGTGGGGTTACTGAACATGGTGGGGTGTCCATTTAAGGTTTGTGCCTATGAATGTAAGGTGAAAAAATTCAGGAGAATTGTGAGTTTTCTGAACCAGTGTTTCCCTGATGGGAGCAAACCTGTTCCATGTGTCCTTAAAGTTTTTGCAAATTTAATCATAACTTATAAGTCATTTTAAAATTTTGACTGAAGAATTTTCAGTTAAAAATAGGATAATTATGAAATAGACACAAATAATATGAAAAAGAGAATGAAAAAATGATATTTTTCCCAACAGAGATAGAAGGGAAAATAAAATAAGAGCAATTACAACACTATTGTACTCGTGCATATAGATCAAAGGAGATAAAATAAATACAGAAAAAACATTTATGTAGCAAAATTCAGTAATGTTCAACCAGTGAAAAAATGTAGCGGTGTTGTGAGGAATGACTAGCTATTTAGGACTAAAGTGGGTTGGAAAACATTGTTCATTTGACATCAAAATAAGTAAGAAGTGAGCGAAATAATGTGAAAAAAAGAAAAGCAATACTATAGTAATATCTAGTTGCATATCTTTAGAATCCCGAAGTAGAAAGGACTTGTTAAGTATGAACCTAAATTCAAACACTCTAAGCAAAAATATTTACAAGAGTTCCCTACTTCAAAATTTTAAGCAGCATCAACACGGTTAAAATCCAAACAAAATGATTTTTTAAAAAATTCGTAACACATTATTTAAATCAATTTTCAAAATTTCTTATATAAATCCTAATTATGAATAAAAGAAATATCACCATATATGCAAAGGTAAGAAAAAACTGAATTACAAATAGCAGGAAACATAAAAGTATGTACAACTCCACAAGTAATCCAACAATGTTATTTAAGCATCAATGAAATCAGATGAAAAATATCTAAAAATTTTATAGTAGTGGGTGTTGGTAAGGACGATAGGGCACAGGAAATATATATTATGGACTTGAGAGTATAAGTCAATAAACATTTCTGGAAACCAATCTGGACACTGATTAAAATTTTCAAATACAGATAACTTTAGATACAATGTAGAGTTGCATTTTTAAAAATTGTTATAAAGAAATAATAGGTAAATTGCATAAATGTATACAAACTAACATTTTTGTGGCACTGATAATAGTGAAGAATTAGAAAAAATGCAAAAATATATGAATATGGGTATGGTATAACAACAAATTTATGGTATAGCAAAAAATCCCTTGCAAATGATAAGGGATATCATATATTTATAACTATAGCAAAATGTTTATATTATTAATGAAAATCTCAGGTGAAAATTTTTACTCCTATGCTGGTGTGTGAAAGCACATGAATAGCATTATTTCCCTCAGTAATAAACTGACACATTTATTTCTTGTTCCATCAACTATAGACAGTATCTTCTATAATGATCCTATCTTCTAATGATGGTATGTGCTGCCTGCCTTTCACCTTTTCCCCACTTTCCATCTCACACTTCTGCCACTTATACTTTTATTTTATCATGGATGACAATATTTATGTCCTGTTTTATAACTATAATCAATTATTTTACATTTTGTGTTTACTGAGAAACAATAGTGCTTGTATTATTATGTGCTTTGTAATTACAGGCTTTGATATGAGCAATAATTCAAATGCTAAAAATGCAAACACTATATTATTGTTTTTCCTGGAGTAATTAATGCCTTTTTAAATTGCCTCTTTTTCCCTACACCCTTATCATACCTTTGTTTCCTGAGAAAACAGTCCTACATGTACATCAAGGGTTTTAGAAACACTCTCCCACCCCTCCCCACAGAGAATTCAACTCGCTGCTGGCATCTTTAGAACTTGCACTCTGCCCTGAGCAGCCGTTCTGTAGATGTGCCAAACCACGCTCTCCCTGGAACTTCAGGTCTCCAGTCTTCTGGATTATATCTCTCTCCTCTTTCTGGGTGTCCTACCTTTCCCTTTCTTCCTTACTTTCTGGAATATGTCTTCAATTAACTTCTTAAGAAAAGGTGCTTAGGAAGTAAATTTAATGAATCCTTGACTTTATTCTTTGGGTATACTTTTTCATGTATTTTTTTCATTCCTTCATAATTTTGAAAGCAATCTTATTGAGAAACTGAGTCTACAAATGGACAGTGGCCACATCATATATAAAAATAGAACTCTGACCAACAATCAGCAGCAACTAGCCTAGGAAACCAACCCATTATCTACAGTAATCATTCCAAGAAGCCAATCTACTTGTAGGAAGTCAGATCATGATCTCCAACAAACAATAAACCCTGAAATAATTGGTCCCAAATAGCCAGAATTTGATTAGTAACTGATGGCTTCTCTAATTTTAGTTCTCACTTTCAGTTTAGTAACAACCAGAGAAAGCCAAATATGCAGTCCCAACCATTCAGCCTACTCCAATAGCCTCCAATCAAGGCACACCTAAAACCTTTCCTTTTTTCCACTATAGAGCTTTCCTTTGCCTGCCTTTGAGTTTCTGCCAAGACCAGGTGATAGTGGCTAACTCCCTTGTTATAAAAAGCTCTGTATAAGCACTATTTGCATATTCTTATCTGGGTGGTCTGTTTATTTTCACATTGAATACAGACTTCTAGAATCCAATGCTGCTAAGAGGCCTNAAACAAAAACAAAACACAAAAAAAAAAAAAAAAAAAAAAAAAAAAAAAACAGCTTTATTGGGATATAACATACAATTCATCTACTTAAGAGTGCCCAAGTCGATGGCTTTTAGTATAGGCAGAGAGCAGTGCAACCATCTCCATAAAACTGTAGCATATTATACCTACTAAACAGTCACTCCTCATTTTCCCCCAACCCCATGTCCCTAGCAACAACTAATCTATTTTCTATCTCTATAGATTCTCCTATTCTGATCACATCTGGTTATATAATTTAAAAGGATATTTTTTCTTTTTTGAGTGAGAGAGAGAGTGTACAAGCAGGAAGGAGGGCAGAGGGAGAGAGAGAGAGAGCAAGAGAGAAATTCTCAAGCAGGCACCATGCACAGTGTGGAGCCCAACACAGAGCCTGATCCCATGACCATGATATTACGACCTGAGACAAAATCAAGAGTAGGGACGTTCCACCTACTGAGTCACCTAAGTGCCCCTAAAAGATCAAATGTGTGATCTTCTGTGACTCACTTTTTCCACTTAGCATACTGTTTCCAAAGTTCATCCATATTGTGACATGTATCAGTACTTCATTCTCTTTCATAGCCAGATAATATTTCATTGTATGGATAGACTACATTTTATCCATTCATCAGCCAGGTTGTTTCCACTTTGGGGTTATTATGAACAATATCATTATGTACATTTATACAAAATTTTTCTGTGGATATGTGTTTTCATTTCTCTTGATTATATACCTAGGAGTGGAAATGTTGGGTCATTTATATGATAACTCTGTTTAACCTTTGAGAAACTATCAGACTGTTTTCTAAAGTGGTACTATTCTACATTCCCATCAAAAACATATGAGGGTTTCAGATCACCCATATTCTCACCAACACTTGTTATTATCTGTCATTTTGATCACAGACATATGCTGAGCATCTTTTCATGTGCCTGTTGACCATCTGTTTATCTTTTTAAGAGGTTTGTACAAATCCTTTGTCCATTTTTTATTTGGGTTGTCTTCTTATTGTTGAATTGTAAGGTAACCTTTGTTGTTTTATTTCTGGAAACTTTGGCATCTTCTTTTTATCTTTAGTATTCTGAATTTTCACAATGATACATCTAGACAGATGTCCTTTCTTCACTTTGCTGGGCACATGGAAAACCCTTCCAATAGGAAGACACATACTTTAGCACAGGGTTGCCTCCTTTATTATTTCTTTGATCATATGCTGTCCTCGTGTTTTCTCTTTCAGGAACTTCCGTTATTCAGGTAGCAAACCTTGGACTGATCCTAATGCCTTTAATTTTTATTCTCGTATTTCCCTTTCCTGTTTGCTAGTCTTTTTATTCTATTTCCAAGAGATTTGCTTGATTTTTTTCCTTTAGTCTCCTATAGATTTTTTTCATTGGTTACATTATGTTCTTTCTTTTACAGCATACTGTTATTAGTTAATAAATGTAACATTTCTCTAAAATATCTCTAAGGATACTAGGTGTAGAGACAATTTTAAATGATAACAGTTATTCTGTTACCTGGAATAACTATTCTCTCTTTGGACATTGTTGCAATTTATCAATCTGACTCTTTCTCTTTGACATTCCTTATCCATCTGGTCCTCTTTAATTGCATCAATTGCACTGATGATCAAGTTTCCCAACTTGCAGATTTCATCTCATGTGGAGCCAGTAGCATGTCAACCACTATGAATGGCTGAAGTGTTGAAGACTTCCCTCTAGGATGCCAATTCCCACAGAAACTATTCTAGTTTCACCAGTCTTTTTCATTCCCATAGAAAAGAGGTCTCTTTTCTTTTTTACTATGGTAAATATATACAACATAAAATTTACAACTTTAACCATTTCTAACTGTGTAGTTCAGTGGTATTAAGTACATTCACCCTATTGTGCAACCATCACCAGCATCCCATCTACAAAAGTTTTTCATCATCCCGTACTAACACTCTGTACTCATCAACAATAAGTTCCCATCCTCTCATCTCTCAAGGCCCTGTTAACCAATGTGTTACTTTCTGGGTCCATTTTATTTAATTTTTACTTTTTGTTTAAAGGTAATTTTTGACTTTGAGGTTTGTGTCCAAAGGAAAGGAAAATGTGTGAGAAATATTATCCAGCTATAAGCTTCCCAATAGCACTTACCCCCTTCTTTTCAAGATTACACTCACTTTTGACTATTCTATCTGTAGATTACAAGTTGCATACAACCCCCAGGGTTTGTAAGGTACCCCATTTTGCGCATTTTCTAAGCTGTGGTTTCATCTCCCCTTTTGAGCCAGTATCTACTCTATTCTCTCTCTCATTAGATTTGATAAAAACTTTCACACACCATTGACTCTCCCTCCCTATTTCTACATTTTTATTCTTATTACTATGAGTTTTGGAGCAAAGTAGTAGCTATCAACATATGCTCAACCTACCATATTAAAACAACTCTGGGGGCGCCTGGGTGGCTTAGTCGGTTAAACATCCGACTGTCGCTCAGGTCATGATCTCGCGGTTCGTGGGTTCGAGCCCCGCGTCGGGCTCTGTGCTGACTGCCAGCTCAGAGCCTGGAGCCTGTTTCAGTTTGTGACTCCCTCTCTCTCTGACCCTCCCCTGCTCACGCTGTCTCTCTCTCTCCTAGAAATAAGTAAAAATATTAAAAAAAAAAACAACTCTGTACTACAATTTCTAACCTCCTAAATATACCAGGTATACTTAACAGAAATGTAACAGTTTTATAACTGAAATCAGTATCAAAACTCAAAGAAGTCTTTTAAAAATAAGAGAAAAATGCTGACAAGTATTAACAATTAGTATACGAAACATTTCAGTGCAGTTTTTCACAAGTAAATTTAAATCCTAAATGACTGTACACAGTTTTATAGCACAGATTCAAGTTAGTTTAAAATTATCTATTTTTGTGACCACCACATTTAATTCTTTAGTGATTCCTTCCTATTAAGGTATCAGCAGAGTAGCATCTTGTCATTAAATGGGCATTTGCTTTGGATTCATGAAAGATAATGAAAAACTGGACTTCCTTGATCATGATGATCACATATCCAGCCCAAAAAAGAGATCATATAGAGCAGTGACTGGAATACAGTCTATGAAGTTCAGAAGACCTATTTTTAAGTCCAGGTTTGGGCATCTACTAACTTGAACAATTTTCTCAGCAACTCAAGCTCTTCTTTACCCGTAAAATGGGTTTAAAATAGAATCTATTCATAGGACATCTATGAAGAATAGATGAAGCAAATATAATTCTGGGCTCATCAAAGATGTTAAATAATTAGCTGTTATTAACCAAAGCTGGACTCCAGTATCATTCTATATGAGTCAGGATCCTGGGTCTAACACCAGCTTCCTAACCTTGGCCATGCTACTCAACCTCTCTGTGCCTTGTTCTCTCATCTCTAAAATGGAGAGGACACTGAGCTTACATTAAAGGGGCATTTTGAGGATTAAATTCAACAATATAGATATAGAGTTTAAAATAGTACCTTTATTCTCATCACCTGCATCATCATTATATAATTGGTCTCTCTAAAGCAGACTATATTATTGAACCTAATGCCTACACTGTGAGAAGCTGGATAAAAACATTATTTTTTATTGTGCCACCTTTTCCTACATTCTCTTCCCTAGCTCCCATTTTCTCCATCCCACCTCAAAATATTTGAAATCACTTTTATCTTTACATTTTGAACTAATATTGTATGTAGAATATTCCATGCTTGAATCATCACCAATAACACACAGAATCAATAGGTAGACTTGTCATCCTTAAAAACTGCAGTCTATAAAAAAAGGTTCAATTTTAACTTCTACTGCTTCTACATTTTACTGAATTTTAAGCATGCCTTTTCTAAATTGCTGCCATATTATTTTTTTTCCTTCAGTAAGAAGTAAAAGTGTTAAACTTCACTACAATTGCCTCTAAGAGCTTTCTAACATGTAATCTTAACAACTTGATCTAAAAAAAAAATCTTTATTTCCACTATAGGGTTTTCTTACAAGTGGAAACACAGTTCAGTTTAACAGAAATTGAGTTATCTCGGGTAAGTTGCACTGGCTCCCAGCCAAAATGGACAAACAACTCAAATTTTACAAAGTCAGGATTTTTTTCAACCTGCTTGCTTGGAAAGTCAATTTTGATCATAATATAAGTGCTAGCTGTCATATGAGATGATATTCTTACTTTCCTTTTCAAAGTATGTGCCTTTGTTCCTTAAGTTCCTTCTTCCTAGGCTGTCCTTCCCACTGCATCTACTTTACGGCCCCCACTCATTCTCCAGATCCAGCTGCCACTTCTACTGTTTTCTCTTTAAATTAACTGAATTACATTCAGTTACACACTCCTCTTGACTCCCTCAGAACTTCGCTGTTTCCTTACCACTATACACAGCAATTGTTAAAGATGAATCCCATCTACTGGACTGAGCCTAAGATGTGGAAGTCAGCAAGGGGTCCCCTCTATATCTCTAATACTTTATGATCAATAAATATTGGTTGAAAGAAGGACTTAATAAGTAGTCCCCTTGGAGGACATCAGCTAGTTTCTTTTGCTCAGTATCTCCTCCTTTGGGAGAACCTTACCCAGATTGACACATATACTTCAGATACCCATAGGGTAATACAAACCTTGGTTCCATGGATATGTGACCCAGGAACTGACAATCAGAGAACTCCATGTAGTTCATCCCATTGGCCACTATGATAAAATCAAAAATAGGAGTTTGACTCAGTCTGGGCCAAAGAAGGTGAGCCAAGAATTTAGTGAAATATACTTTATTTTCTCTTAGACCATTAGATGTAAGAATGATATAAGCTTAGAGTTAATGATAGAGTTGATGATAGTCACCACATAGGAAACACTTACCAGAATGAAGCTAATCCCGAAAAACACAAAAATAAATCAGAGTGAAGTGATGGCTCAAGACAAACTCCTGCTGACACCATTTGAGCCTCGGCTCCAGATATGCCTAGAGTTCATTCCTATCCTTTCCAGTTTCTTGAAGTTTTGTTTTCTTAAGCTAGTTTGAGTGTCATTTGTGTGTGTGTGTGTGTGTGTGTGTTTGTGTGTATACATGAAAGTCCTGGGAAAACACAGTTATTTCTTCACAAAAGAGCATGAATTTTTTAAACATGAAACAAAACAACACCTCTGTGTACCACATAGGTATCCAAATTATGTCTCTGAATTAAATAGCATGGTGTTGTAAATGATAAACTAATCCACCACCAACTTTTTTACAAGAACAAATTAAAAATTTTTCCTTCTTTTTGAAATCCTCTGCCACAGTTCTATTAGGTTACAATTATATGAACATATGAGAAGATGAATATGTTATATTTTTTCTTACTGTTAAGTTTATTAATTAAACTAAGAAATTTACAAAAATAAGAGTTGTAAAGAAGACTACAATAATAAAAGTATTTTTATAACAAGTATTGGCAAGGATGTGGAGAAAAAGACATGCTGTGTGCTGTTAGTAGGAATGTCAATTGGTATAGCCACTGTGGAAGACAGTATGGAGGTACATCAAAAATAGAATTACCATATGATTCAGTGTTTTCACTACTCGGTGTTAACTAAAAGTAAACAAAAACACTAACTTGACAAGATATATGTACCCCTATGTTTACCGAAATATTATTCACAATAGTCAAGATAAGGAGGCAACATAACTGTCCATCAGCAGATGAATAGATAAGAAAGATGTGGTACACACACACACACACACACACACAGAGTGAAATATTATGCAGCCATAAAAAGGATGAGATCATGCCATTTGTAACAACAGAGATTGACCTAGATGGTATTATGTTAAGTGAAATAAGTCAGACAGAGAAAGACAAATATTCACTCATATGTGGAATCTAAAAAAATTAAACATGAATAAACTAAAAGCAGAATCAGATCTATAAATAAAGAGAACAAATTGATGGTTGCCAGAGGGGAGAGGGGAGAGGGGATGGACAAAGTGGATAAAGGAAAGTAGGAGACAAAGGTTTTCAATTAAGGAATGAACAAGTCATGGTAATAAAAGGCACAGCATTGGGAATATAGGCATTAATATTGTAATAGCATTCTATGGTGACACATAGTAGCTTAGGCATATAGTGAGCATAGCAGAATGTATAGATAATTTGAAACACTATGTTGCATACCTGAAACTAATGTTACATTATATGTCAACTGTACTTAAATTTTTAAAAATTTTTTAAAAGTTAAAAATCTTTTAAAAAGATTGTTAGAAGATAACTATTTATTCTTGTCAAGGTTTTGCCCCAGGTATTGCACAAAAAAAAGGAGGGTTTTTTTTGTTTTTTTATGATATTTTATAGTATGAAATAAGCCATGTTTATGTACTAAAACCAATCATGAAGATCTACTGCATATATTCTTGAACTTTAATATGCACAGGAATCATGTAAAGGTATTTGTTAAATATAAGGACTCAAAGGGTACATCCCAAAGATTCCAATCAATCGTGCCAGAGTAGGATTAGGTATCCAATTTTTCTTAATGTTTATTTTTGAAGGAGAGAGAGAGACAGAGCATGAGCAGGGGAGGGACAGAGAAAGAGGTAGACACAAGATCTGAAGCAGGCTCTAGGCTCTGAGTTGTCAGCACAGAGCCCAATGCGGGGATCCCCATGAACTGTGAGATCATGACCTTAGTCAAAGTCAGACTCTCAACCAACTGAGCTACCCAGGCACCCCAGGAATCCAAATTTTAAACAAGCACCACAAGTGAGTCTGAATTAAATGTTGTTTTGATCTCTCAGGTAAAGGAATCATAAAAGATGGTAAGTCTCAAAGCTGACTCCTTCTTTGCAGGTAAGAAATTAAACTAGCTTTCATAAAAGGAAATATTAAGCAGAGAAAGTGTTAAAATACAGTGCATTATTTCCTTAGATTCCATAGAACAAAAGATATTGAAGGTCTCTTTAACCAGAAATATATAAGGCCCCAGTTGTATTCCTTTCTCACTCAGGAACTAGTTTGTTTCTTTAGTTTTTACTAAATGGGACATGAGAAATTGCCTAGAAATAATATGGTTTCCTGAGCCTTATATCTAAGGTATAAAATCTGGTACATTCTCAGAAACATAAAATGTTAGATTTCAGAGGAACCTTACAGGTCATTTAACCCAACCATTATTAGATGTTGGACTCTTTTCTGTACTACTCCCTAAAAGTGGTCATTCAATCTCTGCTTGAACACCTCCAATGACCCAGAACTCATTACTTCATGAAAAAGCAATTTTTTTCTCTTGTGGTAAAACTTGGTGTTTACTTGTTGCCTGGCAGCTGATTGACTGGTTTTCCCTTCCACTGAGCTAAAATCTACCTCCTCATTTAGGATTTTCATTAGTCTTAGGTCTGCTTGTTCTGTTGATACACACAAAACTATATAGATGTCCTATATGAAGGATTTACAATTTGAAAAGTTATCAAGACACCTAAATCCTCTCTTTTCCAGATTAAACAACCGGTTTCTTTAGCTATTTCTTTTTGCCTCAGTTTCTAGAGAATTTCTCTACCCAATAACCCTCTGTCCCTTCTTCTCGTACTTGTTCAATCTGGCCTCTGAGTTAGAAGATTTAAAGAATGGGGTAAACAGGTTATTTAATCAATCCATGAGGATTAAAGTTACTCATAAAAAGCCCTCTTAGTACATCATGTTCTCAACAGAGAATAAAGCAAGTTCTGTTTAATTGAGAGCAATAAACAAAAGGGGAAAATAATAATCCTAGTTGTTCCTCCCCTAAATGTCAGGCTCAAACTCCACTGTTGGGTGTTCTCTCATTTGAGGTGATGATGTGTGTGCTCTTCACCTAACTCCCCTTGACACACAATTTGTCTCCTCTTGGGCCCTAACTTCCAGGAGCTTGCTTAAAAGGCAGAGCAAGGTGGAGTTGAGTGCTGATACATTCACAGTCCCATAGTCAGGACCCATTCCTCCTACAAGCATGGTTACCCTTGCCCACCACTGCACCTCAAGAATACTGCACCTGTTCCGCATTGCTGAAGGCTCACCAAGATGATGGCCACGCAAGTGGATACTTACCTCCCACTAGGTTAGTTAATTTCTCCTTTCAAGTGGGTCAATATCAATTTGTATCTTGCGAAGGGATATCATTTTTTTAATAATAGGAAGAGAGCATTTTGAGGAGCTACAGTTGCTGCCTTGAAACTAAGTTGTTTGTTTGTTTTTTAATGTTTTATTTATTTCTAGGAGAGAGACAGCGAGATCATGACCTAAGCGAAAGTCTGACGCTTAACAGACTAAGCCACCCAGGCGCCCCAAAACTAAGTTGTTTTTGTTTTTGCTTTGTTTTAGTACTTGTCATACGAAAACCAATTTGACATTTTGTTACCCTTTATTCATCCCCCGAGTTACAGAACTCAGAACCTCCTGACTCACTTATATTAACAATTGATGCATTAGATTTGCTTTACAGGCTGCGAAGAACTTCCATGAGCCTCAGAGTAGACCCTCAATTAGGCAAAGTTGATAGCATCTAGAACATAAATACAGTTTGGCCATTATCACCAAAAACATATAGGGGATATAAAGTGAAAGTGCTACAAGAGAAATACAGACAAACATGTTGTTTGGGGCATTAAATTTTGGTAAAGTATTAGGAGATTCTGGCATACAGGAAATAGTTTAACAAACAGTGGTTCTCATTCCCCATGGCCACTGGCTTAACATGTAAATCATCTTAGAATTTTCCTTTTCTAATTCTATTCCCTCTATTTAACCAATATCGCCATTTATATAGCCTATTTCTGCCAGTTTTTCTATTGGTCCCCTTCTTGTCTTCCTCACTGTCACCATTCAGCTTCTTTCTATACTCTGTACAAAGAGTATTTGGATTATTCATTAGATAGTCTTCCTGTCTCCACACTGAATCCTGAAAGACAATCTTCTAAAAGACTATTAGCCAGGCTTAAGTGTATGAGACCTATATAATTGGACAGGACGCTTTGCTAAGAAAGGCCATATTTTGTTTCATGTTCTGCAGTCACCCTCTTAAAATTCTTAATTTATAAACAAGGAATTACACATGTTTATTTTTCATGGACTCCACAAATTATGTAGACAGTCCTGACCACGTGCTCCCTTGTTTGGAAAATGAACGGCACATTTTCATTTTCTATTGATCCAAGGATACTCATTCTAGACCAGCATTCAGGGTCTTTTTGTCCCCAAATGTTTCTCTAGAAATGGCTACCATGGCACGTTCAGTAGATCTTTATTCTTTTATTTCTTCATCCATTCAACAAATCTTTATAAAATATTATAACGGCCTACATAGATATGCAAAGTATACTTCTGCCTGCCTCTTTAACTCTATCTCCTAAGTCCCTGCTCTATTTAATTGCTCCAGCCAAACAAGCCAATATTCATTTCCTATAACGTCCCTTAAAATGTTCTGCCTTGTGGCATTTACTCCTCCATTCTTTCTACTGAATCATGCTCCCTACCCCTACCCCCACCTCTACCAATTATTTGCATGGCTTGACTTCTTATCTTACATCAAGTTCATAAATATCACTTTAGCAGAAAAACTTTCCTTAACCCCTGTATTTAAAGTTGACAGTCCCTATTATTGTTTGAAATAAACTTTGTTTACTTCTTTCTTAATAATATCTTTTAAATGATCATGAAAGTAATAATGATAGGGCACCAGGTACTTTACATATATTAGCATATATAATCCACACAACAACTCTGAGATCAGCATTATTCCTTCATAGCATCTGGCACAAAGTGCACTCATTTTGTGTGTTTACTCCTTTATTTGGTGTACTTTGTGTGATGGTAGTGAGTTCTGTAAGAGCAGTGACCATATCATTTTGGATCACTCTTACATCCATCAATTCTTGCACACAGTAGGGACTCAATAATTCCTTATCGAATGGTTGCCTACTCTACGCAAAGCACTGATTTTTATGTTGTGCATTTTCAAAATGAACAAGAAACCTGGATATTCCTCTCTTTCTTATGTTCATGGTTTAATATTGCTTTTATTTTTCCCGCAGACTGGAATAGACTACATTCTGTTAAAAACCTATCCATCTAGGAAAGCTCATCTCAAAATCTTCTCTACAAAGCCTTTTTCATAAATATTTTTCTTCTATTCTCCATCTTATCCTTTGGTGACCTTTGCTTATACCTCCTTCCTTAATTTCCATAGCATATTATGCTTTTCTTATAATGCTTATCTTTTTTCCATTATAACTATTTTTATACTTATATTTCTTTAAAAAAATGACAAAGATTGTATCTTGCTCATCTTTGTACTTAGTATGGCACCTGGTATAATGTTCCACCCTTAGGAGGTGTTTGATACATACTGATTAGAGTATCTGCACAAATATTTACATTTTGAGAGGATCTGGGCAGTCATGTCTAAATCTAAAATATCCTAAACCAGGGGGGCTCAGTTGGTTAAGCTTCTGATTCTTGATTTTGGCTGAGGTCATGATCTCATGGTTGTGAGATCAAGCCCTGTGTCTGGCTCCGTGCTGAGCATGGAGCCTACTTGGGATTGTCTCCTTCCCTCTCTCTTTGCTCCTCCACCAAGCACACATGTGNCTAAGCGAAAGTCGGACGCTCAACCGACTAAGCCACCCAGGCGCCCCTCAAAATAAGTATTTTTAAAAAACGAAAAAATACTTCTAAACCATAGTGATGCAACAATGCATTCAACTAGATTCTAACTGTCTTTAATCTATCTCAGGAATAGAAATTTGTGTGAAGATGATTAAGGATTTTTGCTTTGCTTTCTCTTTTCCACTTTGAGAAATCTGTGCTGATACAACATATATTTCTTAAAGGGTTTCCAGAGGCAAATTTAGTTACCAATATAAGAACAGCATTAAGAACCTGCTAGGCAGAGTGAATGAGCATGGTATTTAGAATCAGGTACACCTAAATTTGTAAATACACCCACCACTATCAGAGAAAAAAACCTGAGCAAATTATATAACCTATCCCTTCCCCAGTTTCCGTATCTGATATTTGAGGAAAATATTTCAGAGTTGCTGTGAGGTTTAAGGATAAAAATAGAAACCAATATACTAATCATTAAATATTAATATTAAAATCTTAAAATTTAAATGTTTAAAAATCTAGATAGAGATTTTGGGTTCAGGATGGTTGACTGAATATATATGTTTATTTCCTCCCCAAAATGATAGGAAATTATTTTTTAAGGCTGAAACCCCTAAGAGAAAACAAGGTGAGAGGGGAGTGGTCAGCAAATTTGTGGTTTCTAAAAATAGAAAGTAAATGGAAGAAGATTGACACAAGAAGCTGAGGAGAGGAAACTGTGGGCTATTTATAACACACAAAGAAGAGGAGACGGTGAGGGGTGTGAGGGGGGAGCCAGCTTAACCTAAAGATCCTTACAGAGGACCTAGATTCAGAGGAAAGAAATGATGGAGCGTAAGTGTTGGGGTGGGGCAGGGTGAGCAGTGGAGAAACGGTGTCCACAGTCTGAGGTAGGATGCTGCTACCTGCAAATTCCTTTAGCTACTGAATCTATTTAGTGCAACTTAAACTAAAGACATTTTCAAATACACAGGACTTCAGAATTCCTTTTGACGAAGTTCTTGAGAATGCCCTGAGGCAAAACAAGGAAGTGAAACATGAGAGGAAAATATGGGATTCAGAAAACAGAGGAGGCAAACTAGAAGAGCAGCAAAAGACAGAACCGAGATGCCGGCTGGCAGCACCAGGTCTAGGCAAGGGCATGAAAGCAAAAGACTCTGGAAGAAGATGTGCAAAAAGGGGAAAACTTAGATTATATGGCATGAATGAACACCTGGCAACTGCAGGGTATTTTTAAAAGTGCAAAATGCTAGGGAGAAAACTCAATGATGAGAAAACCAAACACTAAAATAAAATCACATTTGAAATGGGCATCTGGGTGGCTCACTCAGTTAAGCATCTGACTTTGGCTCAGGTCAAGATCTCATGGTTCTTGGGTTGGAGCCCCACGTCGGGCTCTGTGCTGACAGCTCAGAGCCTGGAGCCTGCTTCTCATTCTGTGTCCCCTTCTCTCCCTGCCCCTCCCATTCTTGCTCTCTCTCTTTCTCTCTCTCTCTCTCTCTCTCACTCAAAAATAAATAAACATTTTAAAAATTATAAAATTACATTTGAAATATGACACAGCAGTTAAGCCAAATACTAAGAAAATCAATGTGTTTCAAGAATAAAATTGTACTAGACTTTAAGCAAGGGCCAAAATGAGCAAGAAACTGACAGCATTAGGTTTTGGTGAACAGAACTTATAAACCCCAGTATAGGCTTCCAGGGCAAAGGGGACTGTAAAAGTAGACACAGTCCATATACTGGGTAAACTCTAATGTGGAATGATTCACAGAGTGTGGAAAAGAGCCTATCTGAACACTCATCTTTGAGTGAAACAGAAGTCATGATGTTGGAACCAAAAAGAAAGAAAAGGAAACCCAGCACACCACCTGGTTTTGCAATGAGGAATATTCTCATAGTCACAATAATACAAATGTCCACTACTAGCTTTCAACTTTGAGGAGCAACCAGTAACAAAACATATAAATATTAATTGTGGTTTCAAAATGGCAAATGTTTTCAAACTCGTCAATTTAAAAATAAAACTAGGTTGACAGGAGTGGAAAGTGGCTGGAGGAAAACAGGCCAAACTATAGGAAAGGGCACTAATTTTCTCATCCAACAAACTGAGGAGCCAATAGTTCATGGAACAAGAGATTGAAGGTAAGTTTATAATATACGTATTATTCATTGCACAGGTAAACAACTGAGGAACTAGCATTATAATACTAAGCATGGTAGATAAATAAAGTTGGAGGGATTGGAAAATGAGCTAAATCTGATGTATTATTATAGGAATATGGCAACGTCTACAGCGGATAAGGAAAGAAAGAATGGCATACGTAAACTACATGGAAAACAGAAGAAATTGAGTCTTTGACTCCTGGGAGCAGACCTGGATGGGAATGGTTGAGAATGTGTATATTCAGGAATTACCGATGATTATAACCAACCCTTCTGTGTTGTGTTACAAAACACAACATTTGCGTGCCTGTATGGCTTAGTCAGTTAAGCATCCCACTTTGCGTCAGGTCATGATAGCACAGCTAATGGGTTTGAGCCCCGTGTAACGCTCTGTGCTGACAGCTCAGAGCCTGGAGCCTGCTTCGGATTCTATGTATCCCTATTGCTCTGCCTCTCCTCCTCTCATGATCTGTCTTTCTCTCTCTCAAAAATAAACAGAGGCACCTGGGTAGCCTCTGACTTCAGCTCAGATCATGATCTCACAGTTGGAGAGTTCGAGCCCCATGTAGGGCTCTTGTGCTGATAGCTTTCAAAGCCTGGAGCCTGCTCCTCCCCCACTTGTGCTCTGTCTCACTCTCTCTCAAAAATAAATAAGCATTAAAAATTGTTTTTAAAAAGTTAAAAAGCACAACGTTCATATGCTTTTTAATTTGGATAAAAGAATGAACATAAATAATGAAGACAGTGAAATGTGCTATGTGGAGCCAATGTTTCTTAGTAACAAAAGTAAAATAATTTATAAAATTGTTTATATTGTTGAAAATAGCAACAAATGCACAAGCCAGTTTTTTTTTTTTTTTATGTATTTCCAATTTATTTTTTAAAGCATTCTTCAAGTATGACTGTTTCTGCCCTGGAAGTTTGGATCTGAATAAAATATAAAATGGATTTAATAGCCATAGTTGAGGTAAAGAGGTTATGTCTCAAGGGGTCCATGGTTTCTTGATTTTTTTTTAATGTTCAGTCATGGCTTAACATCAGTCTTTTTTCTGATGGGCTGTCACTGGAATAGATTCACAGAATAGGTATCCTCATAAAAGTACCTAAGGGAAGTTACCTGGTTACAAAGAAGAAAGATAACTGTTCCAAACAAGCAATGTACGGAAAAGAATGCACAAAAGTGAGATTAGGGCATTCTAAAGGAAAATTCCTGCTAGGTGTCTGGAATAGGCAAAAGCAAAGATGATTTCTGTTATCAAGCTGAACAGAGAACCACACTTAAGATTGGTTGGGCATTAAAAAAGGAGTCATTGCTTTTTCCCTCTGATTTTTATTCTTTTTGGCTAAAGCTACTGAAGCAAATAGACTTTAGAAACTTAAAAGCTGTTTCACCTTAGTTACTGCACACAGATTTTCTTTGAAACACTGGACTTTCCACAAAAGCCCCTTTTCATTTCTTTCCATATTAAACCATTCTTTGGATAAAGCCATTATAGTTTACAATACTCTACTTTTCTGTATATACATGCACAATGTAAGCACTGAAGCAAGTATCCAATAAACTAGCACTAAATACCAGTATTCACATGAGTTTATCTCAGTAATTTAAAAAGAAACATTTGGGGGTTCCAATTTTCAGGATATCTGAATCAATTTTTCATTCTAAATGGTATATGCAATTATGCAACTAAAGTCAGAATCGCAGCTGAATTTTAAAGTCTATAATGATTTTCCCCATTGGATACAATTACCTCATTTTATCAGAGATAATTTAGCCATCTCTATAGTTATGGATTTGCTTCCAGTCTTTCTTAACAGGAATCTTATTATAAATAAGGATCTATACCATTTAATTGGTATAATTAGCAGGAAAGGTTAAGCAGGCTGGAAAGGCTACTTCCTTCTACCTACACCAAAGATGAGTAACATGTCAAAATGTGACCACATACATTTGTCCTTAGTCAACTGCTCATAAAATCTGCAAACTCTCAGTATGTTCCACAGTCCTTATGATTTTTGTTAGATATCTTTTCTTTTTACGATACAGCTTTTTTGATGACTGTGTATTTATGAGAAATACTAATGCACTGAATGATACAATAATATCAATTGTTAGAAAAATATCCCCAAATACATGTAACACAGAAATGAATGAGAACTGACACCTGAGATAATGAACAGAAAAGTGGGCTGGCAGAGTCTAAGCAATTATTTTTGTAAAATGGTGCCAGACTCTTATTCTTGTATGGGAATTGTCATTTCAATATTTTATAGATATCACTTTATTCAAAATTATATTCTCTTTATCAGCACAGTATGAGATTCCAAATTTTCATTTTAAGCAATTTTTCATTATTGTATAGTATAGTAACCAGTTGGAAGATAATCTCCATTTCATTTTGAAGTTGTCTATTCTTTTAACTTAGTAATGGAAGCATCCTTAGCTTAAATTATATAACTTTGTCCTTGGCAGAGATATTTTTAGTTTAACTTGGTTTAGCAAACATTTATCCTTAGCTGCTGCAAATCAGAACTATATAAGTGTACAAGCTTCAAACATGAAGCAAAGAAATACAGGAAAGTTGAGAAACATTTTTCTCATACACACTGATGGGAACTTTATAGCAAAGTCTCTCAGGAGTACAAATTTGAGGTTACGTATTAAAATCCTTAATACTGTTTGATCCAGCAATTCCACAAGTTTAGCTTAAGATAAGCTTAAGTTCAGGTTTATAGGAAAGGCAATGCATCCACAAAATATCCACTATATGGCACATTTTTAATTCCCCCCTTTAAATGCACATGTCAAAATATTTTTTTATTTTATTTTATTACTCTTTTCACTTTGGGGTCATATACATACCGTGGTCATGAAACAAATTTACTGAGGGACAGAATGGTTTACAGGACTATTTAAAAGAGGCCCTCAGAGAATCACTGGGGAGAAATTCTGAAAGTCTCTATAAAGAAAAGGAAAAGGTGATAGAAAAAAAGAGGAAAATATCACTATCATTAGAAAATAAAAACAAAACTCTTCCCCATATCCTCTACTGACAGATGAACTCTAGGATTCTTGTAAGAATCGCATGCATCTGAGGTACCTATGTCTGCATTGCAGCTCACAGGTCACTAAATCACAAAAAATATAGCAGCTTTAGGGATTACAGTATAAATATTAATAAGAAATGCTACTGTTTCCAACAAATCCAAAAGAAAAGGCTCCACATATTCAAGACTAATAATCAAGTTTTAAGTTCACAGTTGGCATCTTTATGTCTACCAGAGAACATTTTCTTTTCACATTGAGTATAATGCTATAAAATTTGTAAGAACACCTATCCACTTATTTCAAATATTCTCAAGAGTGTTCGGTAAGGTNGGGGGAGATGGGCATAGAGGAGGTCACTTGTGGGGATGTGCACTGGGTGTTATATGGAAACCAACTTGACAATAAACTATTTGTAAAAAACAAACAAATAAATAAATAAATAAATAAAATAAAATAAAATAAAATAAAAAGAGTGTTGGGTAAGGTAAGGAAGGGTAGTAGGAGGGAAAGTAGAAGGAAAAAAGGATAGGAATAAGACAACTCCACAAACCAATTATGTTTGTCAAAACCCACAGAACTGTGTACTGAATTTTATAGTATGTAAATTATACGTCAATAAATCTTACTTACAAAATAAAAGAAGTAAATCATCTAAGAAAAATTTGCTTAAAAATCCATCAAATTCCTTAAAATTCCAGTTGTTCAGATGACTAAGATTCAAGTTAAATTCATAGTAAGCAAGCAAGTAAATAAGTAAGTAAATTCAAAGTAGATCATGGAAATATTTGAAGCTTAATTTTGAAAATCCAAATATCTAACCAAAATACTCTATTTTGTAGTATGGGGTCTGACGAGCTAAAGCTTAACTAGGTTATAAATGTCAATTGTTAAATGTTACAAAGGTAATTTTGGTCACTGGAGTCTGTTAGCTAATTAATTAAGCACTGCATAATAATTAATTTAAACAGGCTCCTAGACTGAAAGGCAAAAGAAGAAGACTTCTTCCATCCAAGAATAAAATAAAAAAATTGTGTCACTAATATTCAAGAGGAATATTAGACATAGCTTTGCTGATAGCGGTGGTGGTTTATTAGGTTTTTTTTTTTTACTCTCACAGAAACAATATGCACTCCCCCATTCACTTTTCTTTCTTTCTCATGAAGAAGACATTAGAAGCCCTTCAGGTGGGACAGAACTATAATAGACAATACCTTTCTAAACTCAGGAAAAGGTGACTGCAAGAACAATTGTGTACCTGAAAATCCCACTGCCACAATTGAGAGATAAGAAAATATCAGCTGCCTTGACACTGTCTGAATCTTGGAAATGTAGGTACAATGAATTTTCAAAAGAAAATTCTACTAAGATATTTTATGGAATATACCATTAAAACACTTTTAAAGGAAAAGTTAAAAATTTGTAAGAACAATACCTAATTTTATTCTAGGGTTGTTTCCCTTTAAAAACATCCACAAAGTACCAATTCCTTGAAAGACAAAATTATTAAAACTCAAGAAGAAACAGAGAATACAAATAGTCATATTAAAAAGTTAAATATGTAGTTAAAAATCTTCCATCTATCCAGTAAAACTCTAGACTCAGATGGCTTCGCTGGCGAATTCTACCAAATATTTAAGGAAAAAATGGTTCCAATTCTACATTCTTTTCCAGAATATTACAAGTGGCTCATTTTCTTTGAGGCCAATATTACTCTAATACCAAAAACAGACACATTATAAAAAAGAAAAATATAGACTACTATCCCTCCAAAGAAAAAACATGTATCATGAACATATTCCAGAATTATTAAATACTCATCAGAAATTCAGTTTTAGTAACTGCATAATAATCTATGATATTAGGTATACCTTAATATTTTTTCCTACTATTTGAGATTGACCTAAAGAAATCACTCATTTCCTCTTCTTTTCCACTCAGAAGTCTATGTACTAACTCCATGTGTAGTAAGCAGATCCTAATCTGGTCCTCTCTTCAGGGAATTTGTAATTGAGACATTAAGAAAAATAAATTACTTACCTTGGGTGCTAGGTCTTTCAGGAGCCTACGGAGCAGCCATTTTAGAGCTCTATGTGCTGATCGGCAAAGGTACAGAGAGAACCTCATTGTATGAGTTTGCAATTCTACAACTAAAAGTAAATTCTACAACTAAAAGTAGCGAAATATTATCATACAGCGACTTTTTACATATGCTAGAATCTATTCCTTGCCTATTGTGAGCCATGAATCTGTTGGTTTTTGTGCCTACAACACATTATTTCTTATTGTAGTTTTATAACGCACCTTCCTGCTGGGAGCCGCACTGGCCTCACCGGATGACAGTAACAGCAAGGAAATGGCAGCGTTTGCACAGCTCCTGCCATGAGAAACGAAAACTGGTATCTCCTTCTGACACTACTGGCTCATGTTGGAAATGAGCCTGCTGGTATTGACCAGGCCTCACAATATTCCAAATCAGACCGATATTTCCCACACAGATTCCTCATATGGAAAAGCATATTCCTGCCTCTTCAAAAGAGTTTTTAGATGAAAGCACTGTGGATGATTGTCAAAAGGCTCTTCCTATGGGCCTTGCAGATCCAAGACTTACATAATAAAGGGGGTTAAGAACACAAGAGTTACAATTGAGCCTGGCCCTGAGACAAAGAGCCTAATTTAGAGTTAACAGATATCCACCCCCCACCCAACTGTTTCTGCTTGGAGTACAGACCCCCAAGGCATCTTGTGATCAGTATTTGGAGTGACTTATTCTGGCCTTGAATATGCTGATTGCACCCTGTGAAGGAAACTATTGTAGGAACTTCTTCTTTTGTGATTAAGGGAGCAAACATTGTATTTCCTGAAAGACCTGTTTTATTAATACTTCTCCTTAAACAAACAAGCTATTGACCCCTGTTCACAAAGAACTGACTTCACCCTTTTTATGCTAAAAACATTGTCTTGTATGCTAAAGATACCTTCCTTTCCCAATAGGATAAGCATCTAAATCACCTACCTCAATCACTATTGATAAAGGTTATGCAGGAGTCTTCTACAAATCTATGTTCCAGGAAATTCTTACATATCAAAGAAATTTGTCATCAGAAATCATTGTCTAAGGCAAATGCCACTTCTGTGCCATCCCCCAAACACTTAATTATAAAATAAAGTTGAGCCCCCGGCAGAGCAGAGATGCCTGCCTGGTGATCAAAAAGATTCTCAGGGCTCTCTCATCCCTCCCTCGCCGACACCGTCCATCCTTCAGGGACCCCCGGACCCAGCCTGTGTTTGTTTTTATCACCCTTTTCTTTCATCTTTCTATTGGCTTGTGTGTTTCTCTATTTTTAATTTCTTTACCTGAGTGCTCAGTCCATGTATTTTCATACTTCCTTATTTAGTAACAAAGCATGATTTATGACATCTTTAAAATGCATACTGAATGACCTGAGTCATTTTTCATTTATAATTTAAAAAATTAAATACACCCAGTGATATATAGTACATCATGACAGGTCCTGTTGTATCTTCCACTTAGCACCTATAAATGTGAATATTCACTATTAACCTTTCAAAATCAGGATACACCCAAAACTAGAAGCAACCAAGGTGGCCTTCAATGGGCAAATGAATAAATATACTGTGGTACATTCATAGTATGGAATATTGTTCAGTGAAAAAAAGAATAAATTGTTAATCTATGTAACAACATGAATAAATGTTACATGCTATTGCTTAAATGGATGCTGTCTAAAAGAAAGCAGGAAGTTTCAGAATGATACATACTATATGATATTACTTCTATGAAACTCCGACAAAGACAAAAGTATGAAGGCAGAAAAATGTATCAGTGGTTGTCATGAGCTTGAGGAGGTAGGAAGTTAACCATGTGAAGCACAGGGGACTTTTTAGGGCTACAAAACTTTTGTGTATGGTACTATAGTGAGGGATACATGAAACGGGGTAGCTGTCAAACCTAGAACTTACAGTACAAAGAATAACTGTGACAAAAGAATCTAGCTGTATTAACACTTCACTGAGCTGGCAGTTTGACACATATATCTTTCAAATCAAACAAATATCATTTACAGTCCCTATGGTTCTAAGTTTTGTTTGCTTCCTCTATAGAAGGGAGTAAAAGAGAGCAAAATGCAGAGTATTAGAACCCTAGACTCAAGAATCAAATAAATCTGTGTTTGAAATCCAATTCTACTACATACTTCCTAGTTATTTAACCCTTGGCACATTACTTAAAATATCTAATACAGTTGGCTTCCATATAAAATGAGGGAAAATAGTATCTGCCTCAGCATTGTTGTAGGGTTAAATATTGATGCATATAAAACCGTTAGCCTGGACTATAGTTGTATCATCAAAAAAACTACATGTTGTTTTCACAAAAACTATGTTTTTTATTTCTCCTTTTGTATATAATATTTTTTAGATATATGCACCTTTTCTTGTGCATATAAATACATGATCATGGCCTTATTATATATTATGCTCTTCCTAAATATTATAACTAATTTTGTCTGAAATTAATAGTATCACAATTACTTTATTTTTGCTTGATTTCCTAATAACTCTTTGCCTGTCTTTACTTTTAACCTTACAGTTTTTTTTTTTTACTGTCTTGAGTTTTTTTCTAGGAATCATTTAACTTTTCATCAATAGGTATCCAGAAATAGTAAATAGAATAAAAGGAAAAACAAGAAAGGACGAACGGAAGAGATGAAAAAAGAGTTAAGCACATGCTATCTATGAGTTTTAGACTCAAAAAACTCCAAAGCAATTAATGAGCAAAGATCTATATCTAGCCCTTATAACAATTTTGAACCTCAAAGATAAAGTTCTAAATGTTTTCAAGAAGGGAAAAAAAAGCTGTTACAAAGAAATGGGCATCATTTTAACACAATATATCTCAGTAAACTGCATCTCAGAAAGCAATGGAACAATAGTTTTCAAGTTCTGAAAGAAAATATATTGGGACCTAAAATTCAATACGCAGGTATATCCACGAAAATTAAGTGAAAAATAAAAATATTTCTAGTATGCATGAACTCCAGACTGTTAATCTTCTACCCCAACCCCCATCATCATCCTTTCTTGGGCAATTACTTGAAGTCATCAGAAGTCAAGAAGGAACAAACCAAAAAAACAGTAAAAGTGGAATTCAGCAAAGAACGAACTCAACCCTGGGAGTAGCAAGTGGAAGTTCTGAATGACCAGAAGTCAAGAGGAACTGAGTAACAACACAGTCTGGAGCACATGATTAAAAGGCCTTGGTGGGGTGTCTGCAGAAATCAAAAGGGGAATCCTTGGAATTGCCAGTATGACTGAAATGGTTAACAAATAAAAGAACTAGGGTTAATAACATATTATTGTATACTTGAAAGTTGCTGAGTAGATCTTGGCATTACCACAAACACAAAAAGAGTTAACTATGGGGGCACCTGGGTGGCTCAGTCAGTTCAGCATCTCACTACTGATTTTGGCTCAGTCATAATCTCATAGTTCGTCAGTTTGAGCGCCACATTGACAAGTTCTGCACTGACAGTGTTCTGACAGTGCACAGCCTTCTTGGGATTCTCTCTCTCTTCTCTCTGTCTCCCCCCTTCAAAATAAATAAATAAACTTAAAAAAAAAGAATTAACTATGTTAATTATGTGAGGTGACAGATGTATTAATTACCTCTATCTCAGTAATCATTATACAATATAAATAGGTATCAAAACACCTCACTGTATACTTTAAATGTACAAAATTATATTTTTCAATTATTACTCAATAAAGTTTATAAGACAATGAAAAATCAAAATAAAGAAAATAAAAGGCTCATTTCACCTCCATGCTAGCAATGTTATTCTTCAAGGGTTAAGACATGAATCACTTTAAGAAAAAAAAATGGTTCTCCAGTAAACAATATTTACTGTGTACATAATGTAGTGATTGTTTACTGGTTATCAGTTTTTATTTTTTTATTTTTTTAATGTTTTATTTAATTTTGAGAGAGAGAGACAGCATGAGCAGGGGAGGGTCAGATACAGAGGGAGATACAGAATTCGAAGACAGGCTCCAGGCTCTGAGCTAGCTGTCATCACAGAGCTTGACACGGGGCTCGAACCCATGGACCATGAGATCATGACCTGAGCCAAACTCGGACGTTTAACCAACTGAGCCACCCAGGTGCCCCAGTTTTTAGAAATAAGTCTATGAGTAAAGTGTAGTAGGCTTATTTCCAACATTATTTCTTTCAGATTCCTATTGGACAGATAAAAGACTGCCCGGATCAGCCACTCTGTGATCTGTCTGGCTTCACTTTTATTGTCACTATCTTTTTGCTCTGCTTTCTAGGAGAATTCTTCCAATTTAACTGCCCAGCCCTTCAAATGAATTTTTTCCTTTTTTTTTTTAGCTTTATTCATTTATTTTTGAGAGAGAGAGTGAGAATGTGCACACAAGTAGGGGAGGAGCAGAGAGGGAGAGAGAGAATCCCAAGCAGTCTCAGCACTGTCAGCACAGAGCCCAACAAGGGACGCAATCTCAGGGACCATGAGATCATGACTTGAGTCAAATTCAAGAACCAGTTGCTCAACCGACTAAGCCACCCAGATGCCCTTAACTAGACTGTTTCTACTCAATTATATTTTTTCAATTTCTAAAAGACAGAGGAAAGCTCATTGACAAAGTAAAAATGTAGCTAATAAGCTGGAAGGTGAACATGGAGAAATATGGTAGAGGGAAGGTTGTGACCCAGATTCTCATCTCTTCCAAAAGGGTATTGAATATTTGCCTACATATATTGGAACAGAAAACAGAAGTATAGTAAAACCTTGGTTTCTGAGCACAATTCATTCCAGAAACATGCTTGTAATCAAACGTACTTGTATATCAAAGTGAATTTCCCCACAAGAAATAATGGAAACTCAGATGATTCATTCCACAACCCAAAAATTTTCATATAAAAATTATTACAACACTGTAATATAATACAATATAATAAATAAAAATACAAAAAAGAAAGAAAAGTAAACAAATTAACCTGCATTCGCTTTTGCAAACCTTCATGGCTGGTGTTAGGGAGACAAAAGAGAGGAAGGTTATTGGGTAGGACTACGTTCACTATCACTAATGGAATCATTGCTATCTATTAGCTCAATGGAATCTTTTTCTACATGGGCACCATTGTATACACTCACACAGATGTTGACTATAGTACAGTATTAATAAACTCTTGTCATATACTATTATATTTAGTGTTATTGGCAATAAGGCAACAGAGGAAAGGGTCTGTATCTGCAGGCAGCCTGACCTAGAATAAAACAAAGCATTCCTCAGCTTACTCTTATATAGAAAAGCAAAGGACTGTCCATACGTGCTATGCAGTGACATAAAATACACTAATGCCAGTTGTGGGCACCTTCCAACATTCTGAAAAATCACTGATTTCTGCCAAACACCACAGCCTGAGACTGAGCATCTGAGCATGGGAGACAATCACCCACACTCCTGCAGCAAGAGAGAGAGAAAAGAGCCATTAGCTCAGTTGTGATCATGTCACATTCGGCATCATGTACTACTCATATTGCAAGACATTGCTCATTTATCAAGTTAAAATTTATTAGAAATGTTTGCTTGACTTGTGGAACACGAGTAGAACAAGTTAGTCAAAATCCAAGGTTTTACTTTACAGGCAAATTATTTATTTTTTATTTAAAAAAATTTTTTAATGTTTTATTTATTTCTGAGAGAGAGAGAGAGAGAGACAGTGTGAGCAGGGGAGGGTCAGAGAGAGAGGGAGATACAGAATCTGAAACAGGTTCCAGGCTCCGAGACAGC
The DNA here is from genome assembly GCF_008692635.1 of Crocuta crocuta. Classification (NCBI taxonomy): domain Eukaryota; kingdom Metazoa; phylum Chordata; class Mammalia; order Carnivora; family Hyaenidae; genus Crocuta; species Crocuta crocuta. Next base: position 3,300,117 of record NW_027530644.1, on the reverse strand, counting down.
TGTCAGCACAGAGCCCGACATGGGGCTCAAACCCACTAACTGTGAGATCATGACCTGAGCTGAAGTCGGAGGCTTAACCAACTGAGCCACCCAGGTGCCCCTAAGCAAATTAGTTAAAATTGGGATGTTAACAATCTACATTTTTCACAGTATATAACCAATAAATAAAATCTAAGGTTAATTAATCAATACATGGACTTCAAGGCACATTATTAAGCTATATGGGGGCAATAATCTAAGAATATAAAAGGAGAAATAGTTTAAAAGGTGCTTTCTGAGGATAGAGTTGCAGGGTACATATGCAGATTGGAGGACTGTCCTATTTCAGTGTAACTTACATTGGATTCAAAATTATTTCTACAATATTCATTATTACTTTGATATAACAGAGAATAAAAAATTGAAAACTTTGCTTGATTCTTTTGCTTAGTAATATGAATTTAAGATCTGTCCATGTATTCTCATGGCTTGATAGATCATTTCTTTTTAGCACTAAATAATATTCCATTACTTAGATGTACCACAGTTTATACATTTACCCATTGAAGGGCAACTTGGTCACCTCCAAGTTTTACCAATTATGAATAAAGGTGCTATAAACATCCATGTGCAGGTGGACATTAGTTTTCAACACCTTTGGGTAAATATGAGGGAGTGCAATTGCTGAAACAGCTAAATACTATATAATTCCACTCATAGCACAGTGAATTTTTAGGCCTGTGAAAAACTCTGCATGCTACTATAATGATAGTTATGTGTCATGATACATTTGTCCAAATTCATAGAATGTACAACACTAAGAGTAAAAGCTAATATAAACTATAGGCTTTGGAAGATTACAATGTGTCAAAATAGGTTCATCAATTGTAACATATGTACCACTGTGATGGAGGATGTTTATTAAGGCTCTACAGGTGAGGACACAGAAACATAGGGGAAATCTTTGTTATCTTCTTAATTTTGCTATAACCTAGAACTGCTCTAAAAAGATTGTCTTTTTTTTTTTTTTTAATTTGAGTATAGCTGGAACACAATGTTACATTAGTTTCAGGTGTACATAAAAAATAAATTCTTTAAAAAAAAAACTCTGCTACATAGAGTTGTAAAGATTAAATGAAATATGTGTAAAATACCTTACTCTAACAAGTGTTTAAGCAATAACAGCTATTATTGTACTTTTGTTAAACTCTAAGGAAAATAGAGATGAGTTAGGAAGATTGACACTAAAAAGTAATTAAAATGTGGCAATAGTAAGGGATATAATATAGGTATATACAACATACATCAGAAGTACAATATTGGGAGACTCACAGAAAACGTTACATTTCAAAAGAGCTCCCAAGAGCATGAGAAAGAAACAGCAATCCAGGCATGACAGATACTAAGGTAAGATAAAGAATGTAATAGTCTTACTATGCCTTAATGATAATTTAATACCAGCAAAAATTAAGCCATTATATATCTATCTCATAGTAATGCTGAACCACTATGGTACAGTTAAAATGCATAATTCTATATTTTATGAGACTCAGATACATTTACATGCATATTCTCAAGAGTAAAAAGCTTTTGACTTATGGGGAAGATGGCAGAGTAGGAGTATCCTAGGCTCACTTTGCCTCATGGATAACACCTAGATAATAACCATATCAGTGTAAATAACTCAGAACATGACCCAAAGATTGGCTTAACAGACTCTCCAGAGCTAATAGTACAGAAGAGGCCACATCAAAGAGGGTAGGAAGGGTGAAGACACAGTCCGGAGCCAAAGAGGCCCCAAGACTGTCATAGGAATGAAGGACGCTGCAGGTGAGAAGAGAGAAGAAAAGCAGACCCCGTACAAGTCACTCCAGGCATGGAGGACCCACAATGGGAAGATGAATTCACATACCATTTGGTTTGAAAAACAGAGGGGTCTAACTGTGAATTCTTACAATCAGTAGGGCTAAATATCTAGAAATATAAAAATGAGCACTTGGCTCTGGGAGAGCTTAAGGGCAATAGAAAGCTGAGTCCCTAACCCTAAGGAAACAGCATAACAAACAGACCCAATGAGAAACAGAAGCAGCAGTTTGAAAGCCACCTGGGGTATATGGAAATATCTATTTACCAATCTCAGTACATGTGATTAAGGGGTAAGGATTGTTATGCCCAGATCGCGATCTCCCCAAAATGCCAAGACCACCAAGGAGTCCGAGTCACGTATGCAAAGGCAAAGGGCTTTATTACGGGCTTAAGCTCGGGCTCCCAGACCTCACCAATGCAATGAATCCATGCTGAGAGCCCCGAACAAAGGAGGAGTAGGGTTTTTATTAACTCTAGGGCGGGAAAGGGGTGATGGACAGGGACTAACTACAACGTGATAGGACAAGGTGACGGCAGAGGTTGTTACAGCGCAGAGGGATTGGTGAGTTTAGAGCAAGGTGGGCCAGAATAGTGGCCGGAACGTCCGGTACCTCCCAAACTCCAATGATTGGTTCGGACACAGGGAAGGGCGGTGGCTCAAGCCTGCTGAGTCAGGCCTCAGAGACTTGGGTCTTCTAATCTCTGGGGCCTTCTGAAGCCTGTCATGGCGCTGGTTTGGTTCTTCAGGATCTTTGGGAGACTTCTCCCAGAACAAACGAGGTGACTGGTGCCATTTCCCTCCCCTGTCTCCCATCCTAGATACACAGACACCTATGGGAACTAGCAGAGCACGAACACTCTCCATCTAGCTTGCTAACAGTGCACCCCACCCATGTGCTCTTCTGCAGAGCTCCAACTCCAACCCACACTCAGCGGGAGTGTTCCCCCCAGCTTGTGAATATCTCATACCTCACCCAGGCATTCTGCTGCTAAACCCACCACCTCCAACCCGGCCTTCACAGGCGTAAAGTCAAAGCAGCAGTCACAAGCTTGGCAGTGTGCAAGCAGCCCTGATAGTGGTCAGCACCACTCCAAAGTGACTCTTGCCTCTGGGGAAAGAGAAGAAAATCATAGGTACCAGCCCAACCGTGGCCCCAGGAGTGGGCTGAGGGCAGAAATCTGGTTGGACTGCAGGTCCCATACAACAATGAAAACTTTTCAGAGGACAACACAGGGAAAATACTCTATAATTTGGTGCTACCACAACTCTGGCAAATTCCTGGTCTGGCCGAATACAAGTCAAAAGTAGTCCAGGACACTAACAAGACAGGGACCAAAAACCCTGCCCACAGCGGGCAAAGAGCCATTGCAGATGACAGGACTGATGGTAAATGTGGCTCAGTGGCAACAGCAGGGTACATGCACATACGAGACATCCCTGAAGCACCAGGTTCTGATGAACAGGGGACACTGCACTGCGGGGCATTAAAGGACCTCTTCTTCATAAGGCCACTACTTTTAAGAGCAGGAGTCATAGGTGACTTTGCGAACACATACAAACAGACGCGGAGTTAGGCAAAATGTGGGGACAGAGGAATACATCCCCCAAAATACCAGACAGAACAGCAAGATAAATAAACTAAATGAAGATAAGTAATATATCCAATAGAGAATTTAAGGCAATAAAAATTGATCTCAGAAAGATCTCAGTGAGGCCCTCAGAAAACATTAAAAAAGAACAAGTTAGAATGAAGAACTCAGTAAATGAAAGTGAAAATACAGTACATGGAAAAAATAGTAGATGAGAGAAAGCAGAAGAATGGATCAGTGACCTAGAAAATAGAATAGATAGAAATTAAGCTGAACAAGAGAAAGAAAAAAGAATAATAAAAAATGAGAATAAATTAAGGGAAATCATGACACAATCAAGCATAACATTCACATTATAGGGATCTCAGAAGGAGAAGAGAAAAGAAAGAGGGCAGAAAATATATTTGAAGAAATAATACTGAAAACTTACCAAATATTGAGAAGGAAACAAAAATTCAGATCCAGGAGGCACAGAGAACCCCCCCACCCGAAAAAAANGAGAATAAATTAAGGGAAATCATGACACAATCAAGCATAACATTCACATTATAGGGATCTCAGAAGGAGAAGAGAAAAGAAAGAGGGCAGAAAATATATTTGAAGAAATAATACTGAAAACTTACCAAATATTGAGAAGGAAACAAAAATTCAGATCCAGGAGGCACAGAGAACCCCCCCACCCGAAAAAAAAAAAAAAAAAAAAAACACAAGGAAGTCCAGACAAAGATACATAGCACTAAAATGGCAAAACGTAGTGTTAAAGAGAGAATTTTAAAGTCAGCAAATGAAAAGAAAATAGTTACATACGAGGGAAACTCCATAATGCTATCAGCTGATTTTCAACAGAATATTCACAGGACAGAAAAGAGTGGCACGATACAGTCCAAGTCCTGAAAGGGAGAAAAAACAAACATGCTACCAAGGATACTCTATGCAGCAAGGCTATCAGTCAGAATAGAAAGAAAAATAAAGAGTTGGTCAGACAAACAGAATTTAAAGTAATTCATCACCTCTAAACCAGTCTCAAAAGAAACATTAAAGGGGATTCTTTGAGTATAAAGGAAAAACCATAAGCAGGAGTAAAAGAAGTAGGCAGCATAAAAACAGTAAAATCAAGCATCTCTATAAAAAATCAGATGGAAAACATGACAACATATATGAAAAACATGGTAGGAAGAGGTGTAAAAACTTCATGCTTTTACAATGGGTTCAAACTTATACAACCATCAACTTTATAATATAGACTGCTATATGCATAAGAAGTTATATATAAACCTAATGATAACCACAAATCAAAAACCAGTACCGGATATGCAAAAAATAAACAAAAATGAATCCAAGTATATCACTAAGAAAGCCAAATAAAACGTAAGAGAAGGGGCACCTGGGTGATTCAGTTGGTTAAGCATCCGACTCTTAGTTTCAGGTTGGGTCATGATCTCATGGTTCATGGGTTTGAGCCCCACATTGAGCTCTGTGCTGGCAGTGTGTAACCTACTTGGGATTTGCTCTCTCCCTCTCTCTCTCTATCTCTCTCTCTGTCCCTCCCCTTCTCCCACTCTCTCTTTCAAAATAAATGAATAAACTTAAAAAAAAACAGTAAGAGAAGAGAGCAAAAGAAAAAAAAGAACTACACAAACAACCATTAAACATGTATAAAAATGTCAATAAGTACATACCCATTGACAATTATTTTGAATGTAAATGGACTAACCACTGCAATCAAAGGCATAGGATGACATAATGGATAAAAAAGCAAAACCATTCTATATCCAGCCTATGAAAGGCTCATTTCAGACCTAAAGACACATGCAGATTGAAACTGAAGGGATGGAAAAGCATTTATAATGCAAAGGGAAGTGAAAAGAAATCCAGGGTAACAATACTGATATCAGACAAAATAGATCTTAAAACAAAGACTGTAGCAAGAGACAAGAACACTATATAACAAAGGGAACAATCCAACAAGAAGATAAAGCAATTGTAAAAATTTATGCTACTAAGATGGGAGCACCCAAATACATAAAACAGTTAATAATAAACATAAAGGAAGTAATTGATGATAATACAATAATAGTAGCGGATTTTAACACTCCACTATCAATGGATAGATCGTCCAAACAGAAAATCAACAAGGAAAGAGTGACTGTGAATGACACATCAGGCTAGATGGATTTAACAGCTATATTCAGGACATTCCATGCTAAAACAAGAGAAAACATATTCTTTCCTTTTTTTTCCTTTTTTCTTTTCTGTTTTTTAAATTTATATACAAGTTATTTAATATATAGTTCAACCAGTGCTTATCCCAACAAATATCTTCCTTAATGCTCCTTGCCCATTTGGCCATCCCCCCATCCACACCCCCTCCAGCAACCCTCAGTTTGTTCTCTATATTTGTCTTTTATATTTTGTCCCCTTCCTTGTTTTTATGTTATTTTTGCTTCCCTTTCCCTATGTTCATCTGTTCTATATCTTAAATTCCACAAAAGAATGAAGTCATATGATATTTGTCTTTCTCTATTTTTGCTCAGCATAATACCCTCTAATTCCATCCACTTTGTTGCAAAATGGCTACATGTTCTTTTCAATTGTACATGGAACATTCTCCAGAACAGGTTATATATAAATTAAGCCACAAAACAAGTCTCAACTAATTCAAAAAGATTGAAGTCATACCATGCATCTTTCTCAACTACAATGCTATGAAAGTAGAAATAAACCAAGAAAAAATCTGGAAAGACCACAAATAAATGGAAGTTAAATATATGCTACTGAACAATGAATGAGTCAACAAAGAAATCAAAGAGGAAATGGAAAAATACACAGACCAATGAAAATGAAAACACAACAATCCAAAATTTTCAGGGTGCAGCAAAAGCTGTTTTAAGAGGAAACTTTACAGCAATGCAGGCTTACCTCAAGAAGAAAGAACAATCTCCATTAAACCACCTAAACTTGCACCTAGAGAGTTGGAAAAAGAACAAATAAAACCCAAAAGCAGTAGAAGGAAGGAAATAATAAAGAGTATAAATAAATGAAATAGAACCTAAAAGAAACAACATAACAGATGAATGAAACCAGGAGCCAGTTCTTTAAAAAGATCAACAAAATTGGTAACACTTTAGACAGATCATCAATAAAGAGACACACACACACACACACACACACACACACACACACGGAGGACTCAAATAAACAAAATAAGAAATGAAAGAGGAGAAATCACAATCACTTCACAGAAATATAAAGGATTATAAGAGAATACCATGAAAAATTATATGCCAACAAACTGGACAACCTAGAAGAAATGGATAAATTCCTAGAAACATATAACCTCCCCAAACTAAATCAGGACAAAAAGAAATTTGGAACAACTGATCACCAGCAATGAAATTGAATCAATAATCAAAAAACTCCCAACAAACAAAAGTCCAGGACCAGAAGGATTCACAGGTAAATTCTACCAAACATTTAAAGAAGACATAATACCTATTCTTTTCAAACTATTCCAAAAAATAGAAGAGGACAGAATGCTTCCAAATTTATTCTATAAGGTCAACATTACCATGATAGAAAAACCAGATAAAGACACTACAAAAAAAGAGAACTATAGGCCAATATCTTTGATGAACATAAGTGCAAAAATCATCAACAAAATATTAACAAACCGAATCCAACAATATGTTTAAAAAACCATTCACCACGATCAAGTGGCATTTATTCCTGGGACACAAGGGTGGTTCAGCATTCACAAATCAAAGTGATACATCATATCAACAAGAGAAGATGAAAACTATATGATCATTTCAATAGATGTAGAAAAGGGTTTGACAAAATACATCATCTATTCATAATAAAAATGGTCAAAAAATATTTTTAGAAGGAACATATCTTAACATACTAAGGACCATATATGAAAAATACACAGGTAACAGCGTATTTACTAATGAAAAAGGAGAGCTTTCCCCCAAAGGTCAGGAATAAGACAAGGATTTCCACTCTCATCAATTTCATTCACCATAGTACGAGAAGTCCTAACCACAGCCATCAGACAACAAAAAGGAAGAAAAGACATCCAAATTGGTCAGGAAGAGGTAAAACTCTCACCATGTGCAGTTGACATGATACTATATATAAAAAACCTTAAAGGCTCCACCAAAAAACTAGTAGAACTAATAAATGGATTCAGTAAGTTCGCAAAATACATTTAGGATATAATCCACTACTGGATACATACATACATACATACATACATACATACAATGCCAAGCTTCACTTTGGTATTATAAGAAAGCCCAAACATCTTCTAACGTCTTTCCCAAATCCACTTTTCCTATTGTTTTATGATTCTTACATATAAACAACCAAGACATGCATTTCTTCCAAAAAACATCTTACTTTTCCTACAAATAAAAGTTTTCTTTGTCATTCTCCCACACATAATGTTTAGAGACTTCATTTTATTTTCAACGAAGTCTACATATCCTTCCAAGTCTGTTTTAATCTGTTTCCTATAAAATCTTCTCAGTCCAACTAAGATCTATATAGTCTCAAAAAAGTTGCATTCTTTTTCATTACTCAGTGGATAATCAGAGACTTGATCATTTCAACATACTGCTATCCATATTGCTACTTTACCTTTGTATTTTTAACTTACTATGCATTTAATAACTTACACTTGTTTTTCATTGCTTCAATAACAAATTATTATAAACTTTACAGCTTAAAACAATACAAATTTATTATTTTACATATCATCTGGAAGTATTACACAGGTCTCATAAGGCAAAAATCCAAGTGTTACCAGGGCTACATTCTCTTCTGGACAGTAGAGAGAAGAACTCGTTTTCTTGTTCATTCAGTTGGTTGGCAGAATTCATTTCCTTGTGGTTGTGGGACTGAGATCCCTCCTATCTTACAGCTGAAGCCCATTCTCCTTTTCTAGAGGCCACCTATATTCCTTGACTCAGCCTCCTTACTCCACCTTCAAACCAGCCATGCTGAGTTGACTCTCATACTTCAAACTCTCCTTCTATCTCATCTCTATGTTCCAACCACAGAAGTTTTCTTCTTTTAAGTACAGATTTAATTAGATTGAGCCCACCCAAATAATTTAGGGTAACTCCCCATCTCAAATTTCACACCCTTAATCACATCTACAAAGTCCCTTTTGCAATGTAAGGTAATACATTCCTATATTCCAGGAATTAGAGTTTTAATTTACTATAGTGAGGACATGGGTGTGGTCATTCTATCACATAAAAGATACTGTATTTATAGATAAGAGTATACCATAGACTCAAGCCATCCAGTAATCCACAGGTCTTGCACTTTGTGCAAAAATTATCACACCATACATTGAATACACAATATACCGTAAACTGTACTATACTATAGATTCTTTGAGGTACATGTAGTTATTAATACAGAGTCAAACACATTGTCAATGTTAATATTTATGTATTATTTAGCATGTTATCATGAAAAGTTCTTCATCATTTTCTTAGGTCAAATATTTCCCACTGTCCTTCTCATTGTCTCTGGCAAAAATACTACGATCTACATTAGAGAAAAGGTAAATAGTCCTGTAATTGTTAGAACATTTACCAATCTGATATTGTCACAACCCCTCTAACCCTCTATAGTTTGCCATTTAAAATTCACTTCTTGTTTTCCATCTTTTCTACTTTCAGTAATATTTGCAGTATCTTCTTCAGTTTCTTTTTCTAATAAAATCATTATCATTGTCATTCATCCTCCTCATTACCGTTTAGAACTTACGCTTTATAAGAGATCTCAATTCCTTACAGAAAGCTCATATAGATAGCAAAGAGTTAAAAATGGAGTACCATTTGCCGTATCAATTTCATTGGAAACACAAGGATAATGTTCCCAGCTGTGGCATCTGGCTCCTTGGCAATTTCATCAGACTGTGCCAGCCATTATTGTAGAGTTCTGGGCTTGTCACAAGGATTAAGCTGGTGTGCAGCTGTTTCTGCTATCTCAGTGCTATATAGTACAAGTTGGCTTTCAGTTTTTCCTCTGAGTAACTCCTGTTTTCTCTCTATTCATATTTTGTTAAAAAAAAAAAGCTAGGAGATTTGTGCCTAGATAGTCTGCATTCCAATGCATGCCTTCATAGATGGTATACAAGTGCCATATTCACATTCAATGGAATTTCAATACGATTTCAACACGATTTCTTTTGCAGGTGAAAGTAAAATTTAGTTTTTAGAGCCTTTGTTCTAAGCAGTGTTGTTTATGTGCAAGCATAGCTTTTTAATAATAGCAAGGAAATGAAATCTATAAGCAGTGCATTCTTCTGTTAAATAACTTTTTTTAAATACACAAGTTACTTCTTTAAGTAACTTTTCTAATCTATTGCTACTGTCAGCACATAAAACAGAAAGTGTTTCTTAATAGAATGTATTTGTTGAATGTTCACTTTATCTTTTTCATGAATTCATTTGCTAACTATGGTTATTAAATTGCTAACTAACCATCAGTGTCAAAAGGATTGATCTAGAGTGCTCATTTTCAACTTAATTCTAATGTTATCTGAGCAGCCTCATTCCTTTTGACAGTATGATGGCTCAGTATAAGACATACCATAGAATCACAGATTTTACAATTGTGATGGAACTTAGAAACTATGTGGTACTTCCATTCATTTTACAGATGACAAGATGGAGGACCAATAAAGTTAAAAGATGTAACTAAAGCCATATAAATAAACTGTCACAAGATCAAGCCCAGAACTAAGTCCTTAGGTCCCAGTCCAGTGCACTTTCTGCTCACCCTAATCCAAGTCCACAGTTCATGATTCTTGCTTCTACTCTTTAGTCTGAAATGGACCTTTTATCTGTGACCCACTCCCACCTTCAATCCTCTACATCCCCAAGCCACCTTCTTTACCAGGACTTGTGCTTCCTCTATTCAGTTTCTGCCTCCAGTTCCCCTACTTGATTCTAAGAGAACTCTACAGACACGCTGGAGAGTGCTCTCCTGTCACTGGGGAGCTGAAACAAGTAACAGATGCCCATCTACTAATAATGAGGGAAAAAAGCACTTATAGGACCCAGAAAGTTCAGAAATTACAATACAAATTAGTGTTTTAGACTGTATGCATCTTGAGATACAGACTCTCTTAAAACAAAGAAAGGATGCAATATATATAGAATTTCTCATCCCTTTCTGCATCCCACACAGGAAAGACTGTATACGAAGGACTTCTCACTTTATTCTCCATTCCACCCTGATGACTCAAGTCCAGCCTTTACTCTTAATGTCAGCTTGATTCTTCTCTTTGAAATAGATTATCATCACTAATGCCTACACAATGAGTTCCACTACATCTATACTTCACTCACTTTCCTACTCAGGATATAGCACCTATAATTTCCATTTTTTCAGCCTTGTTAATTGAAAGTTTTTTATTTGACTGCAAAGGTGATAAATGTTTCATTAGGTAGCTCCTCTCAAAAAGAAAGAAAAAAAGAACAAAAATACTTCTCTGTAAACTGTTTGTCACTGAAGAAATCAGAACAGACTATATCAAAGTGTGGCACAGCCTCACAAACAGGGAATATAAACACTGATAAATTTATTATGTTTTGGAACTTCAGGGCAATGGTATTCACATTCTTTAATTCTCTCAGACACTGAGTTGTACGGTAAGGACTGTGCACTTCTGAAGGAGAAGAATGGTATTTCTTGAGATGATTATAAACAAAGCAGCTAATAACCAAAAGACAACCTGAGAGAAAAGTTCTGCTGAAGACAATGAAGTAGTATCCTTGCTACTGGAGAAAATATTTGTCTTTACCTATGAATTAAAAAAGAGAGGGCAAATACTGATATAATCGAATTCTTCAAAAATTAATTGCAAGAAAATATGTTTTCCTATTGACTTCTACTTGTTTCCTATTATACATAATCTGATGTATTAAGGAAATTAAAAAGAAAATAATGCATTTGAGTAAACAAAATTATGTTACCGATAAAAACAGTCAATATATATTAAGGTTTAATCACATGGCACTGGACAAAAATTAACCAAACCTTACATGATTCTTGCTTGCAAAGTGTTTACGATCTAAAATAATAGCGCCAAAGGCATAAACTTTAAAAAGTTAGTCTGATTTTTGCAAGGGAAATTTGTTGGTAATAGTTTTGTAATAGTTTACTATTTGGGAATATTTTCAAGTCCTAGCAATGCTACTGAATTCCCTTAGGGTAAGAGAGTGTAAAGGAGAGGACAATTAGTAATAACAAGTTACACACCGATAAGACTGCAAAAAAAGAAAAGGACAGAAAGTCAATCGTGATGCTGCATCTTTCTTAGAGTTAAGGCCTAACAAAATAAAGGAAATACATCCAATAATGCAGGGCTTGAGGCCAATTCAAAACTCTCTCCCTGCTGAACCCATATCATTCTCTTAGAACTGAGGCTAAAATGTGAGGCCAGTGTAAAATACCCATGTGTCCCACTAGGCATAAGCCAAAAGAAATCTAACAGCCCAAACTGGTCCACGTATTCTGAGACTCCCAAATGTCTCACAAATATGGACTCTTTCTGGGTCAGATCTGCTCTTTGTAATTTAAACGAAAATCAGGGGCGCCTGGGTGGCTCAGTCGGTTAAGCGGTTAAGCGTCTGACTTTGGCTCAGGTCATGATCTCACAGTTTGTGGGTTCAAGCCCTGTGTCAGGCTCTGTGCTGACAGCTAGCTTGGAGCCTGGAGCCTGTTTTAGATTCTGTATCTCTCTCTCTGACCTTCCCCTACTTGTGCTTTCTCTGACTCTCAAAAATAAGTAAAAACCATTTTTAAAAATTTTTTAAAATAAAAACATTTAAAAATTTAAATATTTAAAATAAAACATTTAAAAATTTTAAATTTAAAAACATTTAAAAATTTAAATGTTTAAAATAAAACATTTAAAAATTTTTTNGAACCCACGAACCGCGAGATCATGACCTAAGCGAAAGTCGGACGCTTAACCGACTAAGCCACCCAGGCGCCCCTAAACTTTACTAGGATTTTAAAAATGATGGTGAACCTCTCATTCTAGTCAATATATTTGCATCTATCAGGCCGTACTGAACTGTGATGGTCAGATATCCGGGCCCTCACCTGTCACATACAGACTGCATTTCATAGAAGTCTACTTTTATATGAAAACAAATAAGAACACATGAAGGGAAGGCTGACCTAGAAATTGTTAAATAAATGCAAGAAACCTAGAACTGAAAAGAAAGTGGAAAAAACTGGAAACTCCTCTACCAAAAAAAAAATTTAAGCCAAGATAAATCAATATCCTCTTTCTTCCTCCTGTATAAAGTATTAAATAAATACCACTTTTGCTTGGTTAGTTGTGGCTAAAGAATGAACTTTTTTTTTTAAGAATGACCTTTTTAAAAAATTTTTTAATGTTTTATTTATTTCTGAGAGAGAGAGAGAGAGAGAGAGAGCATGAGCAGGGGAAGGTCAGAGAGAGAGAGGGAGATACAAAATCTGAAGCAGGCTCCAGGCTCTGAGCTAGCTGTCAGCACAGAGCCCAACATGGGGCTGGAACCCCCGAACCATGATCTCGTGACCTGAGCTGAAGTAGGACGCTTAACCAACTGAGCCACCCAGACGCCCCTTGGAGTTTACATTTGAGGTCTAGGACAGAGGTGTAAATGTGTGTCTTTCTCTGACTTATTTCACTTAGCATAATGCTCTCCATTCATGTTGTTGCAAATGGCAGGATTTCCTTCTTTGTCATAGCTAAATAATATTCCTGTGTGTGTGTGCGTGTGTGTGTGTATGTGTGTGTGTATCACATCTTCTTTATCCATTCATCTACTGATGGACACTTAGGTTGTTTTTATAGTTTGGCTGCTGTGAATAATGCTACAATGAACATAGGAGTGCGGAATTCCTTCAAAAATCCCATTTTCATTTCCTTTAGACATACCCCAGAAGTAAGACTGCTGGATAATATAGTAGTTCTATTTTTAATTTTTTGAGAAGCCTCCATACTCTTTTCCATAAGGATGTACCAATTTACTTCACCCTGACAGTACACACAAGTCTTTCTTCTCCAGATCCTCTCAACACTTGCTGTCTCTTTTCTTTTTGAAGGTATGAGGTGAGAGCCCATTGTGGTTTTGATTCCCATTTCTCTGATGATTAGTAATATTGCATATCTTTTCGTGTAACAGTTGGCCATCAGTATAAATTCTTTGGAAAAGTGTCTATTCAGATCCTCTGTCCTTTTTTTAACTGGATTGTTTTTTTGTTTGTTTGTTTTTGCTCCTGTATTGTAGCAGTTCTTTTTATATTTTGAATATTAACCCCTTATGAGATATATGATTTGTAAATATCTTTTCGTATTCAGTTAGGGTAACTTTTCATTTTGTCGGTGGTTTCCTTTGCTGTACAGAAAGGTTTTTAGTTTGATGTAGTCCCATTTGTTTATTTTTGTTTTTGTGGCTTTGCTTTTAAGGTCACTCCAAAAAAGTCGCCACCAAGGTCAATATCAATGAGCTTACCACTCATGTTTTCTTCTAGAAGTTTTAAGGTTTCAGGTCTTATGCTCAAGTCTTTAATCCACTTGGAGTTGTGTTTTGTGCATGGTGTTAGAAAGTGGTCCATTTGCATTCTTTTGTGTGTGATTGTCCAGTTTTCCCAACATTCTTTATTGAAGAGACTGTCTCTTCCCCATTGTATATGTTTGGCTCTTCTGTTATAAATTAATTAGGTTTACTTATGGGTACTCTATTCTGTTCTATTGATCTGTATGTGTGTTTTATGTAGATACTAGCTGTTTTGACCACTATAGCTTAGCAGTAGAGTTTGAAATCAGGAAGCACGATGCCTCCAGCTTTGTTTTTTCTCAAGATTGCTTTGGCTACTTGGCATCTTTTGTGGTTCCATACAAATTTTAGAATTGTTTGTTCTATTTCTGTAAAAAATGCTGTTGGAATTTTGAAAGGGATTGCACTGAATCTGTAAACTTCTTTGGGTAGAATGGACATTTTAACAATGTTAATTCTTCCAATCCATGTGTATGAAATATGTTTCCATTTATTTGAGTATTCTTTCATTTCTATTCACAATGTCTTACAGTTTTAAATGTTGAGGTCTTTTATCTCCTTGGTTAAATTTATTCCTAACTATTTTACTCTTTTTGATGTAATTACAAATGGGAGTTTTTTCTTAATTTCTCTTTCTGCTGCTTTATTACTGGTGTATAGAAACGCACTGACCTTGGTATATTAATTTTGTATCCTGCAACTTTACTGAATTTATTAGTTCTAACAATGTTTTGGCAGAGTTTGTATGGTTTTCTCTATATACTACCATTATCATTTACAAATAGAACATTTTCACTTCTTTCTTTCCAATTTGGATGTCTTTTATTTCTTTATCTTGCCTAATTATTCTGGCTAGGACTTCCAGTTCTATGTTGAATAAAAGTGGTCAGAGTAGGCATTTATGTCTTGTAAATCCAATCCTTCTTAAATTGAATATCCATCCCACTTAAACTCATCTGATAGGCCAACTCCCTGAATATGAAATACTCTCAGAATCCGAAATACACACAGTATTTGAGTAATGGATAGTCTAGACAGCAACTAATAACAGATCCTCTGAGTAACACAAACAAATGCTTATGAGACCGAGACAGAAATATACCATAACTTCTAGTGGGTCCTAGGGAGTTGTGTACATTCCCTAGTTAGGCCTTTCCAAGAGTTACAATGCTACAAAAATACATTCTTGCAATATGAACTGCATAAAATGAATTATTTTGGGCTAAGAGTCAAAGCCATTTGCTTAAGTTGAGCAAAACTATTTCATGAGCCAAGAGATAGTTTGTCCAACCATTTTCAGAAGCACATTTAAATGCCCTAATGTCCCTATGGATTTTTTTCCCCTCCAGTGAATTAGATCCAAGTTAATGGGAACCATTAAATCTACTTTAGTCAAATCTCTTAACTGAGTTTCTTCAAGTTGTTTCTCTTTCAGATGTCTTTTGAGATTTTTTTGTTTGTTTGTTTCACCAGAGTCACTTTGAATTAAAACCTTTGCTGCCCTATGACATGTGTGATTAACCAAAAACACTTAACAGTGTAAGTGGATATGATCTGTGGGCTGACCGTGTACAGCACTGTATGAAAATACAGCTTGATGCAATGTCTAATCTGCTGTGACATTCGAGTTTTAAGTGATGCTCAAGGAAATGGAAGGATTGGCTCTACATATATCCCAATGTACACTGGTCTTCTGTCTGTTAACTTGCTAATGAACCATGATTGAGTAAAGTAATGAAGAGTTTACAGAAAGCCCCAGGAAACCAATTTCCAATTTTGCAACCAGCAGGCTTTAACTTCACTGCAGCCTTTGCTAATTCTGTCTAGAAGTGGACTTGGATACTAAATGCCATCTCTGCCTTGTGATTCAGGCAGATTTTTCTAATCCCCATATACTTGCCCATTAATGAATGTTTCTTCATAAGATCCATTTTATTTCTCTCATTGATTGTTATAAATAGGTTGAACACTTACAAATTATTACAATGAAACATGAAATTTTACCATGTTAAAATTTAGAAATGCTGAAAAGAACTGATCTCCTGTTTGATCTATGTATGGTAGGAAACCAAATGTAAGAGAATTATCTCAAATTAATTTCTGACAAAATTAAGCAAAAACTATAAAACAATTATGTAGTGTTTGTTTCTATTTTTAAAGGAGATTATTTTAAATCTCTTTTAATGTCTACCAATTCACCCATTATAACTTTTTACTTCTAGTAAACAACAATCTAATATTTAAAAAAATACATTTTATATACTCAACAGATCTTCTGAGAAATATGCATGAAAATTTGTACAAACTGTAGCTGCTGACAGGCAAAATTGTGTAACTGATAGTAATGCCTTCACACAGTAACACAGACAGGAGTACCTGGCCATAATTTCAGATACAATGGGATATGTTTATATGTCACTGACTAGTATTAATCTGTTTAAGAATCATTTGGTTCCATATAAATATTGGTAAATGTGAGCAAATCTCTCCTTAATTCCAAGGACACCATCCCACTTTTTTTTCTTTCGGTTATTACAGAAGCACCAAAGTACAATTTATTTCTACACACACTCCTTAAGATCGACTACGCTCTTATTTAAAGTAGAGTGGGAGAAAACCCTTTTAGATCTGACTTTAATGACTCAAAGAAGGAAGCATTCTCAAAGATAAAGAAAAAACAGGACACTTGAATGCTGGTGTGGTAAAGATGTAAGTCAGTATTCATCGATAATCACCAGGCAGGTGAATGAGGCAGGTTTCCTTCAGACAAGGCTAAAAATCTTTTAACTGGAAGACACAGTAAAGAATAGGAATAATTTCTCCCTTTATTCTCACTTCCATTATCTCCTGCCTTTAAAAGTACCTGTAAATGATCGCTCATCATCAAGAGCTCCTTCTGGTTAAATATATCAGAGAAATTGGAGTCTGTCAATAGCTTTTCAAGATGTGAGCTATGCTACTCAGTTACAAAAAAAGAACAAGTCTCTTTTTTTCTATTTTAAAGATGTAGAAGGTAAAATGCATCATCCAGATGAAAATGACTCTAGACATTCTAGCTATAACATTGTTATTTCTGAGATCCTTTCCCACTTGTTCCAGCTGAGTGAAGACTGCAAACCTCTTGGGGATAAAAATCTAAATGCTTCAATGGCACTAAAAGATCCAGATGTCCATCAGCATTACAAAGCTGGACATTTCTTGCATTTTCCTTGTTTGGGTACAGATGCCTATTTTAAATTATAATATACAAGGAGGCAAGGTATGTAAATCTCAAAGCCTATGTAGTTTCAATAACCTTTCTCAAATTTTAAATTCTTTTTTGCTTTCACAGTTCCATGCTTGTCCAGAGTCTAGCCTAATAAATGCTGACACTCTTGGCTCAGTTTAATTAACAATGAGCAAGCTTTGTGAAAACACAGTGGGAGCAGTGAAGCAGGGCCATGTAGTGCTCCAAGCATGCTGCTGCCAATCAAGAATCTGAGTCCAGCTTTCAAAGAAGCCCTGGCTAAGATATTCTGGCAAAGTCCCTGCTGGCATGACATTTTCATTGAAAGTGCTTTTCATTTGCTCCATAATAATACCTCCCTACATATTTTATAATAATTCCAACATTCTAAATCTGGGAACCTCTCTGGAGTTTACAAATGCTTTCATGCATTATCTCACACAATTTGTCTATTTTTGACATGAGGAGAAATTGAGGCTCAAGAAAGAAAATCAGCTTAATCAAAACTATAAAGCCATAAAGAGTCAAAGCCTAGATTTGAACTCAAGTTTTCTAGCTCCAAGCTTACATCTCCTCCTCATTAACAAGAGCTGCCTAGAAAGTTCAAGCATGGCTACACATGATTGTGACCATTGTACATGAAGGTGGTAGCTACAGGGCACACTTAAACCTTGGCAGCTCTAGCCACAGTTTTATCATCTTACACAAAACCTAAGCAGTACAAAGAAGTGCTATAATAAGTTTTTATTGAATGAGCTAAAGTATATGAATACAGCAAACTGTCTTGATATTATATAATACTCTTTCTCACATCATGCAACATGCAACTCCAAATACATATGAACGAAAGCATTTCTATTATTAACTGTTCTTTAACTTGCCCACATATAATCATAAATGCATCGTGTACAACTTAGTTTTTCTAAAGGAGGCAGACTGGGTGCTAACAATTAAACTGCTTATTACAAAACATTATTGCAGTCCAAAAAATTACGAGAATAATCTCTAAATGAAAAGTGACCCCAAAATAGAACAATACACTACAAGTGATGATGTTAATTCAGCAATATTTCCTGATGAGGACAAATTCAACTCTCAATATCATAGCTTTTTCCAACACTTAATTCCATAAGAAGGTATCTCCATCTCTCATTCCATAACACATAGATAAGTAAGGAAGAGATGTTGATCTAGTTCAGTAATAAAAATGGCAGTGGAATCAGGGGAATTCTTACACTTTCACTAGCGACAACAACATGCACACTGTGTAGCTGGTGCTCTTTTAGAATTTCTTGCATGAAGACCAGCAAACAGAGTCGAATTCAAAACATGTGGTATTCAAAACACATTTAACAAGCACATTCCCTATGCCAGACAGGAGGGGAGAATGAAGATGCAGGAAGACTGACCATAATCACCTGAAGACACTCTATCTTATATGATGTCCAAAGCTAAGCATAGTTGTGTTCACAGCAAAATAGGGAGTCAAAGAAATATATGGTGAATGAAAATATGATCCTTGCCCTCACTGTGTCTTTCTGTAGCACTGGTACAGAAGTTCAGTGTTGGGTTAAAATAGTGGCATCTTGAGTTATAGCCCTGCTCCACACCTCCATGAAATGTCTATGCTTAGCACAAGTATTAAAAATCTTTTCACTTCTACTCAATTAAAGCACCAAAAATACAAGTTCTTGCAAGAGGTTGTATGATGATCGGTTATGAAGAGGGAATACAGTCATGGTTCATTTCTTAACTCTGAGTGAAGAATTACTTTAAAAAATTATTATGCTAATACAGGATTATGAAAATAATTTCAATCAATGCTCTCAGATATTTACACATAGGGTCTGTTTAACTTATTGGTGAAACTAGCAGAAATTACTTATAAAATATATCCTGTGGTAAGCAAAAGGTCAAGGAACTGAGAGATAGAGTGCACTTCTAGGTAAACATCAAATATTATAAGAAAGTGAAGTTTGTAATAGAAAGTTGACACAACCATTTGGTCCACTAAAATTGCACAAAAATACAAATATTCACGATTTAAGCCTTTCATTTTTTTCATACAATGGTTTCTTTTCTACATAATTTTTAAAAGACCATCTTTTGTACACAAACCCTCTGCTACTAATTGAAAATGTATTTTGAAGGAAATGCATCCGTGAAACACTTTGTTCATTTTCAGTAACACATTCAGTGACATTTGTAGAAATAGTTCTCCATTATCTACATTGTATTACTTGGTAAATTTAGCAGAAAGAAGGGGATGGAAAAATATGAAAACACAAAATGTGAAAATAATGAAACTTTAATGTAGCACAAAAACTGTGACAGATGTAAAGCCACAAAGAGTCATTAAATTCTTCCCAGTCCATCTCTTTTTATCTCCTTTATCCCTTCACTATCAATTATTCCTAATGTTCCTTTTTGCTGCTAGACTTGTAGAAGCAATAATAACTTAAGCAACCTGCTTGTTATCTCTCCATCTAAACTAATCTCTGGCACTATATGTATAACCCCAAATCACGTGGCATGGGATTTCTCTAAGTGAAGAAAATTATAGTAATTCTATCAGAGATGTTTGTAGTCATTATAGGAGCCATGGTGTTTATTGTTACATTCATCACAAAAAAGGGCTAATGTATTTTGCTATAGTTAGGTAACTGACTCATCACAAATTTGTCCATTGTTTCTCAGACTCCCAATATATTACAATAAGAGCTGTATTGGTCTTTTTAGCATGGATCAATGCATATGAAAAGGGCCTTAAGCTATCCTCATTTGTCACTGTCAACTATAGAGAGCCACCTAAACACACTTAAAGTAAAATTATACTAGAATCATCCGATGCTATCAGCTTTATTTAAAGTAATAAGAACTTTTAGGTGTTTAGAGCCCAATTTTAAATTGTGATAGCTGACAAAGGTGGTCATTTACCTACAGTGAGACTTAGCCATTACTTAAATAGTATATAAAGAAGCAAATATCTTTCACTGGAAGCCTCTTTTCTTTGGAAGATTCTCCATGCCAATATCCTACATTCTAAAATCTCAAGTATGACTACTAATCCTACAAAATCACCAGAAAAGTCCTGGCAGGGGCAATAAAAGTTGGGGGATTGGTCGGTGCATGCTACTAAATAATGATAATATCCCAGCATTTTAAATTGTCTTGTGGGCTTGAGCCTGAAAATGGGCGGAGCTACGTAGAAGATGAACATCTAAAAGGAGTAAAGGATGTATATAAAAGAGTATGAGAAGTTTCTGTTTTCATATTCTTCCTTTGTACATATCACTAGTTGCAAAATGTACTCTCTGGAAGAGTTAAGTTTGGCAACCTCTAAATTTTAGGACATTTCAGGAAGCAGAATAGCAGAGTAGCTGAGAACATTTTTCTTGAAACTGATCTCAGTTATGACATGCATGCATCCTATGACTTTAGGAGAATTATTAAATTTTCTCTGATAATACGTACCGTGGAAGGAGTAAGAGTCTAAATAAGCAAAAATTCCTGACTGTAAAAATTACTCTTGGAAATCCTTGGGTAGTTTTCTCTTCAGGTTTTATAAATTATTCCTAAAAGTTCTTCCTCAAAGATGCTAAAAAAGTGTTCCTGGCCTATGAAGTAATCATGTTTTACTTTTTGCCAATGGATAGGAATTACTAAAATTACACATGCTTTTCATATCTTATGCTACTAATAGTTTTCAATGCTTTAACAGGGTGTCTATATTCAGACTTGCACAATTTCATATGAAAAAAATTCCACCACCATGACCATCACTTTTTTCCCTATACAAGGCCACAGATTTTAATTACCTCCTTAGTAGAATAGAGGGTCTTTGGTTGCAAATAACAGAAACTCACACAAGCTACTTCAACAAGTAAAATTTTTCATAAGGACACAAGAAAATCTAATAAAACTCATGGGTAAGTGATTCTCATGAGGGTCTGTAACCAGCAACTGGAAAGTGTTGGAAAACAAAATTACTCTCTTTGATTTATAGGGACTTCATGAACTTGAGTTTGCTTTTCTCTGCGTAATCTGTCCACTGTTTCTCTCATTCTGAAAACTAGGTTTCCCTCTTTTTAAGGATAGTATAGATGAGTACTTCCCCAAAATGAAACACTCAGCCAATGAAGACTGCAACTGGCTGCTGGCTCAGAAACTCGAGTAATAGGAAAAAGAATCTTATTAGCAGAGCCTTGATTGAGAGGGTGGGGATCATGTGATAAAAAATGGCTGTTAAGTGTTCAATCACATAGAGGAGGAAGATTTTTCAAAGAAAAAACTGTGGGTGAGGCAGATAGCCCCCATAATCTATAAAATGGTTCTTTCAATATACCATCAATAGCACATACTTGTATATAGAGTAGGTAGGAATGCTTAGAGGAACTTCTCTAGGATTAATTAGCAAAGAGAATATAAACCAGATGATCACAAGGGAAACACTGTGAGGTACTTAGAAGTTAAGGGATTAAGATTTAGTTTTGAGATTCCTTTAAAAATAATAACCCAAGGGCAATTAAACTTTATCTATATGTAGAATATCAGACCATCAGAAACAAAAAAACATTTTAAATTACTTAAATGACTTCTTGAGAAACTTCCTCTGAGGTGCTGTTCAAATATAGCTTGATTTTATTTTTGCTTATGTAACTTGGTATGCTTCTTTGCTAATGATAATATTGGTTCTGAAACCCAAAGCAGTCAGCTGGAAATAACACTCTGTTTGTAAAACAAAACATGAATCTTTAAAATCCCCAAATGTATAATAATAAGTTGTCTATCGTGCCTACAGAAAAATATTTCCTTTTGATAAATAGTCCCAAAAATGTAAAATTGCATTTTGGGGGGATTTATGACAACAGTTTCTTACTCTGTAAATGGGCTGCTGAATGCCTAGAAATTACATTTTCATATAAATTGCACTTTTCAAAAAAATTACATGATTTCTCCCATTTGAACAAATCAAGAAAATACTAGATATTCTATTTAATGTATGCATTAGTTTTATTCCCTTTAGTCACTAGCTTTTGCTGAGTTTGCCTAAACAGCTAATATTTTCCCAGGAATAAACTATATCTGAATATAAGAAAAAGTCATACAGTATGTCATTAACACTTCTCCATCCATGGCTCTCATAGTAGGGAGAATACTGTAAATGTCTTAATAGGGTAGACAATTTTTTATTGAAGTTTATAATAATTCTTAGGGGTGAATTTTGAACTAATGTTTGCCCTAAAATTATCTATCTCTGAGAATTTGTGTTAGATTTGCAGAACATTCACTATATTTATAAAACTGGCATAATACTCTACAAAAATTTTTCATTCTTTGGTTTCTGTGATGAAAACTAGATAAAGATCACAAATAATCTGAAAAGCCTTCTAATAAGGTTAGTTGCTACAATTTTTTAAAAATTGTATTTGCTACTTTTTATTTATTATGTGCCATTCACTGTACCAAGTTCTTTATATTTACGAGATCATTTCTTCCCCTAATAATTGTATGAAGTAAATAGTATTATTACCCCCTTCTTAGAGATAAGAAAATAAGGCCTAGACAAATTTAGTACTGTGACCAAGGTCTCATGGTAAATAATGGTAGAGCCAGGATCTGACCCACATGTGTAGGACTCTAAAGCCTGTATATTGATCTGCTACATTACAATTTTGTGGGTCCTACAAATGGGTTTTAGTAAGAGAAATAATTATCCTTGATTTACTGGACCCCAGAAATAATGTCCTGGATATTATTTGCTAGTTATTTCCTTTCTCAACAAGGTGAGAGGAATTCCATTGTGAAGCACAGAATTTGTACTGGGTCTGAGGTAAAGTGGCTCTCTAATCAATAAAAACCTGTGTCATCAGATTACCCTTTCACTTAAGGCTGTCCTTTTTGGGGGCGTGGGGGTCAGTGCTTATTTTATTTTTTTTATTTGATTATTTTTTAACATTTAAATACAAGTTAGTTAACATATAGTGTAATAATGGTTTCAGGAGTTCAGGAGTAGAATTTAGTGATTCATCACTTATATATAACACCCAGTGCTCATCCCAACAAGTGCCCTCTTTAATGTCCATCACCCATTTAGCCCATCCCCCCATGTACTACCCCTCCAACAACTCTCAGTTTGTTCTTTGTATTCAAAAGTCTCTTACAGTTTGCCTCACTCTCTGTTTTTATCTTATTTTTCTTTCCCTTCCCCTATGTTCATTTGTTCAGCAAATGGTGCTGGGAAACTGGATAGCAACATGCAGAAGAATGAAAATAGACCACTTTCTTACACCATACACAAAAATAAATCATGAAAGACCCAAGACTAAGACCCAAGATTAGGATGAAAGACCTAAATGTAAGACAAGGAACCATCAAAATCCTAGTGGAGAACACAGGAAGCAACCTCTTTGACCTCTGCCAGAGCAACTTCTTCCTAGATATGTCTCTGGAGGAAAGGGAAATAAAAGCAAAAATGAACTATTGGAACCTCAACGAGATAAAAACCTTCTGTACAGTGAACAAAACAATCAACAAAGCCAAAGGGCAACTGACATAATGGGAGAAGATATATGCAAATGACATTGTATAAAGAAGTTAGTGTCCAAAATTTATAAAGAACTTATCAAGCTCAGTACCCAAAAAACAAATAGTCCTGTGAAGAAATGGGCAGAAGACACGAACATAGATTTTTCCAAAGAAGACATACAGATGGCTAACAGACACATGAAAAGATTGTCAACATCATGCATGAATAGGGAAATACAAGTCAAAACCATAATGAAATACCACCTCACACCTGTCAGAATGGCTAAAATAACTCAGAAAACAACAGGTGTTGACAAGGATGTGGAGAAAGAGGAATACTTTTGTACTGTTGGTTGGAATACAAACTAGTGCAGTCACTCTGGAAAACATATGGAAGTTCCTCAAAAGATTAAAAATAGAGCTACCCTACAACCCAGCAATTGCACTACTAGGTATTTATCCAAAGTATACAAAAATGCTAATCTGAAGGGGCTCATGCACTCCAATGTCTACAGCAGGACTATCAACAATAGCCAAATTATAGAAAGAGCCCAAATATCTATCAACTGATGAATAGATAAAGAAGATGCGGCATACATACATCCATATACATATGGAATATATATATAATAGAATATTACTTGGTAATCAAAAAGAATGAAATCTAGGGGCGCCTGGGTGGCTTAGTCGGTTAAGCGTCCGACTTTCACTTAGGTCATGATCTCACGGTTCGTGGGTTCGAGCCCCGCGTCGGGCTCTGTGCTGACAGCCAGCTCAGAGCCTGGAGCCTATTTCAGAGTCTGTATCTCCCTCTCTCTGACCCTCCCCTGCTCACGCTGTCTCTCTCTCTCTCTCTCTCCTAGAAATAAATAAAAATATTTAAAAAAAAAAAAAAGAATGAAATCTTGCCATTTAAAAGGATGTGGATGGAACAAGAATGTATTATGCTAAGTGAAATAAAGCAGTCAGAGAAAGAAAAATATCATATGATTTCACTCATATGTTGAACTTAAGAAACAAAGGTTGTGTTTTTAATCTTTTCTTCTATAACGTAAAATCTACTTCTCCAAGTGAATAAACTTAGGCTCTGGATCTGATCTCTGAAAATAAACTGAAAGAAAAGAAAAGAAGTGAAGAGAAGAGAAGAGAAGAGAAGAGAAGAGAAAAAAGAAAAGAAAAGAAAAAAAGAGAAAAAGAAAGAAAGAAAGAGAGAAAGATAGAAAAAGAAAAGAAAGAAAAATACTAGTCTCCCTGTAGAAGCTAATTAATGCAGGCCCTTGCTGTGCTGCTACAATAGATTTGGCCTTCATTGAGGGGGACACACTAGAGATTTTGACTGTGGTACCCAGACCTCATTGAGCCCAGCTCATGAAACCAACTGAGAATATTTTCAAAGTCTTAATGCCTCAACTTTATTTTAACTCATAATATTTTAAATACTTTTGGTATAAATTTGAGAGAATCTAAAGCAGAAATATTTACTTCACATTTTTGTGGCTATTAGTTCAACTCTTGGATGGACAGCAAGCACTTGCAATTTAGAGAGTATCTCTTTGTAATTCCTACATTTCTTTTTCTAAAGCCTAACATATTTAGAATATCTTCATTTTAATAGAAAATCTGAGTCTTAATGAAGCAGTGAGAATGACCTCTTCTTATAAGCTCAGACAAAATATTCACACCATATTGTCAAGTGACCTAGTTATCATCTTCTTATCCTTCAAAGACTAATTTCCTGCCAATTTGGATTAAATTTCTATTGCATAATTACCAAGAATCTCAGGAATCTCAATACCCTTTGCAGTCTTAATCAGACCTTTAATTTTGCTTAATAACTTTCTAGTCCACAAGGATTGAAATATGGGATGTCTGCCCTATATCCTTAGAACTCCTCTAACTTCCTTCCCTAATGCACAAATGAATGATTTATTATATTTAGAACATTTTGATTTCTGTATCTTCATGATGCTATAGAACTTTTAAGTTTTTCAAATTGAGCATGGGGATCAGTGATAAACAACAAACATACAACATAGCTGGTTTGAGTTTTTCTCCTACACCAAGCCATAGCTGGATTTATTCATTCATAAATCTTGTACTGTGTGATCCAAGCACAATGCTGAAAACCAGAAAAGGACAAAATCAAAGAATATGGAAGAACAGAATGATCCATTTTCATCTCTATTTTTACAGTAGTCTTCTAAGTAGGCTTCTCACATCCATTCTTACTTTTCTACAAATTCATCTCTGTACAGTATAGTATTCTTTTTAAAACATAAACCTGATCACATATACTTTTGCTTAGAGTATCCAATAATTTCCTATAATTTTCTAGCAAGATTAAATCTCTAATATGCCTAAAACAGATCATGTGATTCTGACCTAACCTACCACTATTACTGCACACAACATGACTTCCTGTTTCAACCTCATTGGTCTTACTTAAATCCCTTGAACGTGCCATAATCCCTCTTACCACGGGACATATGCACATGTGCTTTTGCACAGAATGTTCTCTCCTCATCCCCACCAACCCATCCTGCTAATTTCCCATTCATTCCTCAATACCCATAAAAAATATTGCTTGTTTATAGAAACCTTCTTTGAATGCCTCCCTTCAACTAGGTTGAGTATCCAATTACGTACTCTAACTTTTCCTAGAATAGGTCTTTTATCATTCAAAAATTTAATTTGCATTTTTATGACCATTTGATTTAGTGCCTCCTGCCCCTCCACCATAATGAAAGCCCCAAGAAGACCCAAGGCAAGTCTGTTCTTCTCATTTTATCATTGTGACCTAACAAAGGTGACATATTTTTCACATTCAGCATGTTGAATATTTCCTGCCACTTCTTTCTGGCCTCATAAGTTTCTGCGGACAGATCTGCTGTGAAACCTATCTGTCTTACCTTGTAAGTTAATGAGTTTTTTCCTTTTTCAGGATTCTTTCCTTATCTGTTTATTTTGTGAATTTGACTATGATATGTCTTGGAGATGGCCAGCTTTTGTTGAATTTGATGGAAGTTCTCTGTGCATCTTGGATTTTGATGTCTGTATCCTTCCTCAAATTAGGGAAGTTTTTAGCTATACTATGGTCACATAAACCTTCTTCTTTTTCTCTTCATCTCTGGTACTCCTATGATATGAATGTTATTATGTTTTAATAAGTGGCTGAGTTCTCTAAATCTGCCTTCATGATCCGTGAGCTGTGATTCCCTCTTTTTTAAGCTTCATTATTTTCCATAATTTTATTTTCTATATCCCTAATTCACTCCTCTGTCTTGTCCATCTTTGTTTTTATGGCCTCCATTTTGTTTTCCATCTTGTGATAGCATTGTTAAATTCAGCCTGACCAGATTTTAGTTATTTTTCCTCTGCAGAAAGGGATTCTGTTGTGTCTTCTATGCTTTTTTTCAAGTTTAGCTAGTATCCCTAAAATCATAGTTTTAAATTCTAGTTCAGAGGTGCCTGGATGGCTCAGTCAGTTGGGTGTCTGACTTTGGCTCAGGTCATGATCTCACGGTTCATGGGTTCGAGCCCTGTGTAGGGTTCCGTGCTGGCAGCTCAGAGCCTGGAGTCTGCTTGAGATTCTGTGACTCCCTCTCTCTGCTCTTACCCTGCTCACATTCTGTCTCTCTCAAATAAATAAATAAATAAATAAATAAATAAATAAATAAATAAGCTTAAAAATTTTTTAAAAATAAAATAAAATAAATTCCAGTTCAGGCATCTTACTTATATCTGTATTGATTAAATCCCTGGCTGTCATTTCTTCTTGTTCTTTCTTCTGAGATGAATTCCTCTTGTCATTTTGGAGGAAGAACAAAATCATAATAATAAAGTGAAATAAAAATGAAAAATTAAAAAAAGGATCCTAGGTGTGTTATGGTCTGCTTGTTAAGAGAAGCTTGATGGAAAAAAGGGAAAAGAAAAAAATTAAAAACTAAAAAGAAATTTTGAAGTTAATAAAATAAAAAATTTTGCTCTTTCTGTAGCCAAGAAACAAAAGAAACCAACAACAAAAACAAAAAGAGAAGCAAAAGAAAAAGAATGAACAAACAAAAAAACCTAAATGAAGTAGAGTCAGTTTCCCCTAAAACTGAAACTTTGCACCACTCTAAGATCAGTAGACTAAGAGAGTGGAAGAGATTTGTGCTGCTTCTCTGGGGGAAGGGCTTGCTGCTGTGATTCTCAGGCCAACTTGCCCTAGTAGAGATGTGGGTTGAGAGCCCAGGTAGCAGGGCTTGGTGTAACAGTTCTGTTCTCCATTTGGTGTCACTTTTTAGCTCACTGGGGTCTATCAGTGTTGAGCTAATGGTGAAAATGGCTGCACTCTAGTCTCAGGAGTTTGAAGTTTGCACACTCACAGATTCATGATCAGTCACCCTTCCTGTGTTTCCTATTTCTGTCAGATCCCCACGTTCCCCAAGTCTGAGCTGTCCACCTTTCAGGCACCTCCAAGGTTTTATCTCAGGTGGGGCTGTGTTTCAAAGCCCCACACTTCAGAGGCCCCTGCAGCTTAGACTCATAATGATCCTCTGGAGGAAGGTCTTAACTCACTGTGGCTGGTGCCAATTTGTCTCAGGAAGCAGTCACATGACCAGGCAGTGGCAGCAGATCAGAGTTTATGGTATATCTCAACACACAGCTAGTGCCAGGGCTTGCTGCCCTCAGCCAGTATCTTTGTTCCTGTACAGGTGAACCTGGTGGCTTGATGGTGCCCAGTGGGTCTTCTGCTCAGCAGAGTCTGTGTTGCCTCTACCAAATGCACTCCATGCAGGAAAACCACTTCTCCCTGTGCGACCCAGGGAATTCTTAGACCATGCTGGTCACTCCCTGGGGCTCCACCCTCCTTTGCTGGAGCACTGCCAGTCAATGAGCTCTGAAACTTTGTATTCTGCACTCTACTGTTTATAAAAAGTTGGTGGTATTGAAATTTTCCCCTTTTTACCTGTCACTGGTTTTATTTATTTATTTATTTAATTTTTTTTTTTTTTTAATTTCTGGGAGAGAGAGAGAGAGAGAGACAGCGTGAGCAGGGGAGGGTCAGAGAGAGAGGGAGACACAGACTCCGAAATAGGCTCCAGGCTCTGAGCCAGCAGTCAGCACAGAGCCCGATGCGGGGCTCGAACCCACGAACCCCGAGATCATGACCTAAGCGAAAGTCGGACGCTTAACCGACTAAGCCACCCAGGCGCCCCTACCTGTCACTGGTTTTAGAGAACAGTTTTCTTGTAGAGTCCCCTGCACTTTTTCTCTAGCTGCTTTCTGGGGGAGTGCTTTCTTGTACAAACCCTACACACTGCTCAATTTTTCACTCTCTCTTCTCTGTAAAAATGGCTCCCTCTCCTCTGTGGCACTGTGGCTCTTCTCCCCCAATTCAACTCTCTGCACTGTGTACCTGCTGTATTCTCTCCCTCAAATTATGCAAATTGTCCTGTTAATCCTCAGATCAATTTCCCAGGTGTTCAAAATGGTTTGGTGTTGATCTAGTTATGTTCGAGGGATAAGACAAGCCCAGGATTCCCTTTCTGCTCTGCTATCTTAACTCCTCCCTGCAGGTTTCATTTTTAATTGTGTTTTGTAACACTCTGGTTCAGAAGTCAAGTAGTTCCCAAATTTGTCTCTTTGGATTCTCTATATTCTTAGAGAAAACTATTGCTAATTCCTGAAAAGCATTTGTTAGTAATTTAGATCATGTTATTTATCTGTTAAAAATTAAATATCCTGGTAACATTTGAGTGACAGGCTGAATAATGGATTCCCAAAAGATATCTGCATTTTAATCCTTAGAACCTGTGTTATATGACAGAAAAAGGGGTATGAAGATGTGAACAAGTCAAAGATCTTGAGATGGGGAAATTATCTTGGATTATTAGGGTGGGTTATAAATTCAATCATTATATTCTTATGAAAGAGAAGCAGAGGGAGATTTTACTACACACAGAAGAGAAGGCAGTGGGACCACAGAGGTAAAGATTGGAACGATGCAGCCACATACCAAGGAATGCCAGCAGCTACAAGAAATTGGATTCCAATGCAAGATATAGACTCTCCCCTGGAGCCTCATGAGAAAGTGCAGCTCTGATTTGACCTTATGAAACTCATTTCAGACTTCTGCCCCCCAGGGAATAAATTTATATTTTAAATCACAAATTTGTGGTGATTTTTATAGCAGCCACAGGAAGCTACTGCAATTTATTAAAGTTGTGCTATAATTCCCCATGAGGCAAGAATCAACCAGTTGCATTTATTTTTTTGAACAATGCTTCTTTTTTATTTTTTAATGTTTTATTTATTTCTGAGATAGAGAGAGAGAGCAAGAAAGAGAGAGGCTGCGTGAGCAGGGGAGGGTCAAAGAGAGAGGGAGTCAAAGAATCCAGAGCAGTCTCCAGGCTCTGAGCTAGCTGTCAGCACAGAGCCTGACACAAGGCTCAAACCCACGAACCATGAGATCATGACCTGAGCTGAAGTCGGACGCTTAGCCGACTGAGCCACCCAGGCACCCCAACCAGTTGCATTTAGCTCACCATTTTCTTAACTAGAAAGAAAAGCATCCTCCCTTTTAGCCAATGAGTCAATCTTCTTAGAAACCCAGGTCAGGACACCTAAGAAATCTTTGTACATTTTTTCATACTTTTGTATTAAGTTTCATTAGACAACAATCACAACTATTTGAGAGGTCAAACCACAAGAGTATCCTTTCAAGAAAGTACTTACATACTATGATTTAAAGAAAACTATTATTCAAACTGTCTAATAGTTTATTATAATATAACATGGTCATTCATCAGAGTACTTGAGAAACCACGACTATAAGAAATAAAAAGTGATTTTAAGTCTTCCACAAACATTTCATACTACTATTCATAGTACTATCACAAACATTTCATAGTACTATCAGTAATAACCAAATTACAGAGAGGGTGCAAATGTCTATCAACTGGTGAATGGATAAAGAAGGTGTGGTATGTATATGTGTGTGTGTGATATATATATATATATATATATATGGAGTATATATATATATAGGGAAATATTGGAATATATACGTGGAATATATATATTCCAAATAAAATATAATGGAATATTATTTGGCCCATCAAAAGAATGAAATCTTGCCATTTGCAATGACATGAGTGGAGCTAGAATATATTATACTAAGCAAAGTAAACCTGTTAGAGAAAGACAAATACCATATGATTTCACTCATATGTGGAATTAAGAAACAAAACAGATGAACATATGGGAAGGGGGGAGGAAGAGGATAAAGGGAAACAAACCACAAGAGACTCAACAACAGAGAATAAACAGGGTTGACAGAGGGAGATGGGTGGGAGATGAGCTATATCGGTGATGGATATTAAGGAAGGCACTATTGATGAGCACTGGGTGTTGTACAATAGTGATGAAGCACTATATTCTACTCCTGAAACCAATATTGCACTGTATGTTAACTAAAATTTAAATTAAAAAAACAAAATAATGCTTACCATGAAGCATCTTTTCTAAATTCCTACCATAGATAACACATTCCTCAACTCAACAGACAAAGCAGTGACTATTAAGGTAATTGATACCCAATACTTACTTTTCACCAGTAGGAGTAAGTTCAAAAAGGGCTTAGAAAGGCAAGGATGATGTATGTCTGGGAAAGGAGACACCCTAATACCCAACATAGTTCTTCCTTGTATATAATTACTTCAGGTCAAACAGTAAAATTAACAGCAAAATCACTTCTTGGTCTCTTTTGCTTCTCCTCTGAATAGCTGCATCTATCTATTCTGATAGATGACTCATCAATTGTTTCATTTTTTCACCTTCTTACTAAAGTGATAGCAAGAACCAGCAGAAATTACAACTTGAATTACTTACAAGCTATCAGCAGGAAAAAATATCCTTCAAAGCAACTGAAAAGTCTTCTTCAAAGTTTATTAGCACTAGGGCAAGGACATTTTACCAGTTGCCTATTCATCCAAATATTCAACTTGTTTCAAAAGGCAACAATAAAGCAATTCTTGAACATGAGAAACGTCTGCAAGGAGAAATACCATAGCTCACTATTAATCTTACTTATCAAGAACATAAAACACATGAGAATTTATTTATACACCTATTACTAGCTTTCTGTGTTACAGTCTATATTCAGGTTTAGGCCTAACAAGGAAATGATTTTAAGTTTAATTGTCATAGATACAATAGCTGAGGAACTGCAAAATCTAGTTTGGCTATTTCAGTAGGATAAAGGCTTCATTCACATACTCTTATCCAATGAAGGTCCTCCTCTGTGACAAAAGACCATCCTTCCTTGAGTGAACTGTTTCAAGTAAGACACAAATGGCATGATGAAGAAAAATACCTACCCAGCAATCAGGTTAGTAGAAAGAACTGAATCTGGTGCCCTGTGAGGTGATATATGTCAGCTGTTCTAGCATCTTAGCACTTATAAACATAGTGAGCATCACAGTTATAATAATTTACCATTTATTTAGTGTTTAAAATGTACCAGAGCCTAGTGGATCCAAAGCATCAAAGGGAAACACACCTTTGAACATAAACTACTAATAATCAAAGTCTGGGGCAACGGATGACAGATGAAGGTAGGTGGATCTTCCTACTGACTGAAGAGTTCTAGCTGTTGAAAAGGCAAGGAAAATTGAAACTCCTTAATTAGAGCTGGTATTAGAGACAAATAACAACAAAACAAAACTACAAAATGAACTAACGTGATGATTAACAATTAAACTGCTTGAGGGCGCCTGGGTGGCTCACGTAAGCATCATTTCGGCTCAGGTCATGACCCCATGGTTTTTGGATTTGAGCCCAGAATCAGGCTCTGCAATGGTGGTGTAGAGCCTACTTGGGATTCTCTCTCTCTTGCTCTCTCTCTGCACCTCTCCTGTTTGCACCCTGTTTCTCTTTAAATAAATAAATAAATAAATAAATAAATAAATAAATAATAAGAAGAAGAAGAATTAAACTGCCTGAGAGAAGTTTCCAGCTAAGGAAAGACCCATTTGCAGCAGTTCTGTCTCTGTGTCAAACATCACTTTTGTAAGAAGTAGTTGTACAGTGTTGTGAAAAGCAGGTCTTCGGGAATATGTTAGAACAGAAGAATCAGGACAACTATTTTGGTTCAGATACTTATGGCTTAAATAACAGTTAAGAGATCTCTGTAAACCAAAAGACCAGGTATATAAAAGCTCTTGTAGTCTGTGGCCAAGATCAGCTTCACCACTCCCCCAGCCCCTACCCATACATACATATTTTGCAGCAGAATAAGAAGCCTGAACAGAAGCTCAAATACAACAAGAGAAGAATGATAGAAGATATGTTTGTTAGAAAGAAAGCCTATTGAAAGTTCTGCTTCATTCATTGTCTTTTACTTCTCATGACCACACTATGAGATCATTATAATGCTCATGTTTACAAAGTAAAGACCACAAATGATATGCTCAAGATCACCTATGCAATGATCTGCTACCAGGCTTTGAATCTAGGTCTAGGCTACTTGATGTGACTCCTCAGCAAGGATGCACTATGATTAAGCTCACCACAATTTTCGACATCACTGTCACGTTTCATTTACACAGTTAATGGTAAAAGGGTTTCTCAAAAGTTGTAAATTCTCTCTGTCCTAGAAGAGCTGAATGCTGGCATAGGATTTCTCACTCTTACATTGCTAATAAGATTTAAATTTAAAATATCAAGACCCTTTTATTGACTATAAGACTAAAGATTAAAAGAATTGTATTGGTGAGAATTTTTTACTTTCACATGATAAACAGCTCAATTAAGCTTAAGCTGAAACAGGACATCTGCAGGGTGCAAAGACAAGGTGTGGATCTAGCTTCACGGCTGGCTCCAAGGACCCAAATGCCATTCAGATGTTCTTTCTTCCTCTATAAATTTCATCTCTGCTTCTCTTGGGGCCAGCTGTCACCAGGGGGCTGGGAAGTATGACTGAGGGCAGCTCTAAGTTAACATCTTACTGCTACTGATAAGGGAAATTTTAAAATAAAATGAAAAGTAATTTCTCATGTTTGCAAAGTTCCCAGGCAAGAATGATCTGATTCGGATGTTATCACTATCTCTTGGATAGTATAATTACTTGTTGGCCAGGAAGACACACTGTTATTGGCCTAAGTTGATTAACTGTAGCCAGGAGTAGAGTCTATCACCTGAACAAAACAGCAACATAGTCATGACCACCTGAGAAGTTACCATGAACAAGGAAACCAAACCAAGTAGGGTCTACCACAAACACATTTAATAATAGCTTTATTTTGGAAATGCATACCAGATTTGCTAAGGAGGGTTCAGAGACCAGGGCTCAGTAAATAAACATGGATGTATTTGGAAGAAGAGCAAGTAACTTTTAAAAAATAAATAACTCAAATTAGCGCATGAAAGAGCTGGTTGGAGGATGTCTTTTGGGTTTTTTTAAATATCTTAAGTTTATTTATTTTAAGAAAAAACACAAACAGGGTAGGGGCAGAGAGAGAGAATCCCAAGCAGGCTCCATGACATCAGCACAGAACCTGTGAGATCATGACCTGAGCCAAAATCAAGAGCTGGATGCTTAACTGACTGAGCCACTCTAGTGCTCCTGGAGGAGGTCTCTTGTAAAGCTACTTTGGTGGAAATAAAAGATGAGTGTACTTGTCAGAGTATTTGAGACGCGTTGCATTTGAAAGTCAGAAGAAAAGATTTGCCAGACAACTGAAAACCCAGCCTGTGCTTTTGTCACTACTTTCGTATCTTTTAAGGAAAATAGGATCAACAAAATAACTGAAACACAAAACACATCTGTACAATGTCATCAAATTAAGAATCCATTGGTAGTAAGTTCTCTGAAAGGTCAAGTAATTCACTGGAACCAATGAATCCAGAAAACAGCTATCATACACCAGATTGTGAAAAGAATAAGAAAATACTACAGCAAATAGCCATTGAAAATGTTTGCAATAATACCTAAGGGGATGTTAAACAACTATATCTTGAAGTTAAGTGAAATCATAAAGGAAAAGTATTAAAATTAAATATAATTAATAGCCATCATTATTTTACAAACTGTGCTAAATGCTGTCCATATACTTTCTTACTTCATCCTCAAAATTACTTTCTGGGGTGGATGCTGTGATTATTCCCCATTTTAGAGGCAATGCTTAGAGGGGCTTCAGAGTACAATGGGGCTACTCTGTTGAAGGTCACACTGTGCTGGGGGCACAGCCAGGAATTGAAACCAGGCTGCCTAACTCTAGGGTCTATACTTTCAACACTATCCTATTGAAAAGTATAATTAATTAAAAATTTAAGGATATAGTAAAGTAAGCAAAAACGTATCACTCTTCACTTTCCACAGACTGTGTCTACCCTTCACCCTGGATTCTGAAAAGACTAAAACCTTGTTGAATCTGATATTCTAAGTGATTTCCTTTAGCCTGAACTAGCACACACTGGAAGTCTAGCCAACCTAATAAAGAAGTCAGACCACATATTTCTCTCTTCCCTGAGATAACTCCCAACACAAAGTGAGAACCCCAGTTCTAACAACAGCTCCCTAAACCAACCACAGGTTATGCTGGGATCAATGGGGTCCATTCTGGATGGCCTGGCTACCCCTGGCTTCCTCCCACAGCAGTGCTTCCTTCTCTACTGAAAAGGTATTCTTCCTCAAAGGAGCCAGAATCTTCAAGCTTCTTATACCTTCTCATCATTAAAACTTGCTCTCCTGAAAGTACAGACTAATTCATACTAACACACATTGAAATAAGAAGCTTGAATTTTTAGTAACAATTTTGAGTCAAATAAATGATCCCAAGGCAACAAAATAATCACACTCATGAGCTGCTAAGAGAAGTGTTGGGAGACGTGAAGAGGAAAAACGAGGGTGGTGCAGAAAGGAAGTCAGAGACCTTTTATAATACTCCTAATAGCTATCTAATTGCTGTGAATGTGTGGTTCACTCCAGTGGTATAGCTACATAAAAGGACTTGGGCTAAGAATTAGGACTGAAATAACATTTGTACAGCATATATAAAAGCTGTACATATAAAAGCATATAAAAAAAGCATACAAAAAGCCAAGGACTAAAATATTTGAATATAAGCCTAACGGTATATGTGTCAAGTGTTCAAGTATATTTGTTGAGTAGAAGAATGAAGACAAATTAAATCTTAGAGATATAATACTGCTGAGGACATTGCTAAATGGCAAGGAGATGAAAGTGGATAACCGGTGGTCACAATTTCTCAAGCTTTCCTGACACACCCAGGGTTGCAGCGAATAAAAACTGAGGGTACAGTGCGTCCCTGACAAGGACTCATTGAGGTGGAATTCACTAAAGCTTGATACATACGGAGCCATTTCACTTCTTGTACATCTATCAACAGAATTAATGGCTGTGTAATTACCTTTTGTGAGTATGGGTGCTCTTTACCGGGTCTCTTGCACTAGACACACACACACACACACACACACACACACACACACAAACAAATACACATACACACACACATGAAGACATATATATATCTCACTCGTGGATAGTAGGTATCTATTCTGCCTGGAAAAAAAGAACAAGAAGTACAGTGGAGATTGCCTACAAACCTCCCCAGAGCAATAAATAATGATGCACTACTTTTGAGAACTACCAATAAAAAGCCATTAGAACTCAACAACAATGCCAACATGTTTTGAGACAGGAATGATAAAAATGCAAATCTGAGGTTGAGTGTAAAAAACAGAAGTAGAATAAAATCAAATCTTTTAGATGAGCTCTATTTTCCACATGCAAGAGAAGCAGAGAGCAAATGGATGTAAAGCAGATATCTCAGAAGTCTGTGAGACATGACACCTAGCTCAACATTAAAGTTGGAGTAGAGGCTATGATTTTAGGGGATGCTGAAGAACTGTGGAGTTGTGAGAGAATTTATAAAAATGCTAATACAAATGAATTTAGAAGCCTATGTGAACTTCAGAGGAAAAATATATTTGGATACTAACTTTTCACACAAATCCCTCATGATTCACCTATGATTGCTTTGAACTATTCTACAAGTAGGACTTTCTGATATTTTTCAAACTTGAGATCTTTGAAGTATTCCTTTGATTCTCCTAAGCTGAAGCAGGGTAAAGTGTTTTGAGACCTTTAAACTCTCAGCAAGAAGTCCCAACATACTTCAAAATTTTGGAAAGAATTTGCATTATTATAACAAAGGGAGTTTTAAGAACAACTAATGGTTTCCAGTTATTAATGGTTTTTAAGTATCCTGTCTCATTCAACTGAGTGTGTGTGGTGGGGGCTGTATTCAAATTGCTGATTGACACAGAAATCAAAGCCAGTTTTCCCAAGAACCTTCATACTTAAATGAAACAGAAGATTTGTAGAAGAGCACTGTATTAAGAGTTAGGAAGTCGAGGTTCAAACCTCATCTCTTCAAATAACCAGCTGTATAATCTGTATGGATTTGTATAGCAATCACAGCTCTCTGGACTGCACCTCTCCCCATAAAAAGGGGCTATCCACAGGTGCCTAGGTTATTCAGTCGGTTAAGCATCTGACTTTGGCTCAGGTCATGTTCTTGCAGTTCATGAGTTCAAGTCCCACATGGGGCTCTGTGCTGACAGCTCAGAACCTGGAGCCCCCTTCAAGTTCTGTGTCTCCCTTTCTATCTCTGCCCCTCCCCTGCTCATACTCTCTCTCTCTCTCTCTCTCAAAAATAAACATTAAAAAAAGGCAGGGGGGCTAGACTGAGCAACTGAGCCACAGTTCTCAAAGAGGGACAATACTTCCCTCAGAGTGTATCTGGAAAACTTGTGGGGGTTATTTCATCATGATTCTCAGGTATTATTGGCATTTGGACAAGCAGGGACCCTAAATAGCCTACAATGCTCAGAACAGTTCTACATGATAAGCAATTATTTCCATATCTTACAAGATTTTCAAAGACCTACCAGGCATTCACATAGTTGTAAAACCTGTTTGCTCATGGTTATATTTATTGAATCCTAGAAGTTGTTTTATATAATAGTAATAATACATATGTGTGTGTGTGTGTGTGTGTCTGTGTGTCTGTACATTCCTCTGTGTGTGTGTGTGTGTGTGTGTGTGTGTGTGTGTGTGTGTTGGGCATACTTCTCTGATAAAATTTTACATCTTTTCTCCTATTTTCTTGATTTCATTATTTTATTTTAAAATATGTGTTTAACATCTGTATCACTTGTAAGTCTGCTTCCATTGTTTATTTTCTCTTTTGGTTCCATCTGTTAGTATGCCAGGTAATTTTTTATTGAATGTTGAACATTAGGTTGGAAGTTTGTAGAAACTCAGAATATTATTTTCTTCAGAGAGGATTTATTTTAGCATTTGGTGGGGATTTAAATTAGGTATTCAGTTACTTCAAAGCTGAGTTTCACTTCTTTACAAGATCTGGTGTCTTTCTGTTATTTCTCTACAATAGTCTTTCAGGGTCCCATCTGAGGGCCTGAGGAACTCCAATTTTTGTCCCTCAATTACTGTAAGAATCCTCAGAGTCCTGCTTAGATTCTCAGCCTGTTGGTAGTCAGTTTGTGCTCAGCTTCGTAGCCTCTGACTATTCCCTGCTCCCGAGTTAACCAATAATATCCTACAGGGGAAGATGGTACAGAGTGTGTTCTCATCTCTCCAGGACCTTGGCTCCTTCAGTCCTGGCTCCTTTGGCGACTTCTGAGATGCTTTTGAACAGTTTCTTTCTCCTTATCTGGCTTTTGGTAGGAGATTTCAACTGCCACAATTCAATCATGCTGGAAGTAAAAATCTGGCATGGTTTTGAAATGTACCTCATTTTCTAGGAATGCAGCTCTTACATAAATGAAGGATGACTACACTTATTTTTATTCAGAAATTTATTAAAATAGAAAATCACTTTACTGATGACATCAGTAGTACTTGAGTCACCACTACAAAACACTTTTGCAGCGGTCTGCATTTACTACTAGTGTATTTGTGATGATTCTGTGCATACATGTATAAACACTTAGTGTTTATTTCTAAATGTTAAATAGAAAGAAAATTTTCCTCCCTTAAATCCAAAGTCATCCAGTGTAAATAGGTATCAGTATCTAAATGCACTGTTTTATCTTCTAGCATAGTGGTCCCTGAACTGCTATGAATTCAAAAGGAGACAATACCCTAAACCCCTTCTCTCTACCCTCTCTGCCCCCAGCTCCCATGCTTATTCAGATACAAAAACTCAGAGGTTCATTTAATGTTAGTACTGAATCTGAATATTAAAGAGAATTCTCTTGAGACCTTCACCTGCATTTTCTCACCTGAAAACCAAGCAGGGAAACTCTAATTGTTTGTGATCGCAAATATTAAAGATAGAGCTGAAGCTGCACATGCTCCATGTCCAAGATTAGGATGCCAGGACAAAGGTGCTGAGTTTTCTTTGTGGCTGAGAGAAAGTATCTGTGCTTCAGACTTTTGAATAGTACTAGGCTCAGGAAAACCATCTACCAGGACAAGGATGTTCAGAGTATACAAGGAGCAAGAACTGAGGGGTGGATGTTCACTCAGGACAGCCAGAAATTATGCTGTCCACCTCAGAGAGAACTACAGGGCTAGAGGTCCCAGGAGAAGGTTGGAGGAGGGGGAGGATTTTGTAAAGTCCACTGAAGCATCCTTTGAGAAGAAGAATTGGTGTTCAAATATCTGCCACAGTAAGGGCCTCGATGCCAGATTCTAATGGCAACAATCAATTAGGATCTTGGCCTTTTCTTCTAGTTCCTTTCACTGCCCACCCACAGAACCAGAAACAACAGTTAACAAGTGGAGAAAAAAGCAAAACAAACTCAGCGATGAAACAGCCCATGCCTCGCCCCCTGTCCCTACTGCTGTAGGCTACAGAACCTGGGTTATACCTGACCTGGGCTTGGTGGGTACCAGAGTGAACACAAAGGAAGAAGCTTTAAACTGTATATGAAATCATTTTTTTTTACTTGGATTACATAGGATTACTTAATATCTAAAAAGAAGATTATTCTGTATTTCAAAGTGACTGAAAAGCCAGGAATCTGAGGCAGGCTCCAGGCTCTGAGCTGTCAGCACAGAGCCTGACACAGGGCTCCAACCCACCAACTACGAGATCACGACCGGAGCTGAAGTTGGACGCTTCACTATGCCACCCAGGTGCCCCAAGAGTCCATCTCTTCTAATGCTGCACACAGAATCAGAGCTTTCCTCAGGCTTGGGCCAGCATAAACGTACAGTCATTTTTCACAGGCTTACTCATTCACCAGCTTACCCACCCTTTTTTCCCTTTTGAAATCATACATGGCAAAGCGGTAGAGTACTAAAGGGCTAAAGGAATATGGTGAAGTTTCTAGGCTCTACATCATACTTTTAATTTCGTCATCCTCTCTCCTACCAGCATTCAAAAAGATCTTTACTAAAAAGTAATACCGTCAAGTGCTTTTGATTAATTCCATACCAACTTTGGAACGAGTGCAAAAGATTTAAATTTTACCACGCTCCTTTGTGGTTTGCATAGCAGGGACAGGGCTGCAAAACACAGCAAGCTTATTAACAAAGATATATTATTTAAAATCTATTGAAAACCATACTGACATGATTGACTATGGATTATTCAATTTTACATACTGTATATGTCAGATAGCTTCTTAAATCATCTCTAGAGCTGGCCATAATTCTTGAATGGAGAAGAGCCTGATCTTTCAGAGACAGGAGCAATTGCTTTTCTACCTTTCAAATCTCCACGCTACAACAGGAGATTAAATTGAACTTTTGGAACAAGTAGCCCATAACAGACTTATCAGTGGTTGAGGCCTATTTCCAGGTTTTCTTCCTATACAGCACAAGCTCATAGTTCTTATATTGGTATGGTGGCACATGATTAATAGTGTGAGCAATCTGCTACCTGGTGTTTCTAATCTTTCATTTTCTCCTTAAAAGTTTTCCTTGGCTATCTTGCTCTGTTTTTCTTAGGTACCAAAGTTTAAGAAGTCACAATGGTAGATTACATTTGTAAATGCTGTAAAGTACTAAAACCCATCCATGATATAAGTATAAATACTCATGGGGGAGTGGAGATAAATGAGAGAGAATATTATCCCGAACCTATTGCCTCATGATAGATTCACTGACTGCAGATCATCTGCAAAGGAGACCCACAAAGCATAATAATTAGCAGTTTAAAGCACTTTAGATTCACTAATTATTTAATCCAATCACCTCCCTATGGAGAATATTTAATAACTTGCTGACCTTAACATAAGAAGATTGTCCTGCTGAGCCCTATCCGCCTCCCCCAGGTGTATGCCATGAGTTGGTTTTGTTAGTAACAGAAAAGAAGTTGATCCTCTTTTTCACCCAAGTCCCCTGTGAAAAACAACAGCATCTTCACTGGTTGAGGAACCGGAGGACTAGAGACACAGGCCTTGGCTAGAGATAAGGCCAGGACAATGGACAGTCTTAGGAAAGGAGACAATGCTATTGATTTCATTAGTTCTGTGCACTAATCTGCTTAGCTACTACCACAAAAGACAGATATGGATGCTCTTCTGTAATAAGTAAAGCTATAAAATCAGTATTACACATTTTAAAAATCTGGTTAAGAGTCATATGCTTGCTAATCTCACCTTCTCAAACTCTTCTAGCATTGATTGAATATGACAAATTATAACTGGCATTAATTAATAGACATGGAGGAAACCAATCCCTTGGCAGCCTCCTAAAGTTCACAGACATTGATTAAATAAGTAGGTACATGCAGGATGAGAAAGAAGGAAAGAAAGTCCACGCTCACAAACAGAGGAAGAGATAAGAGCAACAAACTCAGAGAAGAGTGGAGTCAAAACTACAAATGTGACAGGAGAAATATTGGTAGATTTACCTGGAGAGGAAAATGAAAAAATTAAGCTAGATATCGTAAACAAAAAAAATAGTGTAATCTGGCAAATCCCTGTATAGGTAGAATGTTCATATCACCTAGACTTTTGCAAGAAAAAGAAGACGCTATTAATAGGACCACAAGCATAACTGAATCTATTAACCTGGGTAACTAAGACAAATGCTCTTTCTATATCTAGCTATGAGAAATGGCTGAACATAGAAATGAAGAAACATTATTCATATGTAGAGACATTACTTATGATGGTTAATTTTATGTGTCAGTTTGACTGAGCCACAGGGTGCCCAGATATTTGTCCAATCATTATCTTGAGTGTTTCTGTGAGGGTGTTATTGGATGAGATTAATATTTAAATTGGTTGACTGAGTAAAGCAGATTACTTTTCCTAACGTAAGTGGGCTTCATTCAATTGGTTGAAGACCTGCATAGAAGAAAATGGGTAACCCTCCCGTCTCCAGAAGGGAACTCCTCCCCACCTGGCTGCCTTGAGCAGGCAATCAGTCTTTTCCAGTCTTTGGACTCAAACTGAGATATCAGCTCTTCCTGGGTCTCAAGCCTGCCAGCCTTTGAACTGAAACCTACAACACTAGCTCTCCTGATTCGCAGGTCTTCAGACTCAGACTGGAACTAAACCATCAGCTCTCCCGAGTTTCTAGCTTGCTGAACTTACCCTCCAAATCTTAGGCTTGTAAGCCTCCAA
This sequence comes from Crocuta crocuta, assembly GCF_008692635.1. Lineage (NCBI taxonomy): Eukaryota > Metazoa > Chordata > Mammalia > Carnivora > Hyaenidae > Crocuta > Crocuta crocuta. The sequence goes on along the minus strand of NW_027530644.1, from coordinate 3,257,730 downwards.
AATCACACGAGCTAATTCCTTATAACCAACCTCTTTATAAAAAGAGATTTTATATATAAAGAGAATGTATATACATTCTATTGGTTCCATTTCTCTGGAGAACTCTAATACATCAGTAAATAATGTCTGAAGTCATTTTTATAAGGTTACTCCTTCTATAGAGGACTTTTTTTTTCCTCCGGTGCTGGAAGAAACCTTCATTAGACATTATTGTGACTTGTCCAATATAACTAAAGCCTCAGATTTAGGTGAACAACGTAGAGAAAAATAAAGACAGATTCCCAAGTTATAATTACTTATATATCATACTTTCTCCTTGGATACTGAAATGTTGAATTTCATTAATAGGAACAAACAACTAATGCAAAAGCGTCTTCTATGACCTCAGTTTCACCCTCAGAATTTCTGAAGCCTCAGAAGTCAGGTGAGAGGGGATAATTAAACCAGAGGGACACTATTTGGGGCATGGGTTACCCCAGGAGTGTAACAATCTAAGATAATGAGAAGAAATAGGGAATGTGGAGGAGTCAAAATCAAAACAATGAAGGCTTGCTGCAAATTTAAAGGAAGGCCAAGGGTGAGGTAAAGCCAGTATGGAATAGCCATAAGTTAGCATGCAGAGCAGCTCCTTAAGGCCAGGGCTAGAAGAATGACTCTCACATGCAGGCAAATTTGGTAGGTGTACAGTATAAGTGTGTGGGAGACTAGGAACTCTTCGTCATACTCCTACACACAGAATTTCCTGCAAACTAGCTGCCAGAGTGCTCAACAGCCTGGGAGTTAACTGGATGTGGGTACAAATTCTGGTTCTGCAACTTTCTGTGTGATCACGATTAAGTGATTTATTCTCCATCAAGCTCAATTTCCTAATATGCAAACTGGGTATACTGCTATTAGCCCCTGTTTGTCTCTTTTGAGGAAAGCATTGCCTGCTCTTTTAAAAGGCCAGTATCCCTGGAATGGATGGAGAGGAATGCATGTGACTTAGAGTCATCAACTCCTTAAGTCAGCTTTAGTCTTCTATTATTCCATTACAGGAAAGAACAGAGAAAGTAAGAGTACTTGTGTGTATGTTTATGGGAGAAGAAGGGTGAATTAAAAAGGAGGAAAAAGATAAAACAATTGAGAGAGGCATACTAATTTCATCTATTACTAACAACCAAGTTTCCCTGGATCCAGCCCTATTTGCCAAAAACACTCTGTGGGCAATAAACATTGACCAATTGACTTGGGTACAAACTTTTTGTGAACAAGAAGTCCTTTCTGGAGTCAAGAACAATGTGTCTGAAGGAAGAAATAAACCTAATAGTGAACTGCTGACCCCTTGCCTTCATGCCTGGGTCTCACTCACAGAGCCCTACAACTAAAATAACCCATCACTTGAATGCATTACACCATCCTCATGAAAGGCAGAGAGCCATGTTTTCTTGTCTGCAGGGCTAGAGTTCTGTCTTGCATCAGGGTATTCTTCTTCCTAAATAGCATTTTCGTATTATCATTTTTGTATTTTATCATGTGCCAACAAGGACAGCAGCCTTTAAAATCAATTTGCACTCTTTAGCTCTTAATAAAGATTTTTATTTACAGTAATTCCCTTCAGAATTTTGGCATACTCACCCCTTTATTGAAAGGCTAATCTGAATCTATTATTTTATGACTATAAGTGGTTTCATTTCCCTGAAGTAGAATGACGTTTGCCTTGAATGTACAGTTGAACATGCGAGGAGGCACTTAGAAAATTTAATTTAAAAGCCTTAGGTAAATGGTCTCTGGAACAAACTATTTGTATCCTGAACTGTCATAAAGACAACCTGTCATAAGTTCATCCAATATTTCATTTTATAACATAAGTTCCATTAAATTTTCATAACAAACTGATAAGCACTGCTAATATCATTTCCCTTTCAAAAGTTTACCTAAGCCACAAGCAGTTTTCTTCTTAAGAAGCCTTACTCAAAAGTAGATTTTCTATCAGTGTCTGTCATGCCAGGCCTGTTTATGAAACTAAATGCAAACCTAACAAGAATTGTCTTACAGGGTAAGAACCTTGGCCCATCCTATTTAATATTCACTCACTGATAATGAAGCCAAATAAGTAATTCAGAAAGGCCTGACTTACCTGCCCTAACAATGCTTACCAGAGACATGAGCTCAATAAATTACTCACTAGGTAAATTTTTATTTCATTTTGTTGGTCCTATATTTTCCTTGAGTTTCAAGGATTTCCTGTAGTACCAACATGCAATTTGGCATATGGGTCTATATCAACCCATCCAGTCCTTAATCATACTCTATCTATCCCTGTCTATCATGGTTATATTTTTTTCTTCTTTTTGAAATTTTATTTAAATTCAAGCTAGTTAACATATAGTATAGTAATGGTTTCAGGAGTAGAATTTAGTGATTCATCACTAATGTATAACACCGAGTGGTCATCCCAACAAGTGCCCTCCTTAATGCCCATTGTCCATTTAGCCCGTCTCCCCATCCACAACCCTTCCAGCAAACTTCAGTTTGTTCTCTGTGTTTAAAAGTCTCTTATGGTTTGCCTCCCTCTCTGTTTTTATCTTATTTTTGCTTCCCTTCCCCTATGTTCATCTCTTTTGTATCTTAAATTCCTCATATGAGTGAAGTCGTATGATATTTGTCTTTCTCTGACTGACTTATTTCACTTCGCATAATATACTCTAGTTCCATCCACATCGTTGCAAATGGGAAGATTTCATTTTTTGGATCACCAAGAATACCCACTGTATGTATATATATATGTATGTATGTACATATATATATATATATACACCACATCTTCTTTATCCATTCCTTGATGGATATTTGGCTTCTTTCCATAATCTGGCTATTGTTGGTAGTGCTGCTATGAATTTGGGGGTGTGTATGCCCTTTTGAATCAGCATTTTTATATCCTTTGGATAAATACCTAGTAGTGCAACTGCTGGGTAACAAGGTAGTTCTATTTTTAATTTTTTGAGGAACCTCCATATTGTTTTCCAGAATGGCTGCACCAGTTTGCATTCCCGTCAGCAGTACAAAAGTGTACTCCTTCTCCGCATCCTTGCCAACATCTGTTGTTTCCTGAGTTGTTAATTTTAGCCATTCTGACAGGTGTGAAGTGGTATCTCATTGTGGTTTTGATTTGTATTTCCCTGATGATGCATGATGTTGACCATCTTTTCATGTGTCTGTTGGCCACCTGGATGTCTTCTTTGGAAAAGTGTCTATTCATGTCTTCTGCCCATTTCTTCACTGGGTTGTTTATTTCTTGGGTGTTGAGATTGGTACATTCTTTACAGATTTTGAATACTAATCCTTTAGCCAATATGTCATTAGAAAATATCTTCTCCCATTTCATCAGTTGCCTTCTAGTTCTGCTGACTATTTTGTTTACTGTACAGAAGCTTTTCATCTTGATGAGGTACCAATAGTTCATTTTTGCTTTTGTTTGCCTTGCTTCCAGAGACATGTCAAGTAAGAAGTTACTGTGGCCAAGGTCAAAAAGGTTGTTGCCTGTTTTCTCCTCTAGGATTTTGATGGCTTCCTGTTTTACATTTAGGTCCTTAATTCATTTTGAATTTATATTTTAAAGTGAAATTATAAGAAATAAACTATTGATTAAAATTAATTTATTACTTATATAATAAGTACTAATAAATAGTACTAATTTACACTTTTAAAATAATAAGGAAAATAATCCAAAGAAGGTGTATATTCTATCTTCATATAACTCCTATACAAACTTCCTTTAGAACTGGAAAGAAATATAGTATTTTCATTATCTCTATCAGTAGTCTAGATGTAAGAGCATGTCAAATCCAATCATCCCTTTGGGTTCTAAGAAATAGGGTTAAACAAAATAACCTCTCTAGCCGTATTTGGACATATGGACTCAATGAAACGGTTCATTGTTCATGGTCATGGGAAAAGCATACAGGTTTGGTGAAGACCATGATTTCCTCAGAAGTTAATGTCCATAAGCAGTCTACCTATTTGGAAGCTGGCATGTGTATTCTATGTACTTCTTAATAAACATCTAAACTAGAGCACTTGCAATATCTATCATGAGTAAAACACTACTTGGCTCACAGTGACAGATGTCCCTAAGTACATAAGAAGCCTAGCCTGAGGTCTTTGTGGTAGCTATATATTTAAATAAATACAGTAAAATATAAAGTATTTTTAACCTAATATTTGAATGGGATGGAAATTATTTCATTTTCTTAATTTTTACCGCATTGTTAAAATTTCTGACTTGGAAATTATTATGTCAATAAGGGAGAGAAGAAATTCGAAGATGAAAAAAAGACTGAACTAAATGAGAAGAAGTAAAAAGAAAAGATAAGATCAAAGAAAGAAAATAGTATGTCAGAACATTGGTAGAAAAGGTAGATACTACTATGGACTATAGAAAATACCCTGCAGATACAGAAATGCTGATGCATAGGAGCACATGGACCCCAATGTTCGTAGCAGCACTCTCCACAATAGCTAAAACATGGAAAGAGCCTAAGTGGCCATCAACAGATGAATGGATCAAGAAGATGTGGTTTATCTATACCACGGAATACTACATGGCAATGAGAAACAATGAAATCTGGCCATGTGTAGCAACATGGATGGACCTTGAGGGTGTTATGCTGAGCGAAATAAGTCAGGCAGAGAAGGACAAATATCATATGTTTGCACGTATAGGAGGATTAGGAGGAACTTGACGGAGGAACAAGGGGGAGAAGAAGGGCGGAAATGGTGGGGGAAAGGGAGAGAGGCAAACCATGAGAGACTCTTGAATGCTGACAAAAACTGAGGACTGATGGATGTGGGGGGAGGGGGGGATGGGCATGGAGGAGGACACTTGTGGGGATGAGCACTGAGTGTTATGTGGAAACTAATTTGACAATAAACTATTAAAAAATAATAATAATAAAAATAAAAATAAAAAAAAAAAGAAAGAAAATACCCTGCATTCTCTTTCAGAAGACTTGGTTCTATTCCCATCTTGAGAATAATGGTTAAAGACAACAAATTATATTATTGTCAGTCATAAAAGGTAGGGCTTGAATCAAATCAACTTCCAAAGGTGAAAATATCTGTGTATCCATATGTGTATAAATACATATGGTATATACATTAAAATGTTTTAAAACATTATTATTGCTGGCTTTCTATTTTGAAACTTCAGAAAAATAATATAAATGGTAAAGAAAAGAATATATAAAACAGATCATATAGCCTCCCACTCAAAAAAGAGTTCTATGATTTCAATAACCACCAATTTTTCTTCATACCAACCTAACTAAAAACAAAAGAAACCCTAAGAAATATTTAAATATCATTTAGGACTTCATATTTTTTCTCTCTATTAGTAGCAATGCCACCTGTTAGGATTTATAGGATGCCTTTCAAAGCACTTTCATATACTTTCTTGTTTTTCTTTCCAACATTCTTGTGATAATTTTAAAGGATAAAATTAAAAATTTGTTTTTATTTTATAAATGGAGAAATAAGACAGAATTTTAAGGAGTTATCCAACCATAACCAACTAGTGCAAGAAAAGATTTAGATTTGGCTTCCAATTTATAGTGTAGTGCTCTATTTTATAACTGGTAATAAACACTTAGGATTTCTCTATGGATTATCATGCAATTAACTATATACAATTCTTACACCATTAGTTGAAATGCTTATCTGAAGTGCCTTAAACAAGTTCGCACAACCATTAAGTGGATGAGATACGATCAAAATTGATATCTTCTCATTTTAAGACTAATGTTCAATTATTCCAGAAACTATTTTATCTCCAAGGTTGAGTTGGGCCCAATATACTACTGTTTGTCTTTTGACCTTATTAAATATATCTCCTCCAAATGAGTTAGATTATTTTATATAAAGGGATGGAATACTTCATATTAGTTAAAAATGTGAGCTCTAGAACCAGATGGCATCACTTACTAGCAATGTATCCCTGGTTTAATAATTTAACTTACTTTTACCTTGGTTTTCTCATCTGCAAGTGGGGATAATTTTACTACCTACCTCATAGTGTTGTTAATATAAATAAATTGCTAAAAATCAATTTCTGGCATATATAAAGTTCTTGATAACTTTGTTACATCAAACCCATTACCTGTGTATAAACACTAGAAGGCAATAACAATGCATGCCACATATGCCCACTGCTTATGACACACCTGTCCATTTCAAGTACTGTGGTAGATGAGGTATAGCTTATAGATTACCCTTAAGAAGCAGTTCACTTCTCCCTTTCCTGCACTTAATGAAATCATGAATAGCTCAGCTTTTATAGAAAATTCCCAACATTCCCTGAAAATAAACTATATTAACAGTAACTGACAGAATGTACTCAATTTAGAAGCATATTGTATCCATGTTTCTCCTGAGTTAGAGCAAGAATTTTTAAATGTTTATTTATTTATTTTGAGAGAGTGAGTGCACAAGCAGGGTGGGGTAGAGAGAGAGAGGGAGAAAGAAAGAATCCTAAGCAGGCCCCATGCTCAGTGCAGACTCCAATGTAGGGCTCAAACTCACGAACTGTGAGATCATGACCTGATCCAAAATCAAGAATTAGAGGTTTAACTGACTGAGCAACGCAGACACCCCAGAGCAAGAATTTTGACAACTCACCATGGAGCTATTAGTGAAGTATTAATTAGGGTAAAAAAAAAAAAAAAAAACTTGCATTCTATCTCCATTCCAGGTGTCATGGATGATAAAAATTCAGAACTGACATCAAACACTAAAGGCCTATATCTAAAGGCTTATACTGCCTATATCTGGTTTTGCTATCAGGGTAATGCTGGTCCTGTAAAATCAATTTGGAAATTAATTTTTATCTTCTGTTTTTCAGAATAGTATGAAAGGCTGTGTATTAAGTTTATTTAAATTTTTGGTTAAATTCACCTGTGAAGCCATCTGGAATTTTGTTTACTTGGAATTTTTTGATTAACAATTCAATTACTAGTAATCAGTCTGCTAGAATCTTCTATTTCTTTTTTATTCCATATTGGAAGATTGCATGGTTTTTTGGAATTTATCCATTTCTTGTAGGTTGTCCAATTCATTATTGTATAATTTTGTGTAGTAGTCTCATAATCCTTTGTATTTCTGTGGTGTCTATTGTAACTTCTCTTTCATTTCTGACTTTGAGTCCTCTTTTTTTCTTGATGAATATAGCCATAGGTTTATTTATTTTGTTGAGTTTTTCCAAGAATCAGTTCTTAATTTCATTGTTCTTTGTATGGCTTTTTAGTCTCTATTTCATGTATTTCCACTCTGATATTTATTATTTTTATCCTTCTACTAACTTTGGTCTTAGTTTTTCTTTTTCTAATTCCTTTAGGTGTAAGATTAAATTATTTATTTGAGATTTTTCTTGTTTCTTGCATTAAGCCTGTATTACTATGAGCTTTGTCTTAGAGCTGCTTTTCCTGTGTCCTACTTTAAACTGTTGTTTTCATTTTCACTTGTCTCAAGGTGTTTGTTTTTATTTCCTCTTTGATTAAAATCAAATTTACCCATTCATTTTTAGTAGCAATTTGTTTAGCCTCAATGTGTTTGTGTTTTTTCCTTGTACTTGGTTTCTAGTTTCCTATCTTTGTGGTCAGAAAAGATGCTAGATATATTTTTACTCTTCTTAAATTTATTGAGACAGGTTTTATGGCCTAGCATTTGTTTTATCTTAGAGAATGTTCTATGTGCACTTGAAAAAAAAAATGTGTATTCTGCTGTTTCTGTATGAAATGTTCTATATGTATCAGCTAAGTACATCTGGTCTAATGTGTCATTCAAAGTCACTATTTCCTCATAGATTTCTGTATGGATGATCTACCCATTGAAGTAAGGGGGGGGTGTTAAATTCCCTTACTATTATTTTATTATCATCAATTTCTTTCCTTTATGGCTGTTAGTATTTGTTTTACATATTTAGGTGGTCCTATGTTGGGTGCATAGATATTTAAAATAATTACATCCTCCTGGTGGATGGATCACTTTATCATTATATAATGATACATTTTTTTTCTTGTTACAATCTTTGATTTAAAGTTTATTTTTACTGATATAAATATTGTCACCTCAGCTTTTCTTTTACTTCCATTTGATAGTATATATTTTTCTATCCCTTCACTTTGTCTCCATGTGTCTTTAGGTCTGAAATGAGTCTCTTATAGATAGCATAGAAAGGGCTCTTATTTTTTTATCCACTCACTCCTCCTGCGTCTTTGGATTAGAGTATTTAGTTCTTTATACTTAAAATAAATATTGATATGTATGTACAGCTGCTGTCTTATTAATTGTTTCCTGGTTGTTTTTGTAGTTCTCTGTTCCTTTCTTCTGCTTTTGCTTACCCTTGTGATTTGGTGACTTTAGTGTTATGCTTGAATTCCTTTCTCTTTATTTTTTGTGTATGTGTAATAGGTTTTTAACTTAGTTACTATTGGGTCCACATATAGCATCTTATGTGTATAGCAGTCTATATTAAGTTGATGGTCACTTAAGTTCTAATACATTCTAAAAGCACTAAATTTTTACTCCCCCCACCTTATATGTATATATTCATATTTAATATATTATATTTTGTGTATCTCTTGATATATTTGTAGATATAAGTGATTTTACTACTTTTGTGTTTTAACCTCCATACTGGCTTTATAAGTGATTAACCTACTACATTTGCTATATATTTGCTTTTACCTATGATGTCTATTCCTTTCATAATTTTCTTACTTTCAGTTATGGCCTCTTCTTTCCACTTAAAAAAGTCCCTTTAGGTCCACTATAGAGGGAGGGGCAAGATGGCGGAGAAGTAGGGAGCTCCGTACCTGCACTCGCCGCCAGGCATCACACGGAAAAGATCTGAAGCCATCAGACACCATACCACACCCAAGAGATTGGGAGAGAAAGGACACAGACTCCACTGAGAAAGCCTTCTAACGTGAGTGCGAACTGGGGAAGTAAAAATCGGGCCTGGATTGGAGACTGGAGAGACGGGCCACCCCCTCTGTGGGGAGTGAGTGGGAAAAAAGAGAGTCCGAAACAGAAAAACCTCCGCTCGGGGGTAAAACCTCCGCTCGGGGTGTAGAAAATCTTTGCGCACAAAATACCTGCACATCAGGCCCCTCCACGCTCCAAGTCGCCCAGGAGGGGCTGCGCTTGTGATTTTCTTCTTTGTGCAGGCTCCTGGCTGGCTGGGAGAGGCTGCGCGCCTGCAGCCATTACCCTCGAGGCGGGCCTGGACCCCCGAGGAGGCGCGCAGGCACCGGCGTCCGTGCTCCTAGCTGGCTGGAACTCTAGAGGGAAGGCAAGGCGCTAAAAACTGGCAGATGGGACCTCGAGTTCGTGTTTTGGGTGATTGAGACACAGAGGGAACTTGATCTCCTCACTTCAGCGGGCTCAGCGCGCCGGCAGACAAAGCACCCCGTCCCGCCCAGGCCCCCCAGCCCCACCCGGAGGAGAAAGGAGCAGAGGCTTCTGGCTCCGCCCGCAGAGCCAGCCTGGATGATTGGAATCGCCCTGAGGGGAAAGCCAGGGGATCGCCTGAGGCAATTTCAGCAGGGTGCTTGGCCTAGGATTTGGGAGGCTGGGACTCGCCTGGGTTGAAAAGCACAACAAACTTTGCCTGAGCCCCTGGCTCAGGAAGTTTACACGCCTATAAAAGCGAGGTGGGGCGCCGCCACTCTCCTCCCCACAACCTCCAGGCAGAACTCCCGCCTGACTCATTGGATCACACCACGCCCATCCCTGCTTGACAGCTGCCCTCCTCCCTTCCCCCCCACTTTTTTTTTGGTGTGTTGTTTCTGTTTTTTTGTTTTTTTGTGTTTTTTTTTGTTTTTGTTTTTGTTTTTGTTTTTTTTCCCCCGCAAAACACTGACCTGATTACCTCTGGTCACTGTCGTACTTAAACAAACAAATTTAGTCCATTCTGTAGATGTAAATTCTACACCTCCCGACCTTTTCATCTCTTTCTCTCAGGAGTAATTAGACTATATAGTTTCTCTGGATAATTCCAACATCCTTCTCTCACCTATCCAACCATATTCTACCCTTTACCTCTTTGAAAAAAGCTTCTTATCCCTTCTGCCTGTTCATTCTATTTCCAATTGTGCCTCATCCCACCCTGCCTTCTCTCTCTTTCTCTATGCTCCTCAACCAGCACTGCATACACACGGCTATTTAACTGTAGCTGGGAAATCCAGGTATATGCTTTAAACCGTTCTTTGTCCATCGGTTTTCTTCTTTTTTCCTTTTCTTTTCTCCTTTTTGACCCTTTTATGTATTTTATACTCCATATTATTCGCCCTCCCTCCTCCGTCTTTTCTCTTAACTTTTGTTCTCCCTCTCGCTTTGCGTGCTAGTTGAATTAGCCTGTGCGTTTGTGTGCTCCTGCTCCCTGTGTGTTTGTCTGATTTCTTTTCCAGNCTTAAATACTGAGAACAAACTGAGGGTTGATGGGGAGGTGGGGGAGAAGGGCAAATAAGTGATGGGAATAGAAGAAGGCACTTGTTGGGATGAGCACTGGGTGTTATATGGAAACTAACTTGACAATATATTGTCCACTATATTAAAAACTATATTAAACAACTATAAAAACAACTATATTAAAAAATATTTTTATACATTATAAAATATTCCCCATGATTACCATAATCCCCCTAATTACGATAAATCACCTTACCAAGTTATTACAATATTACTGACTGTATTTCCTATGATGTACATAACATTCTTATGACTCATTTATTTTGTAGCTGGAAGTTTGTACCTCTTAATCGCCTTTACTATTGTGCCTGACGCCTCAACCCCTCCCTGCTCTGGTAACCAATAGTTTGTTTCTTGTATCTATGAATCTGTTTCCATTTTGTATGTTTGTTTGCTTTGGTTTTTAGATTTCACATGTAAGTGAAATCACATGGTATTTGTATAAATATAGGATGGTTATACATTAAATTTTTATATGAAAAAAAAGTCCCTTTAACATTTATTGTAAGGCTATTTTAGGGGTAATAAACTCCTTTAGCTTTTATTTGTTCGGAAAAGTCTTTATCTCTCCTTTTCTGAATGATGACTTTATGGGTAGAGTATTTTTGGTTGCAGGTTTTTTTCTTTCAGCACTCTATTACATCCTGTCACTCCTTTCTGGTCTGCAAAGTTTCTGCTAAAAAATCACCTCATAGCCTTATAGGTTTCCTTTGTATATAACTGTTTTCTTTTCTCTTGCTGCTTTTAAAATCCTTTATCATAACTTTTAGCCTTTTTAAGTATTATGTATCTTGGTGTGGGCTTCTTTAGGTTCATCTGGTTAGGGGCTCTCTGTACTACCTAAACCTCAATGTCCCTTTCCTTCTAGATTAGGAAAGTTTTCAGCTGGTATTTCTTCAAATAAGCTTTCTTCCCCCTTTTCTCACTCTTCTTTTGGGATTCCTATAATTCAAGTATTTTTATGCTTGATGATATCACAGAATTTTCTTATTTTTTTTTCTTTTTGCTGTCCAGCTTAGTTGCTTTCCACAACCCTGACTTCCATATTACTGATCCCTTGCACATCCTCTAATTTGCTGTTGATTCTCTCTAGCATATTTTTCATTTCAGTTGTCATATCCTTCATCTCTGGTTCTTTTTTATATTTTCTATTTCTTTGTTGAAGTTCTCACAGATTTCATCCACTCTTCTCTCAAGTCCAATGAGTATCTTTATATCATTACTTTGAACTCTTTATTGGTAGATTTCTTCTCCATTTCATTTACTTTTTTTTCCTGAGGTTTTCTTTGTTTTTTCATTTGGAACATATTCCTCTGTCTCCTCATTTTGTCTGATTCTCTGTGTTTGTTTCTGTATACTAGGTAGATCAGCTATATCACCTGGCCTTGAAAGTAGTTGCCTTATGAAGGTGTTCTGTGGGGGTCAGTAGTGCAATACCCTCCAGTTACCAGAACCAGGTGTTCCAAGGGTGTCCCCTTGTGGGCTGCATGCACCCTTCTGTTATGACTGAACTGCAACTGCTGCAGGTAAGCCAGTGGGTGGGACTGGCCCTCAGCCCAGCTGTCAACAATGACTGGCCATGACCAATGCAGGAACACTGGTGCACAGGACTGGCTCCCAGTGCAGCTAACTAAGAGGCCCCACTGTAGCTACTGACAGCTTGTTGGGGAGTTTGCTCCTGGTGAAGCTGGCTGGGAGGTCAGGTGGTAACTACTGCAGGCACGCTGGTGAGTATGGTTAGTCCCCAGCATAACTGGCTGAGATGCCCAGTCACAACTGCTGCAGGTGTGCTGGTGGGTGTAACAGGTCCCCCTCCTCTTCAGGGCTGGAGTCACTTAGAAGGAGCACCATTCCTGGCCAGAGCTGTCCACCAGGTATGGCAGGATGGTAGCTGCTCTGAAGGGCTGCCAGTCCTGACCAAGGTTGCCTAACACAATTGGCAAATGGGAGAAGCACCTGACAGGTTGGGAAGATATGCAGGGGAATGTCAGACAAGGTGAATGGTGCTAGCAAGGTAAATGAAGAGTGTCGGAACTAGTGTCAATGAGGCTAAAGTGTGGAGGAAAAATAGCATCTGTTGGAATTCCATTCCTGGAGAAAGTTCCTACAGGTACCAGATCCTCTGGCACATAACCTAAAATTAGTCAATATTCTCCTTTACATTTAACTGAGGTGCTTTTCAAACTGCAGCCTCAGTGCCAGCACATGGTATATCTAGGATCTAGTGATATACCATGCTGGCCCTCTAATAGAGCCTCAGTTTCCCATAATACTCCAGCTCTTCTGCAATTAAACCCTTCTAATTATGAAAAACAGAAATTATGGAGGTTGGTCTCCCCAGTGTAGATCTCCCAGGTCAGGGATGCCTGAGGTGGAGCTTGATCCCTTCACTCAGGGAGGATCTCTGTGCCTGTGATATCCTTTGCATCTGTGGTTACCACATCAGAGATCTGATTCCCAAATGCATCTTTGACCCTTCTACTTTTCTTGATATGGACTTCTCTTTATGTTTAAAAATGTGGAAGATCTATTCTGCTAATCTTTTAGATTTATTTCAGAGTAAGTTGCATGATATGTAAATATACATATATAATATATATAAACCTGTAAAATATATAAATATATATTCCTGTTGAATTTATATATTAAGTGCCAGCATCTGAGAAATGGAAATGCATTTGAACACTAGCACTATATTGACTCTGTGGGGCTAAAGCAAACTATAGTGTCTATGAATTCCTATGAGGGTAGGGGGCAAAAGATAAGGGAAATTCAAGGATTTTATGCTCTATATTTCACATCATACAAAAGCAAGCAAAGGCCAATAATTGACTAAAGGGCCTTTGGGAACTTCTTTGGCCTTCTATATTATTCTTAACTTGTGCTGCTCCTTTTTTCTCTCTACCAAGAGGTTTAATTTTTCAATTTGTGTCACTATTGGTATAGAGCATGGCTCATTAGCTTGTGGGAGGTAGCTAGTCTTCATTAATTCAGTTCTCACATCATTTGCTTTGCACACAGTCATAATTAGCTTCCAAATAACTTAGGTAACTTCAATAGATTTATGACTACAATTTTACTCTATATGTGCATTTTTAGTCTCTTCTTCCTTCTTTTTTTTTGATATTATATAGAAATTAAAATTTAAAAGGACAAATCTACTATAGGGAGTGACCTCACGTAAAAATTTTTGTCATTCAATTGTCTTATATGATCAATGCACAGTGATTTTGGTATTTTAGTAATTTTCATGCCCTAAAGAGTCTGAAAAATGATGAGCAACTGATTTTTTTTTTTTTTAATGTGTTGGGGCACCTGAGTGGTTTAGTCAGCTAAGTGTCCAACTCTTGATTTTGGCTCAGGTCATGATCCCAGGGTCACAGGATCAAGCCCCACACTGGGCTCCACACTGAGCATGGAGCATGCTTAAGATTCTCTCTCTCTCTCTCTCTCTGTATCTTCCTCTCTCTCCCCCTCCCTCTGCCCTTCTCCCCCACTCACACTGTCTCTTTCTCTCTAAAATAAAATAAAAAATGAAAAAAATATACATTTCCCATATCATTAACAGTGGCAAGTGTAAATATACAGAATTCTGATATGAACACAATAGAATTACAAGCCTAGAACACTGGGTAGAAAAAGACCACAAGCCGGAATTTAAGACCAAGACTTAGCTGTTTATAAGAAGTGCATTGCAAAAAGGAAGGTCAATGCCCAAAAACCAGATGCTGGGATGCACCATATCTCAGTTCCTGAACATATCATTATTAGGGCTTCTCTTATACACCCTTTACAGGGTAAGACAAAACTGAGACAAAAAGAAAATAAATGACTTGTTCAGTATCTTTCAGTCAATAAGTAGAAGAGTATGCTATTGTTTCAGCAGTGAAAGAATGCAAATAAAGTAAACAGTTCTTTAATACATTTTTGGACAACAATGGAAATTTTTCTCAGCTACACAGCCTCAAATCACTATAAAATAGAGCAGAGGCATGAAACAGAAATAAACATATTAATATTGAATTACAACATCCCATTGTATAGCAATCATATTCCCCAATCTGAAGTTTTTTGAAGTTCTAGAGTGAAATAACTTAGCATAGGGTATGTTAAAAACCAGTCATTGTCTAGCTAACACATCTTCAATTTCCAGCATAACATACTAAAATAAAGTATGCTTTAGTTTACTGCTATGTTATTTTTTTAAAACTTTATTTATTTTGAAAGAGAGAGAAAGTATGAGTGGGAGGGGGCAGCGAGAGAGGGAGAGAGAATCTCAAGCATGCTCCATGCTCAGTGAGGACATGGGGGCTCAAACCCAAGAGCCATGATATCATGACCTGAGCCAAAATCAAGAGGTGGTCGCTTAAAAACATTTAATGCTATTTTCTAACAATAAATAAATATAAATAGAATTGGAATCCTAATTTTACTATCAAATAAGCTATCTGAGAGTTTAGCAATTAATTCTTAAATTCTCAAACTGAGAATGCAATCTTTCTCAACAAATATAGATACAATTTATAGGTTGTGTTTAAATAATGTTGACTGATTGCTTCTGAACTACATGTTCTCCCTCATTATTCATCTAAGTATTAAATTCATTAATATGCACAAAGACAATTCAGAAGTTTGTAGTGAACTCAGACTGTAAGAGCAAAACTGCGTTAGTGAATATCAGTCAGGTATTGTGGAGGTTTTTATTTATTTTTTTTTGTAATTAGATACACCTTTCATTAAAAAGGAAAATCACAGTAATTATGAAACACCATAAAGACAATGTGGATGTCTCCAGCAGATATTAGTACATTAAGAGTAGACATCCAAAATCCACTGGGTTAATATTACTACTGAGTCATGAAGGAAGAAATCCAGTCCCTGGAATGATCCCCTGCCCAGGATTTCTGGGAGTCCCTGAAAGGCAAAGAATAAATCTGCTATTATCTGTCTCAACTTTTCCTTCTGGGGGTTGCCTTCCAGCATGAAAATCGCTATTCACTGCCATTGTTTCATGTACCCTGTGAAATGTCTGTGTCCAAGCCAAAGTGCCCATTACTGAGGTTGGGAAGAAGTTGCTCTCACATACTCTATCACTGTCCTTGGAGCAGCCCAGACCCTCTCATAAGTATCATGCACGTATCATGGCATTTCTCATGAAAGCAGTTCCTTCAGCTTTTTCCTCTGCCACACTCAGGGCTCAAAACTCCAAATGGGCTGTAGCCATTCTGCTTCCTCCATGGTTGATATTTCCCCCATCTCAGCCTGAGGTGCTCCTGCAATTAAAAATAAATTATTTCTGCTCTTACCTAAAACAATTTTTTGGCATATCAATGTATGCTAATAGATGTCTTTATAGGTCACCAGCAAACTGGCTCAGCAAACAGTAAGATGCTTATTATTGTCGATTTAAGCTCAGCTAGGATCCACTTTAAATGGTTACGGACTGAAATTATTTTTATAATTTAAATGTAACAAAACAAATACTTTAACCATTAATAGAAGCATAGTTATGCAACATGATGGTACATGCCAGCATCAAGAGATTAAATATTAGCTAGAAATACTTCTTTCTCTATTTATTCATTCCTATTAACTAAAAGAAAATGAACCACTGTCTGGAATCACCTAAAGGCAGGCCACTGGCTAGTTCAAAAGCACAGTCTCAAAGTGATGAGATGACATTATTTTAATAAACCTTTTTACTCTGTGAATTTGGAAATTCACTCCATGCTTGGTTAGTTGGTCCATATAAATCCTCTTTTCTTTGGATTTACTTTCTGAGTAAATGCTTACTACTTTGTGTGAGAATCCTAAAGCTTTTGGATAAGCTTTGAGGATAAAATACAAAAAACCCCACTATTTTCTCTATATCCTTTCTTAAAAGACCAAGGTAATTTCTGAAACAGAAAGTGGTATTTTACTATGAGACAAATTATGAAATTATTAAAGTGAGTTGCACTGTAAACATGCATATCTGCATGTATAGAAACAACCAAATAAAAGTCTAAATTACAAACTTCTCAAAAAATTTTAGTAACTTCGGTTGTGTGTGTGTGTGTGTGCGTGTGTCTAACACACTGAAGAAAACTAGTGTTTTCTTACCTCTTATGGATTATAATATATTTACATATATATTCAAATTCACCAGAGATAAAAGGAGGTTTTCTTCAGTGTATCTCTTTCAATAGTACAGTTTACATATAATTCCAAAATTAACGACAGTCACTTTTTTTCTCATTTGGATTAATGGACTCACCTTTAATACATTCAAAATACAACAATTCTCATTAATTGGATCCATTCAAATATCTAAATATGCATTTGCTACAAAGGTTTAATAATCCATCTTCCAAATGAAAACAGTTGCAAAAGAAATCTATCTTAGAGAGTAACTAAATAATTTCCTGGGAAAAAAACCAGAGAGGATTACTTTTATTTTTATTTTTATTTTTTTTTAAGTACACTCCATCTCCAGTATGGAGCCCAGTGCAAGGCTTGGACTCACAACCCTAAGATCAAGACCTGAGCTGAGATCAAGAGACAGACACTTAACCAACTGAGCTACCCAAGCACCCCAGAGAAGGTTATTTCTAAACAAAAAGCAGTAAGATTTAAGATATTCATAATATTAAAAAAGCAGCCTATGGGCTTATTTTATCTAAGATCAGTTTCAAGGAACTGGGAAAAATTAGTATGATTTGTAAATTCCAAATTTCTAGAAAAAAAAAGAAGTGGAGCTTGTGGTCATGCTTGCATCAAAACTGACCAAAATGCTGTATCTAAAAATAAAATGAAAGTAATTCAACGAACCATTTCTCAGTGAATTTATTATTAGTGGTAAAAGTCAATTACACTGTTTAGGGCATCAGAATGAACATCAAATAAGACAGCAAAGTCTGTAGTTAAAGAAAGTATTAAACATTAAAGAAATTTTAAGTGTGCTTTAAAAATACACATCATCCTAAAAATCCTACACCAAAGACAAAGAGAAAATGTTTAGAGCAAGTGACAGAGATATCTCACCTGTCCTTTCCCAGAAGAGTGATAATCTATTGTAGGGCCACACCAGGGCAGAGTTGATAAGTAGGCATAGGTCCCACTATCACAATAAATTCTAGAAGAGGGCTCAAATAATTATTCACATTCTACTTGGAAAATAGATTAAGGCATGTCCAACAAACAAAAGTGAATTAAAAGTATGCCAATCTATATTCAGTCTCCTGAGAAAAGGTCAAAGGATAATATACTTTCCTCATGAAGAGCAAACATCTGTGTTAATCCTCTCTTCATCACTCCCCCCACCCATACCCTTCCAATGCATAGCTCTCACTTCCTGAAACAATCATCAAAACTAAAAGGCAACCTATGGGATGAGAGATGTTATTTACAAATGGCATATCTGATTGAGGATTAACAACCAAAATACATAAGAACCTATAAAACTCAATACCCCAAAACCCAAATAATCTAATGGACTGATAATATGAACAGAATTTCTCCAAAGAAGACATACAGATGGCCAGCAGACACATGAAAAGTTGCTCATCATCATTTACCATTAGGGATATGAAAATCAAAACTACAATGAGATATCACCTCACACCTGTCAGAATGGCTAAAATCAACACAAGCAACAACAGGTGTTGGCAAGGATGCAGAGAAAGGGAAACCCTCTTACACTGTTTGTGGGAATGCAAACTGGTGCAGATACTCTGGAAATCAGTATGGAGGTTCCCAAAAAATTAAAAATAGAATGGCCAGGAGTGCCTAGGTGGCTCACGTCATGATCTCACAGCTCGCAAGTTTGAGCCCCGCATCAGGCTCTCCACTGTCAGTTGTCAGCGTGGCGCCTGCTTCAGATCCTCTGTCACCCTCTCTTTACCCCTCCCCTGCTCATTGTCTCTGTCTCTCCCAAGATAAATATGCTTTAAATTTTTTTTTTTTTTAAATAGAATGACCTTATGATCCAGCAATTGCACTACTGGGTATTTACCCAAAGAATACAAAAACACTAATTCAAAGGGACACATACTATGCTTATAGCAGAACTATTAACAACAACCAAGATATGGCAGCAGTCCTAATATCCATCGATTAATGGATGGATACATTAGATGTGGTATATATGCAATGGAATATTATTCAGCCATAAAAAAGAAAGAAACCTTGCAATTTGCAAGGACATAGATGGAGCTAGAGAGTACAATGTTAAGCAAAGCAAGTCAGTCAGAGAAAGAAAAATACCATATGATTTCACTCACATGTGGAATTTAAGAAACGAATAAAGGGAAAAAGAGAAAGAAACTGAGAAACAGACTCTTAACTATAGAGAACTGAGGGTTACTAAAGGGAGGTGGATGCGGGGATAGGTGAAATAGGTGATGAGAATTAAGCAGTGCGCTTGTCATGCTGAGCATCAGATGATTAAAATAAAAGCTTTTAAAAATCTTAAAACTATTGGGGAGCCTGGGTGGCTTAGTCGGTTAAGCGGCCGACTTTCGCTTAGGTCATGATCTCGCAGTTAGTGGGTTCGAGCCCCGCGTCGGGCTCTGTGCTGACTGCCAGCTCAGAGCCTGGAGCCTGTTTCAGTCTGTGACTCCCTCTCTCTCTGACCCTCCCCTGCTCATGCTGTCTCTCTCTCTCTCTCTCCTAGAAATAAATAAAAATCTTTTAAAAAAAAATCTTAAAACTATTACTTCAATATTTTTATAGAGGATAATTTTTTAAATGAGTGAAGACAGATAGGAATATTTAGCCTACAAGTACACTGGCTTTTTAGGGACTGTCATTTGCTGAACATCCATTCTCCACAATTCAGATGGCTTAGCAATGCAGCCTCTTGATGTGCCTGCAGCCAGGTCTTTGCTGCCTGGGGTGCCTTGATTTGTAGAAGCCACTTATTCTCTTTCAAATGTGAGGAGCTCAGCAGGTTGAAACATAAACATTTTTTTCAACCAAGTTCAAAGAACATGAACAGTCTACAAAGGACATAATCAAATGTCATCCAAATTGCAGAGCCATAGGTTCCAGACCCTGCCAGATTGTGGTTTTGTGAATATTTTATCAACCATTTGAACAAGAGAGAGCAGCTGACCTACCTGCCTTAGTTATCAAAGGGATCTGTTGTTATCCTGTAATGACAAAAGTAGGTCTGCATGACAATTTAACAGCAAAAGCCATTTCTTTCAATTTTATCCTTTAAAAAACTGCCAGGTAATTAACTTCACAGCAGTTTTGTTGGCAAAGTAATACTACAGATAAAATGAAACTTTCATTAATAATCGACCATGAAAACTGTAGTTAAATGCCGTTGAGCTAATATAATCACTAACAGAAGTAGATAGAGCAGAATGATTGTGAGAGGCTGGGGCAGAAGCAATCACAGGGGTTTTCTAGCTCCAAAGGGCTAACTGATGAAAGAAAATGGGAGATCAAAAACAAAAGGTAAAGTAAAATACCTGTATTTGCACATATTTATGGGCTAAACAATTGATTACAGTGTTCAAAGTCCAACCAACTTGAATTCTCCTTTGAAAGAGACTTACTCAGAAGTCTTTCATTTGTATGAAGACTCACAAATAAGTGAGAGAACACATAAACATGATAAATAACCTACGGCCCATCACAGCACATGATGAAATACCCAGTTAAGCTACTGATAACTATTCATCAAAGCAAGCACTTTATTTCCACTTTAAGGTCCATGTTTTGTCCATCGTACTACCCTCTAGCTAAGTGCTATTGGCAATGACTACTTTCCAGTTACAGTGTGACTTTTTTCCCCATACACAACCTTCTGAATAACTTCAGCAAAAAATTTGAGTTCAAAGGAATCCTTGGATAAATAAAACCTTTCATCTACAAACTATCTGCAATTCCTTTTATGCAGAAAACGAAACAAAAGGCAAAGGAAATAATTTCCTTGCCCTCAAAGGGATGTATATCTCAGCTTCGGTATCGAGGTTACCCATACAATTTGAGCAAAATCATAAAGAGTAGGGAGACTAACCTTACACTAAAGATAATTTCTTAGCTTTTATACTTGTATGCTGTTAAAATGATGGGTGTTTATACTGCTTTGATCTGAAGATTGCTAAATAGCATCAAGTCTTTCCTACTGATAATTAGGTATCTTCAAGGATAAAGAATAATTAAACTTATTTTTTTTTTGTAATCGTGAGACCCAGATACTAAACTTGCTACTAAATTGCTATGGGCAAAGATCAGAAATAAAAATATAATTTTCCACTTTTGTTAACCTGTTCTAAGCAGCAGACCACATTATATCCTAGGGAATTATTTTTAATAAATAGTTAAAAAGGAAAAAAGCAATGATGTTGCAGAAAAGGGATACAGTCATAAACAAAAATCTCTATTGCAAAGGACTTTTGTTGCACCTATTGTGACATCAGAGTATCAACAATCTGTTTTGAAGTGGTCCATAATTTTTGGTGCAATTCAGAAATAATTGCTAATGTGCTTCTTAACTTGCAATTTTCAGAGTCATAAACCTCAAAATTCACTCTGGAAATACTGGTGCTCTTTATTTTAAAATTTGAGAAAGGAAATGCCTGATGTCTTTTCTGAATAGTCTTATCAAAGACAAACAGCTCTCTGGATCTATAACAGAGAGGTATGATTTGGTCCATTACACAAAGACCAATGGAGTAAAAAAAAGGAGGGGAGGAGGAAGGAAAATCAAGATGAGTGCTTGGCTGCCATTGGTCAAATTAATAAACAAAAAACTATGCTTTTCTGGTTCAAATATTTTAATCATTCTCAATTTTTAGATAATATGAACATGGTTTAAATAAAATATAGCCCAGTTATTTGTCTTTAAAGTGAGAAAATTCACCTTATTTTTTAAGCCATAACACTATTTATAGGGGTGCCTGGGTGGCTCAGTCGGTTAAGCGTCCTCCTTCGGCTCAGGTTATGATCTCACAGTTCGTGGGTTCAAGCCCCGTGTCAGGCTCTGTGCTGACAGCTAGCTCAGAGTCTGGAGCCTGTTTCAGATTCTGTGTTTCCCTCTCTCTCTGACCCTCCTCTGCTCATGCTGTCTCTATCAGAAATAAAAACAAAAACAAAAAAACCACTATTTATAAAGAAAGATTTCAGATGGACACCTTACATTCTTTTTTCCCATTTAACAAACCTGAAGTCCTTTTTACAACTCTAAAGTGACTTTGGCTATGATTATGCAGTTACATACAAAGCCTAGCAAAATCATACTAATTAAATTTAAAATAAATTTCTGAGATAAATACTGAAAGTAAAATGTTTTGCAAATCCTTTTCCAGTCTAATCAGTTGTCTTTTCCTCCAGTGGACTGAACTAGCACAGTGCTAACTCATTGTCTTCAACCATAACTACAAACCAGTTACCTCCCTGGGGATTCAAAGCTCCATCTACTCTGGGCTCTTTCAAACTCTAGGTTGGCTGATGGCTGACGTACTGGAAAATGACATTCTCACTTCCCATCTTCATGCTACAGCTGCACATGGTAACATAGGAAGCATCTATACAAGATACCCCAATTATAATGACTCTTTAATCTGAGACATCTTCCTCCAAACATACATACACATACCACACACACAAGATCCATGTCGTTTTGTTCCTGTAAACGGCTCAAGAACATTTCCTGCCTCTCCTGTTATGAGCTTTTCCTATCAGAATAAAGAATTTGGGGTTTTATGACCAGATACCTTTAGTTAAATACAAACCCCTAAAAGACAGGTCTCCCTGATGAATCTGACCCTGCCTCACTATCTATTATCAGTAAGATCTACCTCAAAATAGGCTCCCAGACAGACAGGTTTGTGTCTAAATAGATACTTACATGTAGAAATGTTCGTGGACATGCCTATTGTCTTATGTAGATTGGGAAACAAAGGTCTCCAGCTTTATCATTTTTATAATGTAAGAATCTTTACAAGTATTTACATTAGTTTATAAATGATTTTTGAAAGATCCCTAAATACCGCTCTACTTTGGGTCATTTATCCCTAAATACTGCTCTACTTTGGGTCACTTATCTATTTGGATTCATCAAGGCTGAATAATACCACTATTTAACAAAGATTATCCATACTATTCTGTTCCTAAAATATTTAATAAGGTGCCTAACTTCAGCTAAGTATTATATCAGATTATGAGTGAACCCTTCAAATTAGTATATGCCTAGAAAATCTGTTAATGCATGTAGTGATTCGAAAATCTAGCTTTTATTATTGGGGCAGTTGGTCGTTTTGGCTCATGTCATGATCTTGTGGTTTCTGAGTTCAAGCCCTGCCTGGGGCACTGTGCTGACGATTCAGAGGCTGAAGCCTGCTTCAGATTCTGTGCCTCCCTCTCTCTCTCTTTCTGTCCTTCTCCTACTCATGCTCTGTTTCTCTCTCTCTCAAGAATAACATTAAAAAAGTATAAAATTTAGCTTTTGATCTAAACATATACAATAAACTCAAGTATTGTCTCTTTGAATCATTTTAGGTAACTCAACTGAATTACAGATTACACACTGGTTTCTTAAAAACTAGCTTACAAAAGAGGATACATTTCTTGAAAGTTTTCATGTGATTTAAATAATTTATAAAAAATATTTTTCTATTCCATTGAATTAAAGTTTGAGATGTATTCTACATCAAATAATTGAAATAAATCAATTATGAGCTATTAGTGGATTCAAGTGGCCAAGATCCTAAGTTTGTGTATTTGTTCCCACTATAATATGCTGTCCATTAGGCTACAAATACTTTTTTTTTTTAAGTTTACTTATTTATATTGAGAGAGAGACAGAGAAAGAATGTGCGAGAGGGGCGAGGGGCAGAGAGGGGGGGGGAGAGAGAGAGAGAGAGAGAGAGAGAGAATCCCAAGTAGGTTCCACACTGTCAGCTCAGAACCTGACATGGGCCTCTATCTAATGCACCATTAGATCATGACCTGAGCTGAAATCACGAGGTGGACACTTACCTAAGCCACCCAAGCAACTCTACAAACACTTTTTAAATTAGATATAATTTTATGAAACAGAGAAAGGGCAAATGAATATTGTTAAGCCCTTGGGATATTTTGGTTTGCTTTCTGTGTTCCAATAAAATTTTATTTACAAAATTAGGTGCTGAGCTGGATTTGGCCATCGACTGTAGTTTGCCCACCCCTGCTATACAAGATTGTTTAGCCTGGAATAACTGACCTAATTCCAATTAGGAATGGCAAATGCATACTTTAAAACAGTTGGCACATGCGAAAGTCTATTACAACCAAGGATTTTCTCAACATGGAAAGATCATCAATGATCCTGCAGTCCTATTCTAGAGATTATTGTTTAATAATTCTTTTTTTAATGTTTTTGAGTATAGTCAACACACAATAATACACTAGTTTCAGGTATAAAACACAGTGATTTCATGACTCTACACCTTATATTATGATCACCACAAGTGTAGCTACCAACTGTCACCATCCGATACTATTATGATACCGAAAACTGTATTCCCTATACTGTACTTCTTATTCCTGAGACTTATTCATTCCATAACTGGAAGCCTGTATCTCTCACTCCCCTTCATCCATTTTTCCCATCCCCCTAACCACCTCCCTCTGGCAACCATCAGTTTTTTCTCTGTATTTTTAGGTCTAATTCTGCCTTTTGTTTATTCCTTTTATCTTTTAGATTCCATATGTAAGTGAAATTATATTTTGTCTTTCTCTGGCTTAGAAAAACACCCTCTACGTACATCCATGTTATCACAAATGGCAAGATTCTGTCCTTTTAGTAGCTGCTTAATATTCCATTGTGTGTGTGTGTGCGCGCGCGCGTGTGTGTGTGTGTGTGTGTGTGTGAGAGAGAGAGAGAGAGAGAGAGAGAGAGAGAGTCTCCCATCTTCCTTATCAATTCATCTATCAATGAACTCATAGGTTGCTTCCATATCTTGGCTATTACAAATAATGCTGTAATATTAATGTAAAGTACATATATTTTTTTGAATTAGTATTTTCACTGGGTAAACACCTAGTAAAACACCTAGTAATGGAATTATTGGATTATATGGTAGTTCTATTTTTAATATTTTGAGGACCCTCCAGATGGTTTTTCATTGTGGCTATACCAATTTATACTCTTACCAATAGTGTATAGAGGTTCCTTTTTCTCGACATCCTCACCAACACTTGTTATTTCTTATCTTTTTGATTTTAGCCATTCTGAAAGGTATAAGGTGATATCTCATTGTGGTCCTGATTTCCATTTTCCTGATGTTTAGTGATGTTGAGCATCTTTTCATGTGTCTGTTGGCCATCTCTGTCTTCTTTGGCAAAGTGTCTATTCATGTCTTCTGCCCATTGTTAATTAGATTACTTGGGTTTCTGATATTGAGTTGTATTTCTTTATATACTTGGNCATAACACCTCTTATTGAATATATCATTTGCAAATATCTTCTCCCATTCAGCAGGTTGCCTTTTTGTTTTGTAAAGTGCTTCCTTCATGTGCAAAAGTTTTTTTTATTTTTATATAGTCCCAGTAGTTTATTTTTTATTATATTTCCCTTGCCTCAGAAGACATTTATAGAAAATGCTATGGCCAATGGTAATGACTGCCCATGTTCTAGGAGTTTTATGTTTTAGGTCTCACATTTAGGTCTTTAATCCATTTTGAGTTTATTTTTGTGTATGATGTAAGAAAATGATCCAGTTTCATTCTTTTATATAGAGGTGTCCAGTTTTCTCAACACCATTTGTTAAAGGTATTATCTTTTCCCAATTGTATACCTCCTTCTCCTTTGTCATAGATTAACTAATCATATATGCAAGAGTTTATTTCTGAGATCTCTGTTCTGTTCTATTTATCTCTGTGTCTATTCTTGTGCCAGTACCATTCTGTTTTGATTACTACAAGTTATGTAATATATTTTGAAATCTAGAATTTTGATACCTCCAGCCTTGCTATTCTTTCTCAAAACTGATTTGGTTATTTGGGACCTTCTGTGGTTCCACCCAAATTACAGTATTATGTGCTCTAATTCTGTGAAAAATGCTGCTGGGATTTTGAAAGGGATTGCATTGAATCTGTAGATAGCTTTGGGTAGTATGGGCATCTTAACAATATTAATTCTTCCAATCCATGAGCATAAAATATCTTTCTATTTATTTGTGTCATCTTTAATTCTTTTTATCAATGTTTTACAGTTTTCAGAGTACAGGTATTTCATCTCCTTGGTTAAAGTTTATGTCTACATATTTTATTCTATTTGGTCCAAATATAAATGGATTGTTTTCTTAATTTCTCTTTCTGCTACTTTGCTCTTAGGGTATAGAAACTACCAATTTCTGGGTATTAATTTTATACCTTGCAACTTTGCTGCATTTATCAATTACTTCTAATAAATTTTTTGTGCAGTCTTTAGGGGTTTCTATGCATAGTATCATACAGTCTGCAAGTAGCGACAGTGTAATTTCTACCTTACTGAATAGATTCCTATATAATAATCTATCTTATTATAAGATCTATAATCTTACTGTATAGATTCCTACTATTTACTTTTCTTATCTAATTGCTGTGAATAGAACTTTAGTACTCTGTTGAATAAAAGTAGTGAGAGTGAACAAACATCCTTGTCTTGTTCCTGATCTGAGGAAAAGGTCTTCATTTTTCACCACTGAGTATAATGTGACCAACTTAGAAGTTAGGTCTTATATGTGCAGGTATATCCCTTTCTAAAATACATGGCATTGTAGTGCTGAGTTTACACCACATTCATGGGCTTACCATAATACTGGTATAATGTTATCCTTCATTCAGTGTTGAGGTCTGTACACTCTGAACCATTCTGAAGGTACTGATTCCATGCCAGGATATGCTAAAATGGATAGTCAATGAAAGAAAGACAAACCTCAGTTTCTCTATATTCTCTGAGACTTAGATTAAGTACGTCTCTTTGTTGGTATGAAGTTGAGATATCACTGTTATACACATTGTATTATTATTGAACATTTGGAGCATATGTTGGCCCTGGATATACCTCTCCTTTTTAAAGACAGGGGGAAGAGGGGAGTAAATAAAAATATTTGATAATATAAAATAAAAAGATAAACACACATCACAGAAAACAGAAGCATACGTCTTCCTCATGACCTCAATTTTTTAAAACGGTAAATGACTGCAGAGAGGAAAAAAAAAGATTAACTGATTAGAAAAAAAAAGTCTAGGGGCACCTGGGTGGCTGAGTCAGTTAAGCATCCAGCTTCGGCTCAGGTCATGATCTCGCAGTTCGTGGGTTCGAGCCCCGCATCAGGTTCTGTGCTGGCAGCTTAGAGGCTGAAGCCTGTTATGGATTCTGTGTCTCCCTCTCTCTCTGACCCTCCCCCGCTAATGCTCTGTCTTTCTCTGTCTCAAACATAAAAATAAACTATTAAAATTGTTTTTTAAAGTCTGAACTGAAAGGCTATCTTACTGAGAGGCAGAAGATACAGATGAGATAAAAATTTTAAAAACACAAAATCAGTCACTCAATTTCAACTGAATGTCTTAAAAGCACTAAAGATCAGAATCAACATTGCAGAAAGTCTAATTAGAAAAAAACTTTAGAATTTTACCTATATGCAGAAATTAAGAGATTAAAAATCATAGAGAGGGGTGCCTGGGTGGCTCAGTCAGTTAAGCAACCGACTTCGGATCAGGTCATCTCATGGTTCGTGAGTTCAAGCCCCGTATAGGTCTCTGCTCTGACAGCTCAGAGCCTGGAGCCCATTTCAGATTCTGTGTCTCCCTCTCTCCCTGCCCCTCCTCTGCTCATGTTCTGTCTCTCTTTCCTTCAAAAATAAATACACAGTAAAAAAATTTTTTAATCATAAAGAGAAAATAGTAGATATGTAGGGAAGTGACTTACCAGTACATATAATCAGAGATACTGATGAGGGAAGAAAAAAAAATGGAAGCAAAATAGTACAAAAAGTTATAATACAGGAAAACTTCCCTAAACTTATAGAAAACACATATAAGTCTACATATTTGAAATAACTCCATAATTGAAACAGAACAATGAATATAGGCCAACATCTGAAAATACCTTGATAAATTTTTCACTTTTAAGAATAATGATTCATATATACCCAATGAGGAAAAAGAATAGATTTGATGTTAAAAACAAAAAAGGGAAAAGCAGGTCATCTTTATTAAAAAATAAGACACAATGAAACAATTCTTGCAGAATTTTGGATGAAAAATTTGAACCCAGAGGTCTTTACTTAATCCTGCTAGCATTCATTCATACATGAAGTCAACAGAAATGTATTCTTTAGTCATACCATGGACTCAAGAAATATTCTTGTACATACACCAAAATAAATTTCCAGTACATTAAAAAATAAAACGTACAATGAAATAAAAAATTACTACAAGAAAATATTAGTTACAATGATTCTGATCTCATGATAAGAAAGTCTTTTTAAAGCATAAATACAAATGCAGAAAACATAATTAAAGAAGATAATAGATTTTGCTCGCAAAAAGTAACTTGTATTCATAAATATTAAAAGCTAAAAGCATATAAACTGAAAAAATTAAAGCCATGTATAAGACAGCTAGAAAGCCATTCTTCTTCATTTTTTAGGTTTATTTTTGAGAGACAGAGAAAGAGAGAGCATACATGCAAGCACGGGATGGACTAGAGAGAGAGAGAGAGAATCATTCCCAAGCAGGTTCAGCACTATCAGCACAGAGCCTGATGTAGGACTTAAACTCACAAATTGTGAGATCACAATCTGAGCCAAAATCAAGAGTCAGACACTTAACTGACTGAGCCACCCAGGCACCTCTAGAGGGCTATTATTATTCTTAACATTACAGGAAATTTCACACAGTAGAGTGAAGAATAACTCAACTTAAAAAAAGACAAAAAAATATGATCAAGTAAATCACTAAAAGAAAATATTAAATGCATTAAACATGAAAAAATAAAAATGATCAACCCTGTTTTTACACACACATATACACACACACACACACACAAAAGGGAAATTATTATTATTTTTTGACAGTGTTGACTAGAGTAATGGGAAATAGACACTTTCACATACCACTTCATACAATATAACTTAATACAACTTTCCAGAAGAGCTTTTTGGCTACATAAGTTATTACCTTTAAAATAAGCACACACCTTAACAGTTAAAAAGAATTCCAACTTCAGAAAATCACTCAGCAATATTTATGGTGGCCCAACGTGTGATCACCAAAAATAACAACAGTACTTGATTATTGCACCATGCTTCCAGAAAATAGAATACCATGTAGCTATTAAAAATGTGGTAGAAGAATATCTAAACTCATGATGATTTTTAATAAATATTTAGTAAATGTTTTTAAATAGTTTATTGTCAAGTTGGTTTCCATATAACACCCAGTGCTCATCCCCACAAGTGCCCTCCTCCATGCCCATCACCCCCCTGCCCCTAGCCCCCACCCCCATCAGCCCTCAGCTTGTTCTTGGCATTCAAGAGTCTCTCATGGTTTGCCTCCCTCCCTCTCCCCCACTATTTTTCTCCTTCTTCTCCCCCATGGTTCTCCGTTAAGTTCCTCCTAATCCTCCTATACGTGCAAACACATGGTATCTGTCCTCTGCCTGACTTATTTTGCTCAGCATAACACCCTCAAGTTCCATCCATGTTGCTACAAATGGACATATTTTATTCTTTCTCATTGCCATGAAGTATTCCATTGTATAGATAAACCACATCTTCTTGATCCATTCATCTGTTGATGGACACTTAAGCTCTTTCCATGTTTTGGCTATTGTTGAGAGTGCTGCTATGAACATTGGAGGTACATGTGCCCCTATGCATCTTAATGAATAAATGACCAATTGCTTCAGTGAAAAACAGAATATAGTATATCATGTTCCTAATTTCATTTAAATTATCAATATATGTGTAGAATATGCATTAAAAATTAATTGAAAGATCTATGCCAAAATATTTATCATGACTATTTTGAGTAACAGAGCTATTGGTGATTTTGTGGTCTCCATTATACTCTGATGAAAATTTCTAGAATTATTACAATAAATATGATATAGTAAGTATATCATATATATACATAATATTACAGTAAGTATATTATACATACCATATAACTGATATAATTTAAAAGTACAAACATTTTATGTAAAGTATTGCAGAGTAAAAATCAATAAATTATAGGTATTTTAAAGTATTAAATAATCATTTCTTTCTTTAATGAAAAGCAGCTCATCAAATCTAAAGGACAGCTAGTATTACAAAAAATATTTAATGAGAACCTACTTGTAAATTAAAACTTATTCTTTTAGAATCCTTTCCCTCTTGCACAGAATTATCACATTATATATGAGAATTGTTAGGGCCTAGTATTCGAAATCACCATCTAGAGTTTCCCAAGAGCTTAGATGCCAGTTCATTTACAGGAGTATTTATAGGGCATAGTTACAGGACCTCTGGTTCATAACATACAGGGGTGATTAATAAATGTTATTTTAACAGAGTTAACCTAAATTTGTCACAATTATATGATAGCACAGGAATTTACTTTTATATAAATTATCACCTTAAATCAAAAGAAATTAAGCTTTTATTATAGAAATTTTTTAAAGGTATCAACTAGAGATTAGGAAAGAGTGAAGAGAACTTTCCACGAATAGCTGAACAGCTTTAAAACTCATGCTTTCTGGGTGCTATGACCATTTCTTTTCTATGTAGACACTATTTATTTATTTCTAAGGGTAAGCCTGCAATTGTACTATTCATGTGTATTTTGTGGGTTGTAATCCAACATAGTAGGCAGAACTGGTATAAAAATAATTAGTTTTACAGAGTAAGAAAGATCTAGTACTAAAATTATATGGTGGCAATAATAGTAATCACAGTAATGACAAAAGCAAGCATGCATCAGACCCAAAATAAAACATAAAGTCCGCCCCACCTTGACATATTTATCTAAACTTCAGAGATAAGACAAATGAAAAGGAAAAGTAAGAAAAAATTATAAGTAGGAACTGAATATCCATAAAAAAATATCTGGGAATAGTATATGTGGTTAAAATAAACAGATAATGATCTTTCAGTACCACAAAACATCCCTTATCTTCCTTATTCATGAACTCATACCATTACATCAAAACTGATATAATCTGCATTCTCCCATCCACAGTTAAAGTCTATATACCCTATACTGTTAGCCTGGAGACATTGCAGGACTCAGACAGGATGAATGCGTCTATCAAGAAAGAAAGAAAAGGGGCGCTTGGGTGGCTTAGCCGGTTAAGCGTCCGACTTTCGGTCATGATCTCGCGGTTCGTGGGTTCACGCCCTGCGTCGGGCTCTGTGCTGACTGCCAGCTCAGAGCCTGGAGCCTGTTTCAGTCTGTGACTCCCTCTCTCTCTGACCCTCCCCTGCTCACGCTGTCTCTCTCTCTCTCTCCTAGAAATAAATAAAACATTAAAAAAAAAAAAAAGAAAGAAAAATTCCAGAGTCTCCCCATCTCTTGAGCTCTAAAGTTAGTGGATTTCTTTATTCAGCTGTGCTTGAGACACCATTACTATATGTTCTATATTATTATATTATAATAATATAAATATATTATATATTATAGTAATATATTACTATATTATTGTA
>NW_027530644.1:3145546-3226526 GCF_008692635.1 Crocuta crocuta | reverse complement strand
ATAATTACACTAATTTTTTCTGCTATAAATTATTAATTGTGATCATTTTATAAAAATATAGTTTATAAAAATATTTTTTAAAATAAATTCAAGATACTTTAAAGTACTTTTATAGTATTTAAACAATGTGATTTTAAGTATGAGGTAGGTATTCCTATCTATAATTATCTCTCAATTTTTAGATAAAAATGTAGTATCACTGTAATATATCACCCCTTTTCTGTGTACCCTAAGTGAACTACAGTTTTCCAAATTAGATAACTTGGATAACACAAGAAGTCTTGTATTTGTAAGAAGTTTTCTGCAATTCTAAAAAAGAAATATCTCCCCAACTTTAATTGTTAATATGTAAGAGTAGTTGAATTACAGTTGATTTGTTCTCCTTTCCAAAGTTAATTTGCTGTCATTTTACTGTTTTGTGAGTAGCGATAATAATTCAGGTAATTTTGAACATTTTGTAAAGAAAGATAAAATAGGTAGAGGCCTCAGTAAGACAGTCGAAAAGAATCCCAAAATTCACCTACCTCAGAACAAGGCAGATCAAATCTGCTGCAATGTGGCATGAGAACATTTTAACCAATGCAACAGCAAAGAAAATAGAAGTGAGTGGTATATTATCAGAAAGATAACTCCTTATTTTAATTGTTTCAAAAGTTCTGGCCAAGGCAACAAAGCTGGAAACTCTTCACTTTTGAAAAAGATAACATGACCACTATTTTAAAATATTTTGCTATTCTATCCAGATAGTACATGAAAATTAACTGGAATATTACTGGAATTCATAAATTACTAAATATAAATACTTGAATTCTAATAGCTTTCATATATTATTGCAATAACTAATTAGAAAGCAAGATAGAAAAACATCCCACTGACAGAAAGATATACAAAACTAACAAGAAATCCCCAGAACTTATATAAAGAACACTACAAAACTTTATTGGGAGAGATAGATAAGACTTGAACAAATGGACAGACACAACCATGTTCTTAAATGAAAAAGAGAACATTATAAAGATTTCAAATCTCCCTAAATTAATGTACAAACTTAGAACTTCACAAAATGATTTTGAAGCTTAGCTGTAAGATTATAAATTATCCAGAAAAAAACAGCCCCCAAGACCAATTTGAACACAAATATAATCAAGGGAAGTGTAAACTATCAGATATTAAAGCATATTATCAAATTCTGATAAAATTAAAAGCAAATTAATGAAATAGCCTACAAGGTTCTCAATTTCCTATCACTGGAAGTATTCAACTGAGAGATATAATAGAAAGGGTATAATAAAGAGAATCTTATTGGGCCATAAGCTGCTCTACATAATTTCTTTTTACTTTTAAGTTTATTTATTTTTAAGAGAGAGGGAGAGAGAGCGAGAGCATGTGCACGAGCAGGGGAGGGGCAGAGAGAGAGAGAGGAAGAGAGAGAATCCCAAGCAGGCTCTGCACTGACAGCACAGACAACCCAGGTCTCGATTTCAAGAACCATGAGCCAAATCAAGAGGCTGACACAACTCACTGAGCCCCCCAGGCACCCCTGTTCTACATCATTTCTAAATATCCTTCAACTCTAAAATTCTGTGTCTCTAGGCATTAACAATGATATCAGATATCTCTGAAATATATATTGTTTCGTAGTGAGAATTTCATAGTTTACCTTGAATCATAGTAAGTACACACCTGCTGAGTCTGCCTGCTTATAACTAGGGTGCCCCAACATAGTATAAAATGCAACCTACACATCCCCAGATGATGACTCACTGAGTAACAGCAGGAGGTCAAGAAGCCCAATCTGTCCCCTCCATCATTCCCATTACCTCTCTATTATAGCCCAGGATTCCCTTATTGTTCACAAATATCTTGGTAAGATGGTAGGAGTCAGGCCTCCACAGTTTAATCCAGTTCCTTTCTGACTCAATGCTCTGAGTGTTAGGAAGGATCCTAGCAAACCCTGTCTGAAGCACAGAATCTGGACAAAGTCTTGAGTTCATTTGGCAGGAATAGGTGCTGAGATGCTGGGCATCCTCACAGTTGAGCATCTTTGAGGGTAGCGCCCAAGCCCCTTCTGTTACAGTTCATTCAGTTGTCATCGAACAGGTATGAGCCAGCAATGATAGGGACGGCCCTTAAGGACATAAGCTCCATGGAGGTGAGATCCTACCACATCATAAAGCCGCTACTGAAGACTGAGTCCAGTACAAAATAGCAGAGGCTGTGTCCTCTGCTCTAGAGCCACCGCGGGTGCTGATTCAGAGCTCACTGGCAGCACTTGAGGCAAAGGCACATACCCACTGTCATGCTCAAAAACAACTTTCTCACCCTTCCAGACTGAAGCACAAGGTGCTATACTACCAGTGTTAGCCTTTTAGTTTATTCTCCAGACATATTTGGGGGTGCAAACCCATATCCAAAGTCCTGGATCCAGACACCGTCTGGCACCTTCCATTTCAGAGTTCTAAAGCCTCCCTTTCCCTAACTTCCCAGGTGTGCTGCACTTTGATCCAGGTCTAGAAACTCCTTTCTCCCAGGACAGTCAGGGCAGCTCCCAGTGACTGCAAAATACCCTCCACCTATCCTCTTAAGGGAGACAGTGCTCCATAATTTCAGCAAGTTTTCAAGTTCCCAGCTTTACCATCACACAAAGACAACTTTTCCCAATGAAGAAAATAAAACTAATGCAAATTTCATCTCTGGGAGGATTCCCATTCCCACCTCTCACTAAATCCCACCATAACATACCAGGGGACATTGTCACAATTTCAAATTCCTATACCAACCTAGATCTACTGAATCAAACACTTTAAGGATAGACTCCAACAAAAGACATCTATTAACAAACACCCTGTGGAACACTTAGATATTAAAGCTTGAGAATCACCACTCTAGGCTTTAATTGCTTTATCCTTATCTCTTTGCCATTTCATCAGCATAAAACAATACTACATAATTTCAACTATGCTTTCTATTTCTGGGGCTTCAGCAAGAACACTTTATCCAACTTGAAAGAAGGGGAAGAAACAGTAAGACAAATAGCAGAATTGATGGTAGTGGTGATGAATATAACTATCAGAAAGAGAAACTGCAGATTACAGGAATTCCCTGTCATAGAAAAAAGCAAGTGAGCAACAAGAAGGAAAAAAAAAAAAAAAGAAGATGCCTCCATAAACTGTAGAGGCAAACTAACATCTTGTAGCTTAATCCTTTCTCACTCTTATAAGCATAGAAAAAAAAAACCTGCATCTCCATCTCCTACCTCCATGCACACTCTCTTCATTAACTCATCCGTTTAGCAATTTATGTCAGGCATTGTTTCACATTCTGCTTATTCAACAGTAAATAAAACAGACAGGGTCACTATCATTATGCAACTCACTTATCTAGTAGGGGAGATCAGCACTAAACAAGCAAACATACATAATTTAAAAAGTGCAATAACTTCTAAAAGGAAAGAAGTGGATATGATAAAAGAGAATAATGGGAAGGTACAAGAGAAGGTACTTCTTCCATGAAGGAAGAAGTGACACTACATTTAAAAACAGTTATCAGACTGGTGAACTAGGGAATGTGGTGGCAGGGGGTCCAGGTGTTAGAGAAGAGTGATGCAGGCAGCAAGTAAAGCAAGTGGAAAGGCCTTGAGGTGGAAATAAGCTTAACGCCTTTGTGTTTGCAAAGTAGACAAAGTAGTTGGAGAAAATGCATAAGGGGAAGAATGAAGAGAGATCATGTTGAATAAATATACAGAGATCAAATCATGCAAGGGCTTAAGGCCACTGTCAAGCTATTTGGTTTTATTTTATGTACCACTGAAAGTCACTAATGGGTTTTAAGCCAGAGTGGTTAATCTTTTTCTTTTTTTAAAGATCACTCCAGTTGCTATGTGGAAAATGAATGGAGGTAGCCAAGGAAGGAAATAAGATGAGCATTCTAGGCAAAAGGATGATGGTGGTTTTTATAAGGGTATTTTCTTGTGAGCAAAGCTGAGAATGGAGGTGGTATCAATTACTAAATGGAAATAGAGCATGTTTGAGAGATGGAACTCAGGGGTTCAGCCTTGAACACATTACATATGGGATGCTTCTGTAAGATATGAAAAATGCAGAGACTGTGGTATAAGCATCAGAGGCACAAAACTGTAAACTGAGCTGGAGATAAGAATTTGAGTTATTTGCCTAGAAGCAGTACTGAAAGCCATAAAAATGCATGAGATGACCAAAGGAGAGTGCGGAGTAAAAGAAAAGAAGAAGGGAAGGAAGAAGGGAAGGAAGGGAGGGAGGGAGGGAGGGAAGGAGGAATAAATAAGGCTGGGATGGAACCTTGGTAATTCTAACATCAGAAGTCCGTGAACAAATAGCCACTTCTAGGGGTGCCTGGGTGGCTCAGTTAGGTAAGTGTCCAACCCCTGGTTTCAGCTCAGATCATGATCTCAGGGTTCATGGCAGAGAGCACTACACCAGGCTCTGTATTGACAGCATGGAGCCTGCTTGGGATTCTCTCTCTCCTCTCTTTACCTTCCCCCAGCAGATATATGCGCTTGCTTGCGCTCTCTCTCCCTCTCTCTCTCTCTCTCAAAAATAAATAAATAAACTTAAAAAAAATAGCCACTTCTGTATAACTAGTCCCAAAGAACTTACATCATTGAGTAATGCCAATCGTATCAACTAGATGAGAAGGATTGAGATCCCCTATTACAGGCCAAACTCTAAACTGTACAGTTGTATATCCCATACTATCAATACATACATTTACAGCTCTACATGCATCATAGCCCAATAAATGCTGTTCAAGAAATTAGCAGTTACTGACTGATTATCATGTATCAGACATGATACTAGGTCATTTGCACACATTAGGAGAAGTCACTGGGCTTTGGAGAATAATGGCTAAGCACAGAGTACAAAGTTTAAAAAAGTCCTATAATCTTGGTGCCAGGCAGCAGCACACCAACTTTGAGAAAAAAAGACAGAAGGGGATGTCAGATTCCAAATCTCTCTCTGTTCAACATGTGGAAGATTAATTCCTCCCTTTTCCCACTCTGAACTAAATAAGATCTTAGGGTTCCTTGGCAGCCTCAAGAAGAAGATGCTAGATTTTGGCTAATAGGACAGAAGGGTGCTCAAATGAGATGTTATAATAGACATACCCAGATCTGACAGAGTGAGTCATATGAGCTAAATATATATAACTAGTGTTAAATAAGCTTGTTCAGTAGGGTACGGCCTAAAAATAGTCTTTTTTCCCCTCCTTCCTGTTATCTTTCAATCTGTTCTTTGTATCTCCCATCCCTGTTGGTGGGTTACAATGGAAACAAGCTCCTATTTTACAGTCTCCTAATGGCCAGGGCTGACATGCAGGAGGTACAGACAGAAACATTTAAAAACAGCCTGTCAGGATGAGGTCACAGCATCAGGGACAATCTGTATGGGATGTACTGAAACAGGAATTCAGGGTCATGCCTTCTAAGGTAACAAACCCCTTCAAATAAATCTTTTATTCTGATCAATATAGCCCACAGATCTTTTCTTTATATGTGGTCTTTGTGTCTCAAGATGGCTTTGGCCACTTCTTAGCAAATCATTCTATTTACAGTGTCTGGGATCTCATCACCTATTATCTTTAGCATTGAGGATCCATCCAAGACTTCTAGACAACAAAACTGTAACCCATTAAATAAATCCTTTGTCACAAATGATGGTACTCTTTTTCCCAATGAGAAAAGTGAGACTCAAAGAGAGCTAAGTAACTTGCCCAAGGCACAAAGAGACAGAGTGGGATTTGCTCCAAGCTGTGTCAAACAGCTAAATTTTTTTTAAATTGCACTGCAGTGATACATGGTTGAGAAATCAAACCAGATGTAATATAATGAGAACCTACTCACCATATTAATTAATTTGCTAATCTATATATAACAAATTAAAGTAGTGATTTTGTTTTGCAATGAGGGCATGGATTAAAACCACTTTTTAAAACTGTAGATGCCAAAATCCCAATCCCAGAATTCTAATTCAAAAGTTTGAGACAGTTTGTTCATCTAGATCTATTTCCATTTAGACTTTCAGCTTTTATTTAATGTTATTTGAAATTGTCTTAGAGCCTACTGGAATATCTAGTGAATAAACCTGTTAAAAAATCTGCAAACCTAGGAACAGAAGCAAATAAAGAATATATGTTTCAAGTAAAATGAAGGAGCAAATTATATTGTTGGGGTATACGTCACTCAGGCACACAAAGAATAAGGAGGGCTCCTTCTATACGCGAATTACAAAACCAGCACAGTGGCAAGTAAAGTAGTGATTATTAACTAACCTGACATCTGCCTGAATTCTGTCTGAATTTGATCAAAGTATAGCACAGGTAAATCCCTAATTTACCCTGCTCATAATTTCATCTCTTCAAAAGCACAGTAACACCCAGGATTTCTTACTTAAAATGGCATCTGTTAAAATCCCCTAATGCTGCCTCTCCTAATTTTTCACTAAAGTACTTACAAAGACATAGGAAAGATGAAAACACACCACCACCTAAAAGTCAGGATTGACAGACAACTTAAAGCAAACATCTATAAAGAATTTCCACAAAGTACAGGAGAGATTAATCAGTTTGCCCTCAAATGGAAGACTGAGTATGTGTTTTCTCAAATTGGCCTCCAAGTAAAAATCTGAGAAGCAGATTCAGTCATGACTAAAATGAACAGAAACTAAAAAGACAATCCAACATCTTGCCTATTGAAAAATATAGCCTAGTAAATTCTTTCTCTGAAAACCACATTATCTATACCCCACAAGTTTTGATATTTACTTTTCTTACTGTTCCATTCTGGTAAGTTTGTAGCCCAGGAGTTATTTGGGAATACATATATATTATTTTATGCCGGAGGCCGGCTCCAGAAGGTCCAGGGGTCCCTGAAGGATGGATGGTGTCGGCGAGTGAGAGAGCCCCGAGAATCTTTCTGATCACCAGGCAGGCATCTCTGTCCTGTCAGTTTTGGTGTCTTTATTTATAGGTCAAAGGTTAACATGGCATCAGAAAATGGAATTTTTACAATGGATCATTCTCTGTGATAAGATGTTTTTGTAAATGTACACAAACAGGTTTTACAGAAGTATTCTTGCAGAACTGCCCCAATTATACTGAGGTTGAATAACTAAGAAAATAACAGGGTGTTCACATTTTAATAACACTAAGATTAAGTCATAGGTTTGTAGATACTCTTATCCATCCTCAACCCAGCTGCCAGGGTAAGGGAAGGTGTTTGTGCAATGTAGGCCTTAGGGAAGGGGCTGCTAGACATCACCAGTTAGCAAAGGTATATGTGGTAACTTATGTTCTTCTCTTATCTGTTCCTTCTAAGTTAGGCTCTTTGTCTCTGGGCAACACTTGATTTTACAGTTATATGCTTTATGGCACCGGAGAGCCAACTGTACCTTTAAAGAGGTTAGCTCATTTCCAATACATAGAATAGCCTCTTTGAGTGCATTTACCTTTGTGTCTAGTTTTATGATTTCTTGAATAGCTGGGGCATGAGAGACATTTTTGGTTAGCTGATTTACATGTTGAGCTGCATGAACACCTTGGACTAATGCAATGGTAGAAACAGAATTGTACATGTAAAGGTCAATCTTTTATGAGTAGGGTCATTAGCCTGTTTATGAGTAACGGTCATTGGCTCAAGGGAAAGTATGGAGGGAAACAGGACCTGCTGGAGACACAATGTCTGTTCCCATAATTGAAATAAGAAGTTCCCACAATAAGTTCCTTCACAAGGTGCAGTCATCATACCAGGGCCACAATGAGGGGACAAGTCACTCCCAATATTGATCAACAAGGCACCTTAGGGGTCAGTGCTCAAGCAGAAATAATTGAGTGGGGGTGGATATTGGTCGTCATCTGATTGGCAAGAGACCATGGAAACTTGTTTTAACCTCACCAGGAGTTTTCGCAACTAGTGGGCTCAGAATGGCTCCCAACATTTTTAGTTTCCAAACACACGTATTGGTTTATGCCATTTTCCTTTTATTGTTCATTTCTAATCAGACTGTTTTAAAATAATAGAAAATGATCCATACAATACATATTTTTGAAATTTGTTGAGACTACTTGTGAGCCAATACATGGTAAATGTATAGTTGAAAGGAATATGTCTTATATTTTGTGCACAATTTTTGTGATTTTACCTTA
This sequence comes from Crocuta crocuta, assembly GCF_008692635.1. NCBI lineage: Eukaryota > Metazoa > Chordata > Mammalia > Carnivora > Hyaenidae > Crocuta > Crocuta crocuta. The sequence goes on along the minus strand of NW_027530644.1, from coordinate 3,218,348 downwards.
GATCAATATTACTGAACTATAGACAGTCCCGAGATAGCAGTAAGCAGAAAAATTACAAAATCTCTCATTACTAATAAGGAGCAGGAAAGTCAACCCATGAGCCAGATGAATTTGGTCTTCTGGACACAGACCAGGCCTATTTTGGTGATTGTAGGCTTCATAAGAAGACCAATGTTTATTGTCTTCTAAATCTAATAGATGCTCACAAGAACTAAAATCTTCTCCTACAATACAATTAGATGAGATTCTAAAGACAAAGACCTGTATATTATCTTTTCTAATAAATGCTAATATTTTGTATCTAGGGGAAAAAAATCCAAGTTTTAAATGATTACACGTTATACTTAGTGAGAAGTAAATGTTCTGTCAGCCAGTCCAGACACTGATATTGACCACTTCTGGATGGACAACTGAATGATGAAATGTCCACATACAGAATAACAATATTATGCAATGATGTCTGCTTCCTGAAAGCAGGAAGAAACAAGTCAAGTTTTGATATATTTTTAGTGACTGCCATTTTTCACCAGAAAGGCAGAGCTTCTGCACTAATCATTGACAGCTGGCAGTATCATCCTGGACTAAGTTCATCTGGAAATAAAACACATGCTCAAATTTTTACCTGAACAGGAGATTGTAATGGGTTGAATTGTGTCCCCTTCAAAATTCATATGCTGAAATCCTAATCCCCACTACCTCCAATGTTATGATCTTTTTTGAAACAGAATAACTACAGATGTAATAATTTAAGATGAGATCATATTGGAGTAGGATGGGCCCAATTCAATATACCTAGAGTTCTTTGAAAAAAAAGAGAGAGAGAGAGAGAATACCATGTAAAAAGACAGAGACATGGGAAGATGAAGAATTAGAATGATGCATCTACAAGCCAAGGAACACCAAAGATTGCCAGAAAACCACCAGAAGCTAGGAACAGGAAAAAAAGGACTCCCCTACAGATTGCAGAGAGAACATGGTCTGCTAATAACTTAGGACTTAGGACTTCCAGCTTCCTTGAACAAAGACAATAAATGTCTGTTGTTCCAAGCTACCCAGATTGTGGTACTTTGTTGCATCAGCCATGGGAATATAATATAGAAATGTCTGCAGATCCTTCTTAGTGAACCTAATAAGGAGTTTCTAACAGGATCACAACACAGGCACAACTGTAGACAATTCAAAATAATATTTTTTAATTAAAAAAGGATAAAAATCGAATTGGAAAACACTGAATGAGTATCAGAATAAAACTGAAAATATAGAATCTATTTGCCCTCATATCCAATGCTCATCCCTGAAAAGTCAATGTCTAAAACAAAATTTCAGCATTTTTAAATGCCTAAATTAAATATAATAGAATGAAAATTAGCAAACCATTAGTCTGTCTGATATGTGCCTTTCTTAAAAGCTCTTCAAAATTTCTAAAATTGCATTAAGCATGTGTTGTGCTCTTACTAAATCTTAAATAACCAGATGAGACAATATATATATATGTATATGTAAATCACATGAACCTTGAGGAAGGTTAACCAGCTTTTCCTTTGACAATCAAGTTTATGATTTATTTTATTCCATCTAGTAATGAGGTTGAGCAATGGATAATTACTAGTATGGAAGATTTCAGCAATTACTTTTTCAAAGGAAGAAAATAAAATTTAGAAATAGGAAATGACTATTACAACACACTTAGCAATAACATTCCTTTTTAGTAGTATATAAAAACATGCACATAATTAACCCATGCTATGATAACATTTCAATGAATTGAACTCATTACTTTGGACTAATCTTTCAAGATTATGGACTGCCCATTATCAGCTTAGTGGCTTTTTAAAATGTATAATTACATATGCTCATAACGACAGAGTTCAAATGTTATCAGTTTAGTTTTATTTTTGCTCTCTTGCCTACTGAATGGTAGGAAAGAAACTTTACTGTTTTAAAATAAAATATTTTAAATGGCAATTTCATTCTTTACAGTAAATTCATACAGTTAAAATTCCTTACAATACAAAAAAAAATAGTATTTAACATATTTTGTGAAATTGGTTGTGTTCCAGGACACCCCTTCCACCACTATCACCAGCCTTTGCCCAAACCAGCCATCCTACCAAGGCAGCCTATGTGCCATGTGCCTGGAAAGACCTTGGCTTGCACCTAATCCAGAAATCCCACCAACATATCCATGGTGTGGTGTGCCCCAGGACTCCAACAGGCTGCACACAATCCAGCTATCCCACCAAGGCAGACCCAGTGTTACCCACCTGGGACCCCCTCCCCAGCCCAACTTACACCTGCTCCAGATACAGCTATCCAGCCATGGAGGTGATGATATGGTTTATTCTAAGACCCCCTGGGTATTGCCTGCTCCAGCTCCAGCTATTCTGCAAAAGTCCCCAGGCAAATGTAGTCTATACTGTTGGGAAGTATTCTGAGCCCACTAGTCGCGAAAACTCCTGGTGAGGTTAAAACAAGTTTCCATNCTGTCCATCCTTCAGGGACCCCTGGACCTGCCGGAGCCGGCCTCTGACACTATACACGGGATGTTCCTACACAAGGCCACTGTTTCAATACCAGAAGAAGAGGCTGTTCTACTTGATTCATAGAAGCAAACAAAAAGTCAAACAAAATTAAGATATAGAGGAATATGTTCCAAATGAAAGAATAAGACATAACTCCAGGGAGAGGGGAACACAATGAAAAAGATAAGTAATTTACCTTTTTTTGGGGGGAGGGGGTTAAATATATCTTTATTTCTCAAACTCAAAGCTTTATTTCATTAACATCTAATACAGTTTACATTGACAAGAGAGTTCACCTTCATCACGGAAGGAGGTCAGGGACCATCCCAAAGAGGAAACCTCATGCATCTTAGCCATAGCTACAAAATGAACATTTTGAAGGCTCTGCAAATATGGATTAACAAAATGCTTCCAATTTAGTCTAGTGCATATCTTACTTTTCATCTGCATTAATCTGGAAATTACCAGATAAAAACTTTTAATTTTCCTAAAGCAGCTATTTTTTTAATCCATTAAAAAAAAAAAAACTAGATGGCTTCAGTTTTAAAATGCCCACATATCCATATTATTTAATGACTTCCTCTTTGGCGGATGGTCTTCTCACCTCCCTATACAAACACACACGACAATTTGTACCAACTCTCATCAGCCCAGGAAAACCTCCAAGCACTTTCTTCAGCTTACACTTAAACTGTTTTTGAAAAGGGGATAGGTAAACAAGATTTAGAACTCATGAAAACACAACAGAAACAAAACAAAACACATTTTCTTTCCTGATCCTCACCTTGGGGAGTCTCCACAAATAATCCTGAAAAGTTGCCAGGACTTCAAAAATACATCCTCCCTACATACCTCCCTTGGTCCTCTCTGAGTGCAATTGGCTAAACTGGAATAGGTTCCAAAACCAGCTGTGACATTCTGGTCTCTGCCAGATGAAGGATCCAGATCTAACCCTGGCAGACGTAAGTTCCTGACTGCAGAGGATCCCATGGAAGGTTCTCCCTAGTGTATGGCCTCCGTCCAAGACCCAGGAAAGGATAGCCCCGGCAAGCTGAAGAATACAAAAACTGAAATGAAAAACATACTAGAAGGAAACAACACCAGATTAGCTATTATAGAATGAATCAGCCATCTGGATACCAGAATAGTGGAAATAACCCAACCAGAACATAAAAAAGAGAAACAAAGAATTTTTTAAATTGAGGGCAAGGTGAAGTGCCTCTCACAGATGTCAACGTTCCTAATCTGAGGAAGGAAACAAATATCAGGTCCAGGTAGCACAGAATACTGAACAAGATGAACCTAAAGAGATTTGCCCAAAGACATATTATAATAAAAATGACAAAAAATGAAAGCTAAAGAGAGAGTCTTAAAGGCAACAAGAGACAGTCACACCCAAGGGACATCCCATAGCTTATGAGCCAATTTTTCAGCAAAATTTTTCAGCCCAGAAAGGATATATTTAATGTGCTAAAAGGCAAAAACTTAACACCAAGAATACTCTACCTGTCTGTAGATTATTAAATCTGAATAATAGATTATTATTCAGAATTAAAGGAGAGACAGCTTCCAAAACATGCAAAAACTAAAGGAGTACATCACTACTAAACTGGTCTTACATAAAATGTTACAGCATCTTCTTAAAGCATAAAAGAAAAGTCCATAACTAAAAATAAGGAAATAGAAAGATAAAATCCCACTAGTAAAGGCAAATGTTTAGTAAAGGGAGTGGATCAGCTAATTAAAAAGCTAGAATGAAAGTTAAAATAAAAAATGTTAAAAGCAACTAACTACAATAAGTAGTCAGGGATACCCAAAATTAAAAGATGTAAAATATGACATCACAAACATAAAATGTGGAGGAGGAAAATAAAAATATAAGGCTTTTAGAATGCAGTCAAACTTAAGTGACTATTGGCTTAAAGTAGACGTAGGTTGATAGAGGTGAACTTAATGCTAACTACAAACTAAACCTAACATACACAAAAAATAGAGAAAAGAACCCAAACATAACTCTAAAGAAAACCATCAAACCAGAAGAGACCAAGAGTAGAAGAAAGGAACAGAAAAGAACTAAAAAAAACAATTGACAAAATGGCAGTAAGTATATCCCTATCAATAAGGACTTTATATGTAAAGAGACCAAATGCTCCCATCAAGAGACACTGGGTGGCTAAAGAGATTTTAAAAAAAAAAATGGCTTACCTATTTGCTGTCTACAAGAGACTCACTTCAGATCTAAAGGTATATACAAACTAAAAGTGAAGAAATGAAAAACCTATTCCATGCAAATAGAAACAAAAAGGGAACTGGAAAAACAATACTTTTATCAGATAAAACAGACTTTAAAATAGACTGTAACACAAGACAAAGGAGGGCATTACATAACAATAAAATGATCAAAAAAGGTCTAGTATTCATAAATACATATGCACCCAGCATAGAAGCACCTAAATAAAGCAATTATTAAGAGATATAAAGAAATAAATTGACAATACAGTAAGAGCTGGGAACTTTACACCCCTCATATCAATGGTTAGGTCATCCGGACAGAAAATCAATAAAGAAACATTGGCCTTAAAGGACACATCAGACCAGAGGGACTTAATAGATATATATAAAAGCAAACTGAAGAATACACATCCCTTCAAGTACACATGGAACATTCTCTAGGATAGATCATAAGTTAGGCCACAAAACAAGTCTCAATAAATTTAAGAAGGCTGAAATCGGGGTGCCTGGGTGGCTTAGTCGGTTAAGCGTCCGACTTTCGCTTAGGTCATGATCTCACGGTTCATGGGTTCGAGCCCCACATCGGGCTCTGTGCTGACTGCCAGCTCAGAGCCTGGAGCCTGTTTCAGAGTCTGTGACTCCCTCTCTCTGACCCTCCCCTGCTCACGCTGTCTCTCTCTCTCTCTCTCTTCTAGAAATAAATAAAAATATTAAAAAAAAAAGAAGGCTGAAATCATATCAAGCATCTTTTCCAACTACAAAGATATGAAACTAGAACTCAATTACAAGAGGAAAATCAGGAAAAAAAAATCACAACAAACATAGGGGGACTAAACAACATGTTACTAAACAGTCAATGGGTCAATAAAGAAATCAAAGAGGAAATAAAAAAATACCTTGAGACAAATGAAAATGGAAACACAACTTTCCAAAATCTGTGGGATGCAGGAAGAGTAATTCTAAGAGAGAAGTTCATAGCAATACAGACCTACTTCAAGAAGCAAGAAAAATCCCAAATAAAGAGTTTAACTTTATACCTAAAAGAACTAGAAAAAGAATAAACAAACCCAAAGTTAGTGGAAGGAAGGAAATAGTAAAGGTCACAGCAGAAATAAATGAAATAGAGATTAAATAAATAACAGAAAAAAGATCAATGAAGACTAAAAGCTGGTTCTTTGGAAAGATAAACAAAATAAATAAACCTCCAGACAGATTCATCAAGAAAAAGAGAGGGCCCAAATAAATAAAATCAGAAATGAAAGGGATGTCACACTGACACCGCAGAAACATAAAGGATCAAAAAGACTATTAACAATTACATGCCAAAAAATTGGAAAACCGAGAAGAAATGGATAAATTCCTAGCCATATATAAGACTGAAACAGGAAGCTAGAAAATCCAAATAAACTGATGACAAGAAATGAAATTGAATCAGTAATTTAAAAACTTCCAAAAAGAAAAGTCCAGGACCAAATAGCTTCACAGGTGAAATCTCTCAAATATTTATAAAACAGTTATTGCTTTTCCTTCTCAAATAATGCTCAAAAATTGAAGAGGAAGAAATGTTCCAAATTCACTTTACAAAACAAGATTACACTTACATCAAAATCAGAGCGAAGACACTACAGATAAAGGATAATTACATCCAATATCCCTGATGAATGTAGATATAAAAACTTCCACAAAATATCAGGAAACCAAATTCAACAATGTAGTAAAAGAATCATTCATTATGATCAAGTGGGATGCAAAGATAGTTCAACAGCCACAAATCAATCAACTTGATATACCACATTAACAAAACAGAGGATAAAATTACATGACCACCTCAATAGATGTAGAAAAAGCAAATGATGTAATTGAAAATCCATTTATGATAAAAAAATTTCAACAAAGTAGGTATAGAAGCAAGTACCTCAGCATAATAAAAGCCATATATGAAAAACCCACAGCTAACATCATACTCAATGGTAAAAGATGAAAGCTTTACCTTTAAGATTAGGAACATAACAAGGATGTCCACTCCTGCCACTTATATTCACCATAGTATTGGAAGCCCTAGACATAGTAATTAGGCAAGAAAAAGAAATAAAAGGCATATAAATGGTAAGAAAGAAGGAAATCCGCCACTACTTGCAGATGAGATACTATATATAAAGAACTCTATGACCCCACCAAAAAAAAAAAAAAAAAAAAACTACTAGGACTGTCAAATGAATTTAGTAAGGTAACAGGATACAAAATCAATAAACAGAAACCCATTGCATTTCTCTATACACTAATAATAAAGCAAAAGAAAGATAAAGAAAGCAATCCCATTTACAACTGCACCAAAAATAATAAAACATCTAGTAATATCATCCGTATGGATTGGAAGAATTAAGGTTAAAATATCCACACTACCCAAAGCAATTTATAGATTCAATACAACCCCCATCAAAATACCAATGGCATTTTTCACAGAACTAGAACAAAGAATACTAAAATCTGTATGGAACCACAAAACACCTTGAATAGCCAAAGCAATCTGGAAAAAAAAGAACGAAGTGAGAAGTGTCACTCTTCCTGATTTCCAACTATACTACAAAGCTACAGTAATCAAACAGTGTGGTATTGGCACAAAAACACACAAATGGATCAATGGAATCAATTCATTAGAAAAATAGACCAGAAATAAACTCATGCATATATGGTCAATTAATCTATGACAAAGGAGCCAGAACATACAACAAAAAGATGACAATCTCTTCAATAAATGGTGTTAAAACTGAGCAGCTACATGAAAAAGAATGAAACTGGACCAATATCTTAACACCATGTACAAAATGGATTAAAGACATGAAGACCTTAGGGCACCTGGGTGGCTCAGTTGGTTAAGTGTCCGACTTCAGCTCAGGTCATGATCTCACGGTCTGTGAGTTCAAGCCCCTTATGGGGCTATGTGCTGACACCTTGGAGCCTGGAGCCTGCTTCAGATCTTTGTCTCCCTCTCTCTCTGCCTCTCTGCCACTCATACTCTGTCTCTCAAAAATGAATAAATGTTAAAAAAAATTTTTTTTAAGACATTAAAACCTCAAACCATAAAACTCCTAGAGAAAACACAGACAGTAAGCTCTTTGACATTAGTCTTAGCATTATTTTTCTGGACCAGTCTCCTCAGGCAAGGGCAACAAAAGCTACGATAAACAAAAGGGATTATATCAAACTAAAAAGCCTTTCCACAGTGAAGGAAACTATGAACAAAACAAAAAGTCAGCCTACTGAATGGGAGAAGGTATTTGCAAATCATACATTTAATAAGAAGTTAATATCAAAATTATATGAAGAACTTATACAACTTAATATCAAAAAAACCAAACAACCTGATAAAAAAAATGGACAGATAACTTGAATAGACATTTTTTCCAAGACATACAGAGGGTCAACAGGCACATGAAAAGATACTCAGCACCACTAATCATCAGAAAAATGCAAATCAAAGCCACAGTGAGATATCATTGCACACTTGGCGGGTGCAATAATGGCTACTACCAAAAAGATTTAAAAAAATAACAAGTGTTAGTAAGGCTATTAAGAAAAGGGAATCTTCATAAACCATTGGTGGGAATATAAACTGATGTAGCCACTATGGAAAACAGTATGGCAGTTCCTCAAAAAATTAAAAATAGAACTACCATATGATCCAGTAATTCCACTACTAAGTATTTACCCAAAGAATACAGAAACACTAATTTGAAGGGATATGTGCACCCCTATGTTTACTGCACCATTATTTACAATAGCCAAATTATGGAAACAGTCCAATTGTCCATCAATAGATGGATGAAGGAGATGTAGTGTGTGTGTATATATATATATATGTATATATACATATATGTGTGTGTATTTATATATATATATATAAAATCAAATATCACTCAGCCATAAAAAAGAATGAAATCTTGCCATTTGCAGTAACACGGATAGAGCTGGAGGATATTATGCTACGTGAAAGAAATGAAAGAAGTTAGACCAAGAAAAACAAACACCACGTGATTTCACCTCTATGTGGAATCTAAAAAACAAAACAGTCAAAACAGAAACAGACTCATAGATACAGGAAAAAAATTTGTCTACCAGAGGGGGAATGGGTTGGGGAGTGAGGGTGGGCATGCCAAATAGGTGAAAGGGATTAAGAGGTACAAACTTCCAGTTATAAAATAAATAAGTCATGGGATATAATATACAGCATTAGAATACAGACACTAATATTGTAATGAATTTGTATGGTGACAGATGGTGATAACTAGACTTATTGTGGGGCTCATTTTGTACCATATAAAAATATTAAATTACTATGATGTACACCTGAAATTAATAGATTATGTGTCAATCATACTTCAATAAAAATATACTGCACAAATAGTTATGAGGAAGAGGAAAAATTTCTTTTTCTCATTAAAAGTGAGGAGAAACGAAACATAAGACTGGTATCTTGGTATCCACAGTATCATGGGTTTACTGTCACTCATACCAAGATTGAGATTATTTAAAATTAATTCTAAGAATATTTCAATTGAGCTATTCTTCAAATATTTATTTTTTTATCAAAAAATTTTTTAATGTTTATTTATATTTGAAAGAGAGAAACAGAGACAGAGCACAAGTGGGGAGGGGCAGAGAGAGAGAGGAAGGCACAGAATCTGAAGCAGGATTCAGGTTCCGAGCTGTCAACACAGAGCCCGATGCAGGGCTCAAACTCATGAGCCTTGAGGTCATGACATGATCCAAAGTCGCACACTCAACCCATTGAGCCACCCAGGCACTCCTAAATATTTTTAATATTACTTTGAAGCTACATGTGAATGCTACCAGTCATCTTCTTAATAGGAGCCTATAATGATGAGTTTCATCCACATCTGCCATGCACTGTTTAAAGTTTACCAGGACTCAGCTCTAAGCCTCTGTTTGTCTTTCTTCCTGAAATGTTTGTGTCTCTCTGGAAAATACCTACTCACCTCTTTCAGGATATAATACAAATGTCACCTTTATACAAACTTTCCATACTTATTTCTTAATCTAAGAGCTCCCCATTAGGGAATGAATAAAATAAATTGTAAATTATAGAGAGAATGGAATATTATGCAACCATCTGAGTGAATTACTGTAATACTGTAAGTATTATTTATCAATAAATAAATTTCAAAACCCAATTTAAGAGTAATGCAAAGCAAATGTATTTCTATATATTTTTAAGTACCCAAACAATAAAATCTACTTCATTCACATATACATGCATTTGTAAACAGTAGAAAATATGCACAGGAATGATACATATAAACTTCAGAAGTGTGGAAGCCCCTATGGAAAAAGAAAGGAGCAAAATACAATGTATGAAGCTTTAGCTATGGTTGCAATGTTTTTATCAAGAGTAGTGGTGATGATGATAAAGAAGAAAATGAGGAGGAGGAAGAGAGGGAAAGAGAGGAAAAAGAGGGGGAAGGAGAAAAGGGAAGACTGGAGCGGGGAGAGAGAGGCAGGAGAGGAAGAAAGAAGGAGGAGAAATGAGGAAGCAAATAGGGGCAAATTATTAATATATGTTTAATTTCAGTGGTATATACATAAATATCTGTAATATTGTCTTTATTTTTCATTATGATTTGAACACTGCTCTTTAAAGTTTTAATTTTAATTTAAAAAATAACTTTAACCCTTCTGTTAAAATTTTAGGAGAAAAGAATCTTTACGGTCTTGACCTATACATGTACCGTGCTAACATTTAATAGTTTTCACTAATTTTATCCAATATATACGGACAATGGCATCATAGAAATTATCAAAACATGCATTGTATATATATCTTATGTATTTGGTTTTCACAGAAATCTCCATGTGGTAGGAACCTGGGATATCCTTGGCTAGATAATTCCAAGATCTCATCTAATGAATAAGATAAAAGTAGAATGCAGTACAAAATGTAGATTAAAAGGTGAAGGAAAAATCGCTGGTAATAATAAATAGGTAGGTAGATGTGGAAGTGTATGGATGGAAGGTGGATGGATAGATGGATGGATGAATGGACTGATGGATGGACAGATGGATAAACAGAACAAATTTAAGGAAAAAACCACATTCTGTTATAAGGTATATTTCACATGCCTAGAAATTATTTTCACCTGAGATATACAGGCTGAAATCACTTATTAAATGACTCAACGTATAAAGCCTGTACATAATAAAATTACAGTATCCAGAAAAATATTCCCTGCAGTATTTTCAAGTCACTCATTCGTTCATTCAGTCACATGACCACTGTCTATTAAAAGCTTAGATTACTGATTAATTTTGAACACAGTAAGTTTACAAATGCAAAAGTTAATTCTATTCAAGTAACTTAAGGAAGATTTATTCTACCCAATGATGAGGTTACTTTGGGAAAAATATTTCTATACTGTTTTACTGAAATTTATTTACTCACCACAGGTGGTAGCATACTAAATGAGAAGGATACTCTTCCTAAACATTTTGACATGCTCCATTAACAAGGTCTCTGAATGACAATAATTTCCATCAAAATAAACTTAAAAGGACAGACTAAGCTTTTATTTGGGAAATATTCATCAATAAACCACTATAGGCTAGTCACTGTTAGAAATCAAACTAAAAAAAATTGAAGCCAGTCCATCCCTTAGAGAACTTCACTGTCATTTTCACCAAATCTGAAGTAATGGAATTTCCCTGTTCTCTTCAAACTAGAAATCAATAGTTAGATTAAATAGGTAATTGAATTATTCATAAAATAATGAAACCAACACAAATACCTTTGTCTTCAGAAGGAAGTCTATACCATAGTCATTCTCACTGTAATCACTTGCGGAGCATTAAAATACGTACACAAAGCCTGGATCCCACCCTCACAGTTTCTGATTTAATTCTTCTTAGGTGCAATTCGGGCACTTGGGTAAGAAAAAGCTCTCATATGCCAACCCGGAAAACCACTACCAGGATTCAATAGCCTAGTAGCCTTTTCTTCCTGCCTGAGGGCACAGCCTTTTATAATCACGGGGCTAAAAGCAAAGAATGTTAGAAAAAAAATTAATAAATGAGGATATTCACTAGACATAATGTATTTAGCTGCGTTTCACCCTTTGTTATTCAACTGTAAAATAAGAGCTGCTCCTTTTGTTTTAATCCTTATTCCGATACAATTCCAATTCCAGAATTATAAACAGTCAACACACTTGTCCTTTCATTATCTCATCCAGTCAACCCAATATGGTAGAAACCTAGAAACCTCAAATCTCTCCCTCATCTAGAAGGAGTCCAGCATTTCTTCTTTCATCAAGAGAGATAGGCAGTTAATTATAAAAACTCTTTCTTCCTTTAGCATTTTCTTATGCCAAAATGGTAAGAAGTAAGATGGTGCACGTTTCAAATTGCCTCTAGCTAGAAAGGGAAAAAAAGTGAAATTGGCCTTGTACAGGCTTAAAAGGCTTGGAGAATTCACACAATAGGCCACAGTTCTTTGATTTCCACTTTCCTCTATAGAAATGAATATTGGGTAGGATAATAAGTATGTCAAGGTCATGTTTACCTAATTTTAATGAAGCGAAGCATAAATCTCAAATTATTAACCAACTGCAGGGAATGGAGTGGGTTTTTTTCTCTTTTTCTTTTTTTTTCCAGAAGCCAAGTAATTAAAATGGAAAAACGTTCCTAGTGTTAAAAAGAAACTAGAATGTTACTATATTAGATAAGGGAGCAGTCCATGACCACATCATGTCATTAAAGTGATAGGAAATTATGTGGTCCCTTAAATTGCTTTATTTCCCTCAGCAGAATATTAATTTCAGGTGAGTAATTTAAATTGCATTAACAGCAGACTCCTTAAGATGACACTTCATTTAGTCTTGAAAGTTGCTGCTGTTTAAGATAGCCCCCAGCCTGCCATTTCACACTGGTGCTAACTTGTGCCAGATTGTATATTGTTTTTCCAAAATACCATGGGGGTGTCAAATGCTTTATTGCAAACCTGCTGCTTGATGGGAATATGCAATGTAAATAAACCAGAGAGACACTTCTGTAAATTGCCCTATTTTAGATGGAAAACGTTTCAATTAGATGTATGAAATCAACTGACAGTTTTATGAACCAAATCATTTTGGAAATATCCTTCACATACACTGGATATCATCATATTTTCAGAGACCATATGGTATAAAGTAGGTCCACAAGTTCTACAAGGACAGGCAAACTTATATTCAGCACAAATCTCGATTCCAGTGCCTGTATCTCCACTAACAAATACCCAGGTAAGACAAATTTCAAAGTTTCTAATTTGGTGAAAAGTATCAAAAAAACTGTTTGTAATAAATTACTTATCATGAATATTTTCCTTAAAAAACAAGATAAATTCACATTCCTCTACACTTCTATGGACCACAGACTCAGTGTCCCCAGTAGAGAAAATAAGAGCCTGGGCCAAATAAATAACAAGGGCTACAGGGTAAAGGATAAGTTTGTATAATCATTGCTTTGTTAGGACTCTTGAACATCAGCTTATAACATGAATAATCATTTGTATAAGAATAAAATTTTCATGGGTGACTGAATGACATTATTAAAACGTCCAAGACACTTTAACCTAGTGGCAAATATACTACACAATTTGAATTTACCTTTGACCTCCCAAGCCCTTCTCAAGAAAAGGAAATGTTATAAATTGGATATGACAAAGTCATTGGTTCATTCCCTCATCTTTTGTCAGATAAGTCTTCCTCTTTCTATGTCTTCTTTTCTATTATTACAGAAGGTTTACAAGCACCTTCAAAGAAATGTAACACTTTTTTATAATACAGAGTCTTTGCTTTCTCAACCATAGATCCTGTCAGTTGCTTTCCTTTTCCCTTATAAATTTCCCGTTCTAATCAGCAACACCTCTCTCCTATTGCTTATGCATGTACTTGTGCTTTTGCTTTCTGGTTGCTGCTTTCCTTGCTGTCACTGCTTTCTTCTTCTTTTTTTTTTTTTTTAATGTTTTATTTATTTCTGGAGAGAGAGAGAGAGAGATAGCATGAGCAGGGGAGGGTCAGAGGGAGAGGGAGACACAGAATCTGAAACAGGCTCCAGAGCTCTGAGCTAGCTGTCAGCACAGACCTGACACAGGGCTTGAACCCATCAACTGTGAGATCATGACCTGAGCCGAAGTCGGACGCTTAACCAACTGAGCCACCCAGGTGCCCTGTCACTGCTTTCTTCTGAGCTATTCCCAAGATGTTCAAATCAGTTGCCATGATATTTCACTATCTCTGATGGTTAACTGCCTCCTGAACCAAGTTCACATATTCCAAGGCCATCTTCCCAATAAGGGGATTTCAGGCTATGGATTCACCCCAGCCAATCACTGAGTTGACTAAGCACTTCTCTAAATCTCATTTTCTGTAGGATGGACCAGAGTCTCCAGTAACCCTAGGTTTGGGAAAGAAAAAAAAAACCTGGCCTTCCCAGAAGACCACCAGCAGGAGTAACGTTTCCAAACTCTGACTTTACCATGCTTTATGTCTACTTCCCCGAAGAGTAGTCCTGCTACCACAATGGAACCACCCAGCCACATGAGGTAGAGAAGCGGCCTGTCTCCCAAGGGGTTATAAGGGATAAATGTGCGTTATCTAACACACTCAGATGGAAAAATTTGAAAACTCTCAAGTAAATGATGACAAAGAAAGATTTAAGTTATACAACAAAAGACCAATATCCAAGCAAATTATAAACAACTTCCTCCCCCTTCCCACATAAATTTCCCTTTCTGAAGGTGTCTTCCCCTCCCCTTTCCAAGAAGAAAGACATGACTCTTATTCTGGTGATAGTACTGACTTGAGTCTGCATAAATAAACCTTAGTAAAATAACCCTTATTTTTTATTAGTTTCCTCCATATATTTTTTACTGTCCCTAGATTTCCAAATCCCTTTTCCTTTATCTTGTCGCTTTTCCACAATTCATTATCCTGTTTAAAATGGTATGTAAGTTCTCAGCCTAATCATGTTTTTAGAGTTTTCACTTCTTTCCTGTGACACTCCTGTGTGCATGTATAACAACCTGTTTCTCCCATGAAATTGTCATTTGTTGGTTTCACAGGTCTCACTCACTGAACTTAAGAGAGTATTAGAAAAGTTTTTTTTTTTCCTTTCCTACACTTATATTAACCACAGGTACAATCATACCTATTATTCTTCATCAGATGCTAGCAAAATGCTCCAGAAAACTGATATGTTTCTTTTATAGCAATGAAATGATGCAAGAAAATAGAAGGAAATCATGAATACTTGTAATACGGTCTTAGCCATGACATCTTTACTGTATTTCCTTCCATTTGTATATTGCTTTTAGGATGCTTCTTTTTAAAGAATAAATTTGTACAGGTGAGGGATCTAAATGAAAAAGCCTTTAACCTCAACCCCTAATAAATATCATCTGGGTCATAGGTCACTATTGTCTTGACACACTGTGTAGTAAACAGCAGGACTCAAATGACTGATACTATTCTTCCTTGGGCTGAACAGCTGACAAAAATAACACCACCTAGTCTCTAAAGAACTAAAGGCAATTTACAGACTTATTTTATTTTAGCCTATGCTGAAACGATACCATAAAGTTGTAAGGGAGCAGATATTGTCACCATAGCATGACAAATGGAAAACAAAGCTCCAAAAGAACAGAGGAACTCAGTTCTGCACCAGAAAAGGAGAGGCTACTGCTTTAATGTGCATTCCAAGCTGGTAGAGTGAACTGTTAGGTGAGACTTCATTTCAACATGAATCTCCCTCTTCCTCTTTAGTACACAATGCCTTTAGCCAGAGATGAAACTTACAGTCATATGTACTCACCTCTTCAACTATGGTCAGTCTATAACTCAGCCTTTCAGGAAATTATTTTCCCAACAGAATGCAGCTTCTTTTCCCAGGGCATCTTCTAATTCTTACAAAACTCATTAAATTTACACACAAAAATTTGCTTGCCACTTAGGGATTCCATTTGATATAGCAGATATTTTAAAATTTATGGTGATAAAAACATACATAAAATAAAACTTGCCATTTCTCATTTTTGAGTGTAGAGTTGAGTGGCATTAGGTATTCACATTGTTGCACAACCGTCACCACTATCCATCTCCAGAAATTTTTCATCTTCCCACAGTGAAATTCTGTACCCATCAAACAATAACTCCCCATTCCCCTCCTAGCAGCCTGAAGTAACCACTATTCTACTTACTTTCTCTATATATTTGGCTGTTTTAGCTCATATACGTGGAATTGTCCATTATTTGTTTTTGTATCATATAGCGTCCTCAGGGTTCATCCACTTCATAGCATGTATCAGAATTTCATTTCTTGTTAAGGCAAATAATACTCCATCATACCACATTGTATTTATCCAATCATCCTTTATTTGACATTTGGGTTGTTTCTACCTTTTGGCTATTATGAATGACTGTGCTATAAACACTGGTATACAAATATCTGTTCAAGGCTTTATTTTTAATTTACTCCAGGAACTACCATACTGTTTTCCATAGAAGTTGCACCATTTTACATTCGTATCAACAATATACAAGGGTTCTAATTTCTCTACATCCTCACTAAATATTTCTCATTTTCTGGTTTTTTTATAATAGGCATCCTAATGGGTATGAAATAATATATTTCATATACATTTGGTTTTCATTTGCATTTTTCTAATGATTAATGTTGAGCATCTTATATATCATATTTATGCCTATTTTATTCATTTACTTTTAGTCGAACTTACCTAATTCGTTCTTTTTAAAGCTTTATTGAAGTATAATTGACATGCAATAAAGTGCACATATTTAAAGTATACAATTTGGTAAGCTTTGGCACAGGCATACAGGTTTGACCTTCAAAACAATAGAGCCAGTTATTTTATCAGCAAAATTAGTTTATGCACGATTCGCAGAGAAATTGTAATTTAGGACAAGCAAACTATGGCAAGCCATAGGCAAGTCTGGACAACAAAAGAGAAGGGCTTGCTTTTATAGAGGAAAGGAAGAAGCTGAAAGGAGACTGTTTCATTGAATTCTCATTGGCTGAGCTATTACTGGGCAATGAGAAATTCGTTCTTCCTCCTTCTAGGGTATGTAAACTGTCTCCCTGCTGGGGAATGCAAGGTATGCTTCTTTGGTGAGTAGTAGTACATGAAAACTCCCCCTTCAAGGGGCGCCTGGGTGGCTCAGTCCTTAAATGTCCAACTTCAGCTCAGGTCATGATCTCAGTTTGTAGCTTCAGGCCCCTCTTTGGGTTCTGTGCTGACAGATCAGAGCCTGGAGCCTGTTTCAGATTCTGTGTCTCCCTCACTCTCTGCTCCTCCCCCACTCGTGCTCTGTCTCTCTCTGTCTCAAAAATAAATAAAACAAAAAAATTTAAAAAAAGAAAAACTTCCCCTACAAAAGTGCCCTACTCCATTTTAAATGAGGTTTCCTTTGTTTTCACAATACCCATCACTTTCCAAAGTTTCTTCATGTCCCTTTATAACACCTCTCTTTAATACCTCTTTCCTTATTTTATCCCTAGGCAAGCACTGACATGTTTTCCATCACTATAGACTAGTTGGCATATTCTAGAATTTATGTAAACAGAATTATAGATTATGTACTATTTTGTCCATCTTTCTTTACTCCACATAATTATTTTGAGGTTCATCCATGTTGTTGCTTGTAGCAATAGTTCATTCCTCTTTATTGCTGAGTAGTATTCCATTACATATTGTCTATTTACCTATTGATGGACATTTCAATTCCTTCCAGTTTGGGGCTATTTCCAATAAACCTTTTATGAATTGTCACATACCAGTCTTTAAATGAACATATGTTTTCACGGCACCTGGGTGGCTCAGTCGGCTGAGCATCTGACTCTTTATATTGGCTCAGGTCATGATTTCATGACTGTGAGATCAAGTCCCACATCAGGCTCTATGCTGGTAAAGGATTCTCTCTCTCTCTGCCCCTCCCCAATCATGCTCAACTCTTTCTCTTTCCCTCAATCTCTCTTTCTCTTTGCCTCTCTCTCAAAATAAATAAATAAATAAATAAACATTTTTTTAATGGACATATGCTTTTATGTCTCTTAGGTAAAAAAGAAAAAGAGGTAGAATGGGTGGGCTATATGGTAAGTGTATTTTTAACTTTAAAAAAAAAATGTTCAACAGTTTCCCAAAGTGGCAGTACATTACCACCATTTTTCATTACACCAGCAGTGTACAAGAGTCTTATTCTTTCCACCCCACTGTCAACACTTGGTATGGTCATTCCTTTCCATTTTAGCCACTCTGGTGTGAGTATTTCAGTATGTCACTGTGGTTTAATTTGCATTTTCTCTGTGGAAAATGATGCTGAGTATCTTTTCATGTGCTCATTTTCTATCTGTATATCTCCTTCAGGGAAGTATCTAAGGAAATCTTTTGTGCCTCTTTTACATAGTTTATTCATCTTCTTTTTTTTTTTTTTAATTTTTTAATGTTTTATTTATTTCTAGGAGAGAGAGAGAGACAGCGTGAGCAGGGGAGGGTCAGAGAGAGAGGGAGTCACAGACTGAAACAGGCTCCAGGCTCTGAGCTGGCAGTCAGCACAGAGCCCGACGTGGGGCTCGAACCCACGAACCGCGAGATCATGACCCAAGCAAAAGTCGGACGCTTAACCGACTAAGCCACCCAGGCGCCCCGGGTTATTCATCTTCTTATCATTAAGTTGTAAGAATGGGATCTGATCTTATGGGTATATGACTATATCATACAATGGACATACGTCATATATTGTCAGACTAGTTTTATAAATATTTTCTCCCAGTCTCCCAAATATTTTCTACAATGAAAATGACTTTTCATTTTAACAGTCTTTTGAAGAGCAAATGTCTTAACACTGATAAAATCCAACGTACTGATTTTTCTCTTCTGTAGCTTGTGCTTTTTTGTGTTATACTTAAAAAATCTTTGCNGGTTGCTAATATTTTCTATGTATTCTTATGTATAATTAATATATTATTTTTAAAATTAAATAAATCAAGAAATATCAAAACAAGAGGAAGACCTTTAACTATCCAAACCCTGCCCTGAATTAGTGCCACAGAACCTCTGTTAGTATCCTTAAGCTCCCTATCCCTGGCTACATGACTGTAGTCTAAAGGAGGCTGGCAGCTTCATATATACACAAAGCCTAAGAACTAGGCTAACAGAAATCAGTATTTTTGATAAAAATTTCCCTTCAGTAATGCCTGATCCATCAGCCTGTCTTTTGCCCAAATTTGTTCTTCTTTTCCAAAGACTGTCATTATTATGTATATCTAACTTACTATTTAATAACTTCCTTCCTCAGGACAGCTGAACTAGAAGGTCCATAGACTCAAACTGCAAAGAAGTTATAGAAACTCATAATTCAACAATTTTAGTCAAAAAGTCAGAAATATGCAATTCATCAACTAACAAGATTCTATCAAATCTTTATAAATAGGAAGTATAGTCAACCATCAAATCAAATCAAATCAAGTAAATATGCCATCTTAATTTTAAAACACTGAATGGAAGCCATATGGAATAATATAAAAATTTTACTTATGTCTTTATTCCAAAGTATCAGCATTATTTAACAATTAATATAAACATTCAGACATGACTAGGTGCCTTTGTACTTCTAAAGGCTAATGTTCAAACAAATAATCAGGTTTCCTTCTTTCTCTGAAATTCATTCTGATTCTCATTATCACTCTGTCTTCAATAACCCCTGAGCAGTAAGTGAAAAATACGCTTTCAATCGTGTTTAGGCCAAAGAGGTAAATTTATTATAATAAAATAGGGGTATCACTCAGAGCCCAAAACAGCCATGGAATGTTAGAAATAACCAAGGCTCTTACCCTCTATGCCTCTATCTCAGCCTTATGATTTCACACATATGTGAATGTCCACTTCTTCACTGAATACCTTTTTCTGATTCAGCATGTACACCGCAGATGATGTCTGGCTAACAACTGCCAGGTTTACTTATCTTTAAGCAAGTGACCAACTTAGGGAGTTTAGGTATCTCTCAATCTCAATCTTTAATTACTAGGAGAAAGAACCCAACTGGCTCTGCTTTGTTCATCTAAAGTAACTATGACCCAGAAGACAGGATCACAAGATACTCACCTGGCTTATAGGGCCCTTCCGTGTGTATAAGGGGTGGGAAGGAGAAAGTCCTCCTAAGATGAGGGGCTGATAAATGAAGGAGATGTCACATAATGTGTCCACAACACACATGAATAACTGGAACTATAAAGTAGAAGGATGAGTGTTTCTAAAGATCTATAATTAATCTAAAGATGAGGGTTTCCAGATATCCATAATTAATGAATGCTAAAAAAATTTTAAAGCACTATGCATACACTCTTAGTGTTTTTATCCCCTAATTATACCTAAAGAGATTATATATGGAATACAAAAATACTGATTCTCCTATCTATTAACCTGACAAAGATAACCAGAAAATTAAAAATATTCTGGAAAAGTAGGCAAGATAAGACTTCAGAGGAATTCAGCAAGGGACTTTTGGTTTCATCTCTGACATGTAAAAAGCTTGAAAGTGGTCACTCTCATCCTTACACAATAAAATACTGAAAAAAACTAAAAATCACTAAGTTTTCTTAGACCCTTCTGAGTGACAGGCACATCCAAAAAGATAAAGCAACTGAGATCTGTTTATCTGGAGCAGATACCACTGAAGCTACAAACTGGTAGGGATACTTAAATGGTAATTTTGATGAGTTGCTAGAGACTGAGTGTGGACTAGTGGGAGAGTAAGAAGTTCCCTACACTTTCATAGGCTTCCTCTCCAGGAATACCAACAGGCCCTCACAGGAAAGATTTAAGAAAGATCCCTTCCTGGCTTGGGCAGTGAGAGGGAAGAGAAATCACAAAGACTTCTTTGTAAAATAGGCCTGCTCTCCCAGGGAAAGGGTTTTCCATAGCTCATTTTTTAAATCTTACCCCAGCTAGGCAAAGCAAAGGCCTCTTCGCTCCAGCCTTCCAGCCAGCTCTAGCCTTGCTATTTCACTTAAGGAGGAAAAATAAGGCATAGTTCATTAGGGTCAGGACTTCAAGGATATAGACTGGAAACATCTCAGTGGACAAGTTCTCCTTTATACTAGAGAAACACTGGAAGGCCCCAAGACACACACCTTCAAGAAGACTGATTTTATGGATGCAATGCTCCTTTCCCCAGGCCTTATCACCACTAAAATAGGGCTCCAGTACAACAGTGGATTATAGCTGAGCAAACTAAAAAATTAACTCTATTTGAGTTCTCAGGAAAATCTAAAGAAAACAGGAGAGACAAAAACAAGGACACTAGAGGAATTAGGGCCTCTGGTGTCTACAGCTACAACAAACAATAAACATAGCCCAATTCTTAGCCAAATTAACATAAATCCTGGTGATAAGGATCTATTTGCCTCCATTTTTTACATTTATTTTTATGTTTTTATTTTTTTTCAGAGAGAGAGAGAGACAGCATGAACAGGGGAGGGTCAGAGAGAGAGGAGATACAGAATCCAAAACAGGCTCCAGGCTCTGAGCTAGCTGTCAGCACAGAGCCGGATGCGGGGCTCAAACCCACAAACCGTGAGATCATGACCTGAGCCGAAGTCGGACACTTAACCAACTGAGCCACCCAGGCGCCCCTGTTTGCTTCCACTTCTATTACCCAGACAACATGTCCAGTTTTAAAGAGAAAAATTATATGCTAAAAGCAAGGAAAGAAAGCACTCTGAAGAGACAAAGCAATCATCAGAACCAGATTCAGAAGGGACACAGTTGTTGGAATTTTCAGACAGGGAGTTTTAAGTAACTGTAATTAATATGTACTGTCTCTAATAGAAAAATTAGACAGCATGCAAGAACAGATTGGTAACATAAACAGAAAGACAGAAACTAAAAAACAATCAAAAGGAAATTCTAGAAATAAAATACACAGTAACTTAAGTGAAAAACACCTTCAGCGAATTCAATGTAAACTTTAAATGACTGAGAAAAGAATCAGAGAACTTGAAGATAGGTTAACAGAAACTTCCCAAACCAAGATACAGAGAGAAAAGAAGAAAACAACAATAACAAGACATGAAAGAATTAGGGGACAATATCAAAAGATATAACATATGCATAATTAAATACCAGAAGGAGAAGAAAGAGAACAAAGCAAAACAATACTGTAGTAATAATGACTGAGAACTTTCAAAAATTTAATGACAGACACCAAACCATAGATACAGGACCTGAGAGAACACCAAGCATGATAAATGTTACAAAAAGCACACCTCAATGTGTGCTCAGTCAGTTAAGCATCTGACTTTGGCTCAGGTCATTATCTTGAGCTCGTGAGTTTGAGCGCCACAATGCGCTCTGTGCTGACAGCCTGGAACCTAGAGCGTGCTTCGAATTCTCCCTCGCTCTCTGCCCCTCCCCCACTCACACTCTGTCTCTCTGTCTCTGTCTCTCTCTCTCTTTCTCAAAAATAAACATTTAAATTAAAAAAAAAAAAGCACACATCAGCATTCCAACTGCAGAAAACCAAAGACAAAGAGAAAATCTTGCGAATCCAGCAGGAAAGGGAGGAGGTTTTAACCTCTGGAGTAACAGAGGATAAGAATTACAGCAGGCTTCTTGTCAGAAACCAGCAAGTAAGAGGAAATTAGAATGAATTAAAGTATTGAAAGAAAACCACCAGCCTAGAATTCTATATCCTGCAAAATTACTCTTCAAAGCTTAAAGAGACATAAAGACCTTCTCAGACAAACAAAAAGTGAAGGAATTCATCACAAGCCAACAAGCCCTAAAAGAAATGCTAAAAGAAGTTATTCAGGCAGAAAGAAATGACATGTCAGGACCTACATAAAGAAAGCAAGCATGTCAGGGAAGAAACGAATGAAAGCAAAATAAAACCTTTTCTTTTTTTTTATAGTTAATTGACCTAACAGATCTCTTTCTTTAAAGCAATAATAGTGTACTGATTATTGATTACAACACATGAATAAGTAAAATGAATGACTGCAATGTCACAACAGACAAAGGAATTAAGAATACTCTGTTATAAGGTAACTTTACTCCATATGAAGTGGTTTAGTATTATTTGAAGATGGACTTTTTAAAAAAAATTTTTGTTTTATTTATTTTTGAGACAGAGAGAGACAGAGTATGAGTGGGGGAGGAGCAGAGAGAGAGGGAGACACAAGAACTGAAACAGGCTCCAGGCTCTGAGCTGTCAGCACAGAGCCCAATGTGGGGCTCGAACCCACTAACCGTGAGATCATGACCTGAGCTGAAGTCAGACGCTTAACCTACTGAGCCACCCATGCGCCCCAAGATGGATTTAAAGTAGTTTAAAATAGGTACTATAAACCATAGGGCAACTATGAAAAAATTTTTAGTGATGTTATTGATATGCTAAAATAGGAGATAAAATGAAATTATATAAAATGATCAATTAAAACTAGAAAAGGTAGAAAAAGAAGAAGGGGGAAGGAAAACAGATAAAAATGAAAGAAAATAGTTACAAACATGACAGATATTATTAAGCTAACTATATTAATAAGCAGTTTAAATGTGAATAGTCTAGGTAAATATTTATTCTTTTACCTTTTACCTTCACTGAAAATTTTTAGACAAGGGTTATATGACACATCTTTATATTAACTTTGCAACTTTTTTGTAAATTTTTAAATATTCTAAAATAAATATTTTACTTTTTCAAAAATTAAAAGGTTATTTTAAAAAGAAACCCAGCTAAAGTCAGGAGTCCATAACCTTAGATACTTTTAAAAAAATGTTTATTTACTTTTGAGAAAGGGAGAGCATACCTAGCAGGGGAGGGGCAGAGAGAGAAGGAGAGAGAGAATTCCAAATAGGCTCTGTACTATCAGTGCAGAGCCTGACACAGGCTCAAACTCACCATTAGATTATGACCTGAGCCGAAATCAAGAGTAGGACATCACAACTGAGCCACATAAACATCCCTAATCTTAGATATTTTTAAATACTCCTCCCAAAACATTATATTAAAAAACAATAGTATTTGGGTTCATCAGCAAATGCAGATTTAAGGACGCTGTCCAATCAAACTTTCTGCAGTGAAAAAAAAAGTTCTATACCTATGCTATCCAATATAGTAACACTAACCACATGTGGCCACTGAGCACCTGAAATGTGCTAAGTTGACCGAGGAACTAATTTTTTTTTTTCAATAAATAATTAAATATTCAACTTATACAGACACATTTCCCCCAAGTTGTACACAGAAAACATAACAGAAGCAATAGTCAGGGACTACTGAAGAAAACTTGTCTAAACTGATAAAAGATCTTATAACTTAGTATAAAAGCCCAACTATTTTCCAAGCAAATCTCAATCAACAGACCAAATATCTACATATTTTGTTAAACTGCCCAATTAACAAGCTAAAACAAAGTACATAAGGTACTATGCAGAAAAAAACAAACAAACTGGCTTCTCTACCAAGGAATATTAGTCTGGCCTGAGGTTTTTCCCTTGAAGTACTTAGTGACCAAATAATGACATTTTTAGGGAGAAAAAGCTGTAACCCAAGACTATAAGCAAGCCAAGATGTCATTCAAATGTGAAGACATTTTCAACTACAGAGGGGATTCATAGTACAGAAAACATAGGACCATTATGTTTTAAAAGATCAAGAAGAGTTACATTCGTAGAACCCTTTTCTTTCACTTTTCACATTCCCAGCTCACATTCCCAGCTCAAACTACAAAAATCACATTCCTGCTCCAGCTCAATGTCTACTTTCTAGGGGAGGCTGTGAGACAATTCCTTGTACCTCCACCCATTCTCTCTGACCCTCATCTCTGACTCTGCTGTAACTGCCTGATCAGGTAGAGCATGCTCTCCTCTTCCTCCTGTCCTCAAGTAGTAGACGGCCAGAGTGAGCCTCCAGCTTGGGGAAAGGACACCTGCAGTACATCTGTGTTTGTGACTGAATGGACCAATTCATTTCTGGGAGATATCCTCAGCTTTTTCAGCTATAATACTGTGGTAGATAAGAGATTTGGCTTTGGGCATCAATTCTATCCTCATGGTAGAGAATACTCCTATGAAGTTGGGACTTGAAAATTAAACAATTCAATTTGCAGGCTCCTTTGTAGCTAGAGTCTCCAGGTTTGACCTATTAAATATTCTCAACAGAGACTTGGAAAAGCATTAGAGTTGCAGAAGCCATCTTCTCCAGCTGCTGCTTCTATTTTCTGACAAGTGCAAGCATGAAGGCTCTTGGTTTTTCTGAGGCAACATTTGCAGTCCAGTCCCTAGTCTAATGGGCCATCCGTTTTGCTGGCACATTTTGTAACAAGTGGGACATAGTTGTATGGCCAGCAGCAATAGAAGCATCAAGGCCTGATCATGGCCTTCAAAGGATCACTCTGAAGTTAAATGCTTCCTGATTATAATCAAGGGAGAAGCTTCCTAGGTGCCCTAATTCTGGACTGTGGCCTAGGAACTGCTCTTGTAAGTTCAACCTAGAGTCTGTTTCTACAGCCTTTCTGATAATTTCATAAACTATTAAATACATTATGATTTTTTTCTGCTAAAACTAGCAGGAGTAGATTCACTTCTCTACCACTGAATTCTCTGGAACTAAACTCTTACCAATACCACCAAAGACCAGTCAACTAAGAATGACATCAAAATTAAAGAGCTCAACATTTTAAACAATGTTGTCATATAAAAGTACTGATGGTGAACACTGAAATCAAATGATTGACTATACAAAATTATTATAAGCATCATTACAAAATAAAATAAAAATCTCAAAAATATTACATAAAATATATGTAACATACAAAGAATTAATTATTAATCTAACCACTCATCTGACCCATAGCCCAAAATAAAACTAAAACAGATCAGGAATTTAATAATGGGTCAAAAATAAAAGTGACATATAGGGACATGTAATTCTTACTAAAGTAAAGACTTTAAACGTAGCTAGAAAGCTGTCTTTAAAGACACAGTGAGTACATTTCCTACTCATTGGAGGGGGAAAAAAGCAAATAAAACATAGGACATCTATAGAAAGAGTCACAAAAATAAGAAACTACAAATCATGGTAAGGAAAGGTAAACCATAAAATTGGATGAGAACATGTCAGATCACAAATGTGAAAAAGAATAAAATTCTCGATTACATAATAGAGACATTACATACTGCTTACAAAAGAAATGATAAAATTGGAATGATTAAATGAGTTAAAAGTAAAAGCCTTATGGGAAAGATATCAAACTCAAACCATAAACAAAAACAAAACAAAAATTTAAAAAAACAGGAGCAGCATATCAATTTTAGACAAAATCACATTTAAGACTCAAATTAATGGACAAAAACTTTTACTTTAAAAATCTAATCCACAAGGAAGGCATATATTCTTTCACTGATTTGATGAGATATATAAAATAAAAACTAAGAAGTACCAGGAGAAACATACAGGCACATAATTGTTTGTGAAGCTCATAACATCAAGTTCTGGCAGGCCATTTACTGTCAACATAAAGAAACACAGATATTTTAAATAATACATAGAGGGAAAGAGAACATTTGTTCCATGTAAAAAGAAGAAGAAACTCTCTAAAAATATTCATCTGTTCCTAATAATAGTGTAAAAAGGAAGATACCTTTTTTTTAAAAAAAGAGCTAACAAAATGCATTAGGAATCCTAAAATGTTTGTAATTCTAGGTCCAAAGACTTTACACAAATCTCTATTCTAGGTACATAAATATGCATAACAGTTACCATTTGAGTGCTAACTACGTCCCAGGCATTATAATAGGAGCTACATATATTTATATGCAACAACGACACAAATAAAAATAGGGAATGAAGAATTTTTACTAACATGGAGCAGTCACATGATATATTATGAAGTAGGATGCCAAACTAAATAACAGTAATGTGACTTTTTGTGTATCTGCATTTATGCATACAAATAGCATGATCAACTTTTATATATGAAAACAGAAGTCTAAAATGAAACAAAGGCAGCAAAATATTAACAGCAGCTTTGTCCAAGTAGTAAGATCACAAGTGATTTTTACTTTGTTCTCTGTATTTTCCTAGTTTCCAATTTTTTCCTTCTATAACTTACTTCTATTTCATTATCAATAAAATGTGTTTTAAAATAAAACACATAGGGAAAGTCTCAGATGAATAAAATCTCAAGTCATCACAATATAAAATATGGTCATTTTCCAGCCCTTTACCTTAAATCTTACTTTATTTTTTTTCTAAATTTATTTCTGAGAGAGAGAGAGAGAGAGAACATGAGCAGGGGAGGGTCAGAGAGAGAGAGGGAGACACAGAATCTGAAACAGGCTCCAGGCTCTAACCTGGCTGTCAGCACAGAGCCCAACGCGGGGTTCGAACCCACAAACCGTGAGATCATGACCTGAGCCGAAGTCAGATGCTTAACCAACTAAGCCACCCAGGCACCCCCTTAAATCTTACTTTAATAGCTTAAAATAGCAGCTGCATGAACTAAATGGATGTTCCTCCCCCGCCCCCCGCACCCCAACTGTGGCAATGTTGATGGTATAGTTTAGCATATCTAACTGGGAGCTGACTCGAGAAAACTTATTAGCTGGTTATGAAGAAGAAAGAAATGGCAATTCAGCAGAAAATCTAATAAAACCAAAACATGACCATGGTGTTACAGACATGTTTCTATCATACAAGCCACTGTTACCAACTGTGGCCAAGACAATTAAAATTTATGCCAACAGGCCAATCAGAAACACTGTAAAAAGGAAGGACTGTATGATGTTTATATGTATGTAAGATGGAAAAAAAGCTACCCAAACTGGTTGAAACTGGTTAAAGTGTTAAAACTATCATACCTTAAAGAAGAATTATTAGTACAAGACAAAAATGAATAAAGGCGTACTTGGAAAACACAAAATCCGTGAGGCTTATGGTGAGGTGAGCACACACACATATAGATACAGTTTTTATGAAATCCAAAATGAACAAGAATCATCATCAGTAAATTACAATAGCGTGAGAGTGGGATTTAACTGAGGAAGAATCCATATCCAAATGGAACTATTGTAATTTAAAACTCCTTACTTCTGCAGCTCCTCTAAGAAATCTGACATCTATGTAGGCAATAGTGTAATAACAAAAACTCATGCATGCTCGCAATTTACCATTCACAATGTTAAGTCCAACACATCTGTTTAATTCTTTCATCAACTCTGTGGAGTAGATATAATTAGCATTTCTATTTCACAGATGAGGCAGCTAAAACTTAAGTTTTTAGTTGTCCAAGCAGAAAATGGTGAAGCCAGAACTTTAAACTTAAATCCATGCCCCTACCCTTAACCATTATGTTATTTCTTTGTGTCAGTGTTCCCCTATTGTAACTGCCTTTTGCACAACACTCCAATTAACTCAAACCCAAATTAATCATAAATTAAAATGTTAAGAGCAAGTACGGTGACAAAGCTATAAATTATGCTTCTCTCAATCCTTTTCCCCAGCATGTTTCCAGACTGGAGGAGGCTTAAATTTGTTTGCAAGCAAAAGTGGAAGTAAGGATCTGAAGGTCATAGTGGTTAAATGCAAGGACAGACTGATGTAGAGTTGGAAGCAGGTCACAGTTTGTCCTGGGTATCCTCAGTTCCAAATACACTTCCTCTTAACAGCAGCCCAAACACACATTTGGCAGGAGACACACAGAGACCTGAGCTGCCCAGAGTTACAGATCCCCATAGGGTCTTCCATGAATCATCTCCTTTGGCAGCTGGGCATCTCTGGACTTTTATATTAAATTTTTATTTTTTTAATTTTTTTTTAAATGTTTATTTATTTTTGAGAGAGAGACACACACATCATGAGCAGAGAGGGGCAGAGAGAGAGGGAGACACAGAATCCGAAGCAGGC
The DNA here is from genome assembly GCF_008692635.1 of Crocuta crocuta. Lineage (NCBI taxonomy): Eukaryota > Metazoa > Chordata > Mammalia > Carnivora > Hyaenidae > Crocuta > Crocuta crocuta. The sequence continues at coordinate 3,189,625 of NW_027530644.1, read as the reverse complement.
TCCAGGCTCTGAGCTGTCAGCACAGAGCCCGATGCGGGGCTCGAAACCCATGAACCATGAGATCATGACCTGAGCCAAAGGTGGATGCTCAACCAACTGACCTACCCAGGCACCCTAGATTTTCATATTAACTGGTTGATGGTTTTATTTTTCCTATCTTCAACTTCTTTTAGGACCTTCTCTTTTATAGCTCTTCCTGTAACTGTGTTAAGTTCTAACTCCTATAAGAAATCCCTTATCCAGGGCGCCTGGGTGGCTCAGTCTGTTAAGCGTCCGACTTTGGCNCCAATAAAAAAAAGTATAACTTTTTAAATATAAACTTATTAAAATATTTTAAATTAAATATATTTTCAAAAGCAAAATAAGGTATGCAAGGTATAAATCTTAATAAACAATCTTTGATTAAGGAATAAGAAAATGCTAAAGAAGGTTAAGTCATCATATCTTTTGTTTACAACAAAGTACAAACAGAAAAAGTATTCTGACCAGTGCTAACAACGAATTTTCTTTCTTTCTTCCCAGAGGGAAGAAAATAAGTCATATTTTAATTAACAGGAACAAACGAACATTTATTCGTATATTTATGGATTTCTTACTGTCCTTTTGGGCTGCTATAACAAAAATACCATGGCTTCAACAACAATCATTTATTTTTCACAGTTGGAGGCTGGGAAGCACAATATCAAGGCCAGAAGGCTTGTTGCCTGGTGAGAGCCTACTTCCTGGTTCACAGAAGACAGTCTTCTTACAATGTGTCCTCACATGGCGGAAGGGACAAGAGAGATCTCTGTGGTCTCTTTTTTAAGTGCCTTAATCCCATTCATGAGGGCTCTACCTTTGTGATTTAATTACCTCCCAAAGCCCATACCTTCTAACACCATCATACTGCAGGTTAGGATTTCAACATATGAATTTGGGGGCCACACAAACCTTTAGCCCAAAAATTTACTAATTGCAAAGCTATGATTGGCCCTAGGATAGGACATAAGAATATCTTGGTTTTGTCTGAGACCCAAAAATAAAGATTATACTCTCACTTAATTTGCCACTAAATGAAAACCTATATAGAATAAAGCTGCATCAGGATATTATTACCAAAGCACCTTGTCATTTTTTCAAACAAAATACCTATCCCCAAATATTCAGAGGAAGTAATACATCTAATTAGAAAACTAGCAGTAAAAGATATACCCTTTACATATGATCAGGATTGTGCTAAAAAGTCCATTGTTAATAGCCTTAGTGTGTAAGTATGTGTATGACTCTTTAGTTTAGGGGTTGGTAGAGGTCAAATAAATTAAAAGTTTTCTCAAGTTATCAGTCAGTATGTTTCAGTTGCAAGGCAGAGACTAAGTCAAAAAGGGTTTTTTACAAGTTGCATGGGGGCATTATTGGCTCATGGAACTTAAGGGTCAAAGGGCAAGGATGATTTTGAACACAGCTAGATCTAAGGGCTAGAATCATGTCACCAGGACCCAGTCTCTCCCCAGTCCTGCTTCTGCTTTCTTCTGTGCTGTTTCCATCCCCCAGGAAGCCACTCACATCACAGTGACAATAGAGAGGACAAAATGGCTGCCAGCAGCCTCAGACTTACATTCTTTTCTTTTCAACCAAAGCAGAAAAACCAAAACAGTTGGGTATTCTCCCACCCAACAGACTGAACAAAAGTCCTGGGCCCTGATTCTACCAGCCCAACTTGAGTTATATACCTATTCCTAAATCAGTGCCTTTGGCCAGAGGATATAAGTTATACTAATTGGCTCAGGCTATTTACCCAAGTCAGCCACATCCAGACAGCATTAAAAATTGTAATAACAACAACAATAGTAATTAAAGGAATGGAAGTCTGCCAGACCCACAATAATGTTCATTACTGTCAGATTTCCCATTTAAAAAGATATATGGGAAATGAACTGAGATAAAAAAAAAAAAAAGAACTTAGGGACATATCACCCAACTCCGATTTACCTTGGTAACTGCTAAATACTGTTTTTCTTCAGCCATGTAGCACACACTATAACTTCACCCCAGTTGTCCATGAAGCTGGGGAACACATGTCTCAGAAAATCTACTATTACTCAAAGAATACTGACTAGATCTGGCCTTGCTGAATGTCTTTAAAATTTTCAACTTAAAAATAAATCATTGTACTAATCCACAAATTTCCAATCATACTTCTAGACAGATCAGGATTTGTGACAAAAACTGTTCTCAATTTTTATTAAAAACTTCATTTGCCAGTAGCCTCATATATTTTTTAAATGTCTGGCCTAATTTCTTCAAATCTGCACATATCACATACTCTTTTGGCTGTAATTAGTCACTAAGATTTATTAGCATACAAGTAGCTCCCAGAAACTCTAAATTACAAGTCAGCACTAAGTTTTGTTTTCATGTTTTTCTTGACTCTGAGAAAAAGTATATTTGTTCCTCCTGGAATAAGCCACCACATTAAGTTTCCTCTTTTCACCCTTTGGGAATAGCTATTATTATTAGAAGGGAGCATTAGTATAAATTCTTACAGCAACACATCAGAAGGATTAGGTTCCGTTTAAGCAATCTCTCAATTCTGTGACTAGTGCGACAAAACTTCCAAACATCAGGAGAAAAGCAAGTTAAAACAAACCCTTTACCAGCTGCTACATGTGGGGTGGATCAATAACACTAGCTGACAACTTTTCATATGAAATCCAAGCAGTCTGAAGTCTCCTTTTTCTATTCCCTGAATATCTGTTCTCTCCACTTCAAAGGGCTGTCAGCCGCGGAGCAAGGAGAGGTGGCTCATACACAACGACACTCATCTTCTGCTTAAACCATAACATCCAGCAGTTCGGGAGCTACCAGGCAATGATGAAAGGGCATCGGGCTTTGATTGTTTATACTTCAATGGCAAAGGCAGAGGACAAGCTTAGGAGACAAGCGTGGATGGGTTCCAACCACAGCTGTGCCACCTACCAGTCCTGTGTGTCACCTTGAACAAATTACTTAACTCTCTGAGCTCTTCCTTTCCTCATCTGTAAAATTAATTTTACAATAACAGTATTTATCTTTCTTGGTTGGTAGGAGAACTAAGTGAAGTATCCATTGTAAAGTGCTTCACCTAAAACCTGCACTTTAAAATAACAGCTAACATTTACTGAGCAGGTACTATGTGCTAGGTATAAGAAGCGCTCAATTCATCTATTAATCCATTCAACGAATACGAGGACTTACAATGTACCGGAAACTGTTCTAAACATTAGAATGTCAATGAAGAAAATAAAGATTCGTTCCTGTAGTTTAATACTTCTTATACAGCTATTAAGCTTCTAATTAATACAAACAACATACAAAACCAACAAAAACAATAATAATCAAAGGAAAATGAAATTCTTCAACATTAACTGATATAAAAACTTGCCTAGAGTCCCTCAGAGCTGCTGGCCTCTGCAAACACTTCAGGGATAATGGCCCAATGAAGTCAGCCAAGCGAACTTGAGGAAACACAGACTCTCCTGCATCAGGAGCTCTGGTGTCATTTCACAGTTGAGTTCCTTCTGACTGCAGATAAATGAAAATGAAAGTAATATGAAGATTTTCTGCAATGCTGAAATGCTACTAATGTTCTGAAGATCTAAGGAAATAGAGTAGACTATTCATCTTTCTCAGTTCCTCCAGGTTTTTAGGATAGTCACTGCTCTCCCACAATTTCAAATTACAGCAAAGGGCCATTTAGCAATCTACTAAGATTGAAGCGACATGTGGAGCAGAGCTGTGATTCCAGTTTCTATTCACCGGTATCTGCTCCTTCACACACAGAGTTAGATTTTCATTTCTCAACAGTACTTCTGTTCTTGACCTGAGTATTTCTTTTTTTTATAATACGGGTTTGGGGGGCTTTTTCAGATTTTATTTTTAAGTAATTTCCACACCCAACAGGGGGCTCAAACTTACAACCCTGAGATCAAGAGTTGCAAGTCCAACTGACTAAGCCAGCCAAGTGCCCCCTAAATACATCTTGAGCATTAACCTCTGAATCATAAACATGATCAGTATCGTTTAAAGGGGAGCTGCCATCCATTGTGTTAATCTCTACTGGTGGCTAGCTAGAAAAGGGAAAAAGAAATTTCACTTGACAAAAACAATTGAACTATATCTATCAGGGGCTGAAGGAGGATTCAAAAAGTGTTGGGCAGGCTACTGGGAAAATACAAATCAAAACCACAATGAGGTACTATTTAAAAGCACCAACAAATCTGTACTCTCAAAAGAAAAGATAAAAATAAGTTTTGGTGAGAATATGGAGTAATAGGAAACTTCGCACACTGGTGGTGGAAATTTTAAATGGAGCAGCTGCTTTGGAAGATGGTCTTGCATTTCCTCAAAGGGTTACTAAACAGAGTTACCACAGGACCTAGAAATTTCACTCATAGGTATACACCTTTGTCTGGGAAAGCCTTTCTCTCTCCTTCTATTCTGAATGACAGCTTTGCTGAACAAAAGATTCTTGGCTGTATATTTTTCCTAGCCAACATATTTAATATTTCCTGCCACTCCCTTCTGGCCTGCCAAGTTTCAGTGGACAGGTCTGCTACTACCTTTATGTGTCTACTCTTGTAAGTTAAGGCCCATTTGTTCCTAGCTGCTTTCAGAATTCTGTATTTTTTTATTTTGCCAGTTTCACTATGATATGTCGTGGTATTCACCAGTTTTTGTTGATTTTGAAGGAGTTCTCTGTGCCTCTTGGACTTGGATGCCTATTTCTTTCCCCAGATTAAGGAAGTTCTCAGCTATAACTTGTTGAAATAAATCTTCTGCCCCTTTCTGTCTTTCTTCTTCTGATCTCCTACAAAATGGACATTGTTTCATTTCATGGACTCTCTTAGCTCTCTAATTTTCCCCTGTGATCTAGTAATTTACTTTCCCTCTTTTTTTCAGCTTCATCATTTCCCATAATTTTATCTTCTATTTCACCTACTGCTTCCTCCATTCTCACTGTCACCGTATCTAGTTTATTTTGCATCTCATTTATAGCATTTCTTAATTCATCATGACTAGTTCTTAGGTCTTTGATCTCTACAGCAAGAGATTCTCTTCTGTCTCTTATGCTTTAAGCCCAGCTATTAGTTTCATGACTGTTATTTTAAATTCTTGGTCAGATATATTGTTTATATCTGTTTTGAGCAATCGTCTGGCTGTAATTTCTTCCTGTATTTTCTTCTGGGAAGAATTCTTCAGTTTTGTCATTTTAGCTAAGTTTCTGTCTTTTGCGTGTTTTAACAGATTGTTACGTGTCCTGAACCTGCAAGTACTACTCTATTAAAACGAGGTCATACACTATCCAGAGCCTAAACTTCAGGAAGTGTTTTTGGTGTATGTTGCATGCACTCTGTTGTTGTGTTTTGGCTGCTCTATCCCACTGGTCAGTCCTCTGCAGAGCTCCTCCTTGCTTGTACTGGTGAAGTGTTTGGGACTTCAATCAGGTGTGGTTTAATTTGTTTGTTGAAGTAACCTTGGGAAAAAAAGGAAAAAGGGCGGGGGGAGGGGGAGCCTGATCCTATACAAAGAGAAAAATGAAAGTGGAGAAAAGAAGACCAAACAAAGAATTACAAGGCTAAATCCAGAGAAAGAGAAATGAAAATAAAGGATAGAAAAGGTGTACAAGAATAGAGTAAAAAATGCCTGATCAGACAAACAAAATTTATATATATGTAATAAGAATGACCAAAAACAAATAAGAAACTATGAGCCTGACTCCAAAAGAAAAAAAGACGAGGGTAGAAAAAGCAAAGCAATGAGAAGAGAAAAGAAGGGAAGAGAGAAGAGAAGAGAAGAGAAGAGAAGAGAAGAGAAGAGAAGAGAAGAGAAGAGAAGAGAAGAGAAGAGAAGAGAAGAGAAGGACAGACAAACAAAACCAAAAAATCCATTGTCTGTTGGTGCCTGGGACCAGTGGCTGTGGTGGTCTAGAGGAGAGGCCAGCTGCCTTGTCAGACCCGCTCCAGTAGATAAAGCAGTTGCCAGGTTAGGAGGGGCGGGGTTTGATGCAAGTGGGTCCTGCCTCCACTGGCGTCTTTGGTATTCCCCGAAGCCCCACCTTGTCGGTGTCGGGGAGGAAAACGGCAACACCCCAATCTCTCCTCTCCAGACCAGGTGTCTCAAACCACACTGTTCAGACAGCCCTCACAGAGTAGCAAGGGCACTGGCTTGCCCTGCTCCACAGTCTACCTTGCCTCCTAGGGGAGCAGCTGGGATTAAAACCTGATACCTTAAAGGACCCTGCACCTCGCAAACCTGGTTCTGGAGTAGCACCACTAAGCCCTGCTGATTAAAAAAAAGTCTCTGGCGGGCACCTGCAGGGTCTTTTGTCCTTGGGGAGGCAATAAACCCTCTTCCCACAGTACTCAAGGGCTGTTCTCTCCCAGTGTACCCCTGAGATCCCTACCATGCCTCTGGGCTGGCTCCCTCATAGTGCCCATACAGTGCCCAGCTTTGCTCTACAGAAAGTCATGCACTTTTGAAACCTCTGAGTTTCAGCTCCTAAGGCTGTTTGCAAAATAGAAACGCACTCTCAGTACTTCTCATTCCCCGGTCCACAGTCCAGAGAGGTTTTCCTCTTGTGCTAAGTCAATACTGCAGTTTCACAACCCCTCTCTTTCTCTCCCTTTTGTCTCTCCACAGAAGGGGTTCCCTCCCCTCCTTGCCTATACCATTTTATCTCCCCCAAATTACATACACACACCTCCATCCCACAAAGCTGTCTCCCTCCAACTGGGGAGATCCTTCTGTTACTCTACCATCTTTACTCCCAATGCACTCCTAGATTTATACCTAAGAGAAATGAAAACATATGTCCACACAAAAACGTATAAATCAATGTTCAAAGTAACATGATTCATAATAGCCAAATAGTGGAAACAATCCACTTGTTCACGAACTAAGGAATGGATAAACAAAATATAGAACATCCGTTCAATGGAGTACTACTTAACAACAGAAAGGAATGAAATATGGATAGCTGCTACAACATGGATGAATCTTAAAAGCATTATGCTAAGTGAAAGAAGTCAGTCCAAAAAGATCACATATTGTGTGACTGTATTTACATGAAATAGTCAGAAGAGGAAAATCCACACATGTAGACAAAGTAGATTACTGGTTTTCAGGAGCTGGAGGGATGAAGAATGAGCAATGAATGCTAATGGATACGGCATTTCTTTCTGAGGTGACAAAAATGTTCTAAGATTAGAACAATGTGATGATTGCAGAACTTTATGAATATACTAAAAAAAAACCACTGAAACGTACACAAATGGTTGAATTGTAAGTTATATAAATTATATCTCAATAAAGCCATTTTTGAAAGGGCTGGACACTGTAAGCAGAATAAATTGCCTTTACCCAAAATATTTCTCTTTTTGTTGTTACTCAGTATTTCACTCCATAGGATGATTGCACAGACTTGGGGGAAAGCTCGTTATCCCTGAAATATCTCTTGCCCTTGCTCTACTTCCATTTCACTATCCTGTGAAGTTAAATCTTATTAACTTCACACCTTTGACTTAAGCCTTTGCTTCTAAAAAATATCCACAATAGATTAGGGAAAGATTTCTCATTGAGCTTTATCATTCATGTGCTGTTTAGTGTGAATGAGTTTGTCAGATCTTCTGTTGACAGAGGGATTTGGTTGAGGGCAAAAAGAATGATAAAGTGCTAAGTAAGGGATGAAGGAAGAAGGCACAGAAGAATGAAGGTTAGAGACATTCTAATTTCATCTCAATATTTTAATAGCATTGATCCTATTGCTTACCTGTCTTTGCTAATGCCCTGACCTATTTCCTCCTTTTCTTCCTTTTTTCATCCACTGATCCATAAGTCCTCTGCACCCTGCAGGGCCTAATTCAAAGGCCACTTATAACAAAAGCAAGATTGCATAAAATTACTATTCATATTTCTATTTCTTCTGCTTCTGGTCCATATCTTTATAGATTTTCACTTGAAAGTACTTTGAAATTTTTTCATTCTTCTTCACATATATTGTTTTCTTGCCTTAGTATAAAAAATAGTTCTGTAACATATCTATGTTATAGATGGCAGATAGGCTTTCTTTGGAAGATCCAATGGATAGTTAGGAATTGTCTGAAAAGAACACCAAATCGTGTCCACCTTCAATAAGCAGTATGTTGTGCTCAATTAGCTAAGTCTGCAAAGAGCATAGGAGTCGGTAGAGAATGTGCATGTTATCCCTGATAGCTGTCACTGCTTATAGAACCCTTTGTCATTTGATATTTACCTCTACCTTAATCAGACATGATTTTTAACTATACAGTAGAGAAACTTTCTTCATTGTTGCATACCAGTGGGGGCTGGCCTGTTAGTGATATCATTTGCTAATAGTCCTAATATTCTGTAACTTAAAATACTATGTGATACTATAATATTTCATCCTTCCACACTGCCTATATGACTTAGATCTTCTAACCTCCACAAATAAGAAAATAAGTTTAAATATATGTAACAGACTGTATAGCAGACACTATTGGTTGCCTACCCAAAAATCCAACTCCCTCATCCCTCCTTCCTCCTTCCAGAAACAATCATATTATCCTCCCTTCTCCACAGGTCCACATGATTAAAGGAATGCTGATGTTACTACCAACTGAACAGTTGAAGTCAGTTTGAATGAAGCCAATCACAACAATCCTATTACCTTGCTGGGGTTTGGTTTAAGACAGGAATGTGATGCAGTTCTGATGAGAGGGAGTATCCTGGGCTGGGGGCATCTGGGAAAGCTTTCTCTCCTTTTCAAGACTTATAGAAATAGATACTCTTTCTCCGGATGTTGTTGTCTAGATACTGTGCCCAAAACTGCTATAGACATCATGCTGTGGGTCTGAAAATAAGTCTTATCCACAGAGGAGAATGAAAAGGAATAAATGACAAAGAGGCAGAATGAGAGTCATGACAACCTGCAGCTAGAGCTTTCCCTCTCAATGGACTTCTTGTGAAAAGAGATAATAATCCTGGTATTTAAAAAAAAAATTTAAGCTTATTTATTTATTTTGAGAGAGAGTGAGTGGGGGAGGGGCAGAGAGAGAGGGAATAAGAGAGAACCCCAAGCAGGCTCCACAATATTGGCACAGAGCTTGATGCAGGACTCAAACCCACAGACTGTGAGATCATGACCTGAGCCGAAACCAAGAATGAGACACTCAAACTGACCGAACCACTTAGGCACCCCGATCCTGGTATTTTTTAAACCCACCTCATTTCACTAATACTTCACCCTAATTGATACATACACTTACTCCAAACTATAGCTATACGTATATATTTCACAACACAGACATAAATAGCAGTAATCAAAATAATATTTTTCCAGGTATGTGTGTGTATATGTATGTAATTTCAAATGTTCTAACAATTCTATAAAGTAGCTATTTTACGGGAATTATCATCTTCAATTAAAACATAAAGTAACTGAGACCCAGACATGCCAGAGATCACACAATTGGTTAGTGGCATTCTTCATTCATTCATTTCTCTAGGCCATCTGGCCTCGATCTAAGCATGGCATTGCTGAGCAACACAATTAGTCACTGTCCCATCCAAGAAAAACCAAGTGCATTCTTTGTGCCAGACATCAATCTAAGGACTGGTGATATGCCTGAAAAAACTTCAATCTCATGGAGCTCTTAATTTGTAGGGAATAAATTTATTAGACAACCATTGGGGAAAAAATGTTATGGAATTAAAATTGTACTAAGTCCTATGAAGGAAACAGATTTAAGAGTGTCTAAGAGAAGGTGAGAGTCTATTACAGAAACCTAATCTGGACCTGAATGTTATTGTGGTCTTCCTCATGGAGCTGAGCTTTAAACTAAAATCGGAAGACAGTAAGGGTTAGTTCAGTGAGGAGGAGTTGGTTGGAAAGCATTTCAAGGAAAAAAGGACAATATGTGAATATATGCAAGGCCCTATGGCAGGAAGGAGTTTGGGGTTCTCCAGGAAAAGAGAGAAAGCCAATCTACAGGAACATGATATTCTTGAGGGTGCAGATATAGCATGAGATAAGGTGATACAGGTCAGGAATATTAAGAACCTGAAGCCACTGAAGAGTTTAAATTAGGCCAAGTGATAGGATTGAATTTACATTTATAAAGATTTGGAAGATGGGTTAAAGACAGGCAAATGCAAAAGGTATAGATGTGATTACTGAAGAATAGGCAAGAAATGATGGTGGCTTAGAGGAACCTAATTAACTTCTCTTTCTCCTTCCCAAGTGCTCTGCCACCCAGATCCTCCTAAACTCCAAAGTAGTGGGTATCTCCTATCCTGACAACAGCACAGTCTACAAACCTTTACGGCACTGGGATTCAACTGCCTTTCCATCCAAGACAAGCAGGCCAGAGTCACAAAGAAGCATTTCCCTGGAGTCTGAAATATTAGTCACAAAAATGAATGTCTTAAGTTACAGATCGCACTGTGCCAGGGTTGAGTATGTTTTTTTATAAGTTAATTTTCATGAGTTTGTGATGTGGGTCCTCTCTTGAACAGGGTTCCTGCCAGGTCCACTCAGCCCTGGGTGTTGAGTAGCCTTGCAGAACAATGCAATTTACTGTTCTTTCATCAAAGGTAAACAAACCAATTATTAAGTGCTCGCCTAGCTAGCTGAATGGACTAAGCTACTGCGAAGTGCAGCATTGTTAAACACAAGCCGTTAAATGTTGAGGAACAACGATCACAAATGACAGCCTTAGTTTTAGATTGACAGTAGTCCTTCTCTTTGTTAACAAATAAATGGCAAATTCAGTTTTATACCAAGGATAATGTTGTGGCGATAAACAGGAGACCCACCCCTGTCCACATGGACTGTCGCAGAGGTCCCCTCGGCTGCAGTCATGCCTGGGTGGGGAGGGTGCAGGGCCTCAGCGGCGGCGGCTGCACAAAGCCAGCAGCCAATGCGGCCATTTTCCTGCCCGGACACAGACAGGGATGTTGAACCTCCCTTCCAAGCGCCCGGGATGGGGCTGGGGGACTGGTGGCCGCAAGCTTCCCACGTGACGTGGGTGGGCCGAGAGGAACCGGGCCGGAAGCACTGTTGCGCAGTCGCCATGCGTCGTCCGCAGGGGCCTGAAGAAAAGCCCAGGTCGCGGGCCTCGCCGCCCCGGCAGCCCACGGACAGGCCAGGCAGCGCCTCACCTGCTTTTGTGTAGGTCCGGGTGGGCTCCGGAGCGGCAACGCTGNCTCCACGTGTTTTTTTTTTTGTCATGTTTCTTTTGTATGTGGGGGTATGGTTTTCTCTAATCCAAAACAGCTATTAAGATATTGTGCTACAAATTACTGAGAATCCAAACTCTATCCCTGTTTTGTGCACAAAAGCAATTGTTATCTGATTAATCAAAAAATCATTACTAATAACTCCAGCTTTCACCATAATATTTATTTATTTTTAGGGGAAGCATTTTTTAAATATAATTCATTGTCAAATTGGCCAACATACAGTGTGTATGTTGGTTTTTGGGGTAGATTCCCATGTATGTATCGCATACATACAACACCCAGTGCTCACCCCACAAGTGCTCACCATAAATATTTAAAGAACAATTAAACATAAAGATGAATAACTTGGAAAGGTATCAATTTAATTTTGTCCATAATCAAGTCCTGCCCTCAAATTAAAGGTCAATTAATTCTTGTCTACAATGTCCAAACAATCTTATATTATCATAAAGACAGATTTCTACCAAGGTATAGAGTGTGATAAGTCAATAATGGAATAGCTATGCTTGAATCTTGCCTGTTTTCTTAGGAGGGGCATAAACATGAGAAATCAAATTTGCAATTCACCAAGAAGGACATAGCCTATATTGTCAAAGGAATTTACTAACACTAACAGGTCTATAATTTTTCCTCAAAAAAACAAAAGAGTGGATTATATTTAGGTAAAATCCTGCATTAATAAAGAAATTGACAAGGATTAAAACACACCATCTCAAGTCTTTGAATAATTCAAAGACATAAAACCTTCCACAATAACTTGAATTGTTAAATCAACTATAAAATAGGAGGAGGCATAGGAAAACAGTTCGGTACAATACAAGGCAGATGATATTCCTTTATAAAGCTGGCAAATGTAAACATTTCACAGATACACCAATCCTCTGCCTCACTTCCCCAAATTCTACCTCAAGTAACTATATTTCAAAATCTGTTATTATTGCTCAGTTTGATGGAGCTTTCCACATAGTTTTATTTTACCAGACTTTTTACAGGGTTTTAGGATTTGAATTTGATAAAATTGCAAGTGGATGCTTCTGATTTTGTATCATATGTCAATCACTACCTTGTTTCTTTTTTGTTTTTTTTTATTTTGTTTTGTATTGTTTTTGTTTTATTTGCTACCTAGAAGTCTTGTCAAAGCACAAAGGTAATGTGCTAGGATACCATGTGTATCAAGGCATTTTTAAGTTATCACTGTTGACAGGATATAAGAAATTTCTCTTTAAGCTACAATCATGAATTATGATAACAGCATGTAACCGATATATCTTAAAGCCCCTTCATTCTTCTTAGTCTTCTTGCCTTCTAATCTCATTACTCTAATCATAAGTAATATTTGTTCTGGTTTGGTTTTTTCCAAAGATGAAAATAAAGGATGTTTTCTTTTAATATCATCTTAGTCCAAAGCATCCATCTTAAGAGGATATAAGCAGAGAAAGTTTTAACATTAAATAATCTATATTGCTGGTCCTCAGGGAGGAAATGTGGCTAACTTCTCCATTAATGTTCCTGCATCTTCCTTAAAAGGGGAAGGGCCATAGAGATAGGACCCACTGCAATCACTCCAGAAAATCCCTCCTTTAGTTTTACATCAGTCTTAGTAATCAGTGACCAGTGATGATGAACTCAGAGAGGTGTGTAAAATAAAATTATCTTCAAGAAGAAAATGAGCATGTGCAATAAATACAGAATGCACCATGATTGTAATGGTAAGTGTTAAGAAAAATCTCTGTCATATGAACCAAGGATCTCGACAGCAAACCCAATCCTAATCTCAGCCAACCTTTTTACCTGTCAATACTGAAAATAAAAAACCAAAACAGTGATATTCAGTAAGAAGTGAATGTTCTAAATTCTCTTGCAGCTATAAAACTCAAGTAATATTACTACATTAGTGTCATTTTTTTCATGACCCCAATTGGCCACATTCCATAATATAGGACAGATAACAGATCTCATAAAGTCTAGCCAGGTAGCTTAAATCCATCAAATTCATTGTTCAGGTACAGAATTTTGTCCCATATCTTAAAATCTAAGCTAATCTAGTTCAAGGTAGAAGTTTACAGGCTTCTGGGGACAATTCTTGTGTACTAGAAGATGCTGTTAGAGACACAAATTAGGAACTTTGTCAAGAACTCACACCATGAAGACTACCGGAGAAAAGGTAATTGATTACAAATATTTTAATCAGATGTATGGCCAACTAATCTTTGACAAAGCAGGAAAGCATATCCAATGGAAAAAAGACAGTCTCTTTAGCAAATGGTGCTGGGAGAACTGCACAGCAACATGCAGAAGAATGAAACTGGACCACATTCTTATACCATACACAAAAATAAAGTCAAAATGGATGAAAGACCTAAATGTGAGACAAGAAATCACCAAAATCCTAGAGGAGAACACAGGCAGCAACCTCTTTGTCCTCAGCAACTTCTTACTCAACATGTCTCCAAAGGCAAGGGAAATAAAAGCAAAAATGAACTATTGGGACCTCATCAAGATAAAAAGTTTCTGCACAGCAAAGGAAACAACAAAACTAAAGGCAACCAATGGAATGGGAGAAGATATTTGCAAATGACATATTAGATAAAGGGTTAGTATCCAAAATCTATAAAGTTACCAAACTCAACACCCAAAAAACGAATAATCCAATGAAGAAATGGGCAAAAGATATCAACAGACACTTCTCCAAAGAAGACTGCCAGATGGCTAACAAACACATGAAAAATGTTCAACATCACTCATCACCAGAGAAATACAAATCAAAACCACAATGAGATACCACCTCACACCAGTCAGAATGGCTATAATTAACAACTCAGGCAACAGCACATGTTGGCAAGAATGCAGAGAAAGAGGATCCCTTTTGCATGACTGGTGGGAATACAAACTGGTACAGCTGCTCTGGAAAACAGTATGGAGGTTCCTCAAAAAGTTAAAAATAGAACTACCATATGACCCAGCAATATCACTACTAGGAATTTATCCAAAAGAGACAGGAGTGCTGATTCACAGAGGTGCATGGATATAGGAAACAACAGATGTTGGTAAGGATTTGGAGAACGGGAACTTACTTGCACTGTTGGTGGGAATGCAAACTGGTGCAGGTGCTCTGGAAAACAGTATGGAGGTTCCTCAAAAAATTAAAACTAGAAACTACCCTATGACCCAGCAATTGCACTACTAGGTATTTATCCAAGGGATACAGGTGTGCTGTTTCAAAGGGGTGCATGAACCAATGTTTATAGCAGTGCTATTGACAATAGCTAAATTATGGAAAGAGCCCAAATCGACAGATGAATGGATAAAGAAGATGTGGTATATATATACAATGGACTACTACTCAGCAATGCCAAGTCTTCNGCGCAGGGGGATTACTTCGGCGGAAGTCGAATTGTGGATCCAAAATTGTTAGTTTCCGCTGATTTCATCTCAAAAACACGTGTAAGACCACATGAGGTGGGCAGTCTTAAAACTTTGGAAGGCCACATAATTGCTTAACGTGTAGAACGGTAATAGGAATTAAGTGAAAATACAGAAAATGCATCATTATGTTCTGGAACGTTCGTGGAAAACGTTTCATCTTGCTAATGCATAGATGCAAGTGTTAAAATAAGCTCAAATGAAGGATACTACTNGATTTGGAGAACGGGAACTTACTTGCACTGTTGGTGGGAATGCAAACTGGTGCAGGTGCTCTGGAAAACAGTATGGAGGTTCCTCAAAAAATTAAAACTAGAAACTACCCTATGACCCAGCAATTGCACTACTAGGTATTTATCCAAGGGATACAGGTGTGCTGTTTCAAAGGGGTGCATGAACCAATGTTTATAGCAGTGCTATTGACAATAGCTAAATTATGGAAAGAGCCCAAATCGACANGAAGGATACTACTCTGTGTCTAAACAAAATTAATGCTGTAAGACTAAGTTGGCCCCGAGGTGTCGTGCCTGCATATAACGAGGAACACAAGAGTCTGAATCATAACTGAAGACCGAAATTAAGAGGAAAGTAGAAATGTCACTGTAGCACATATCAATCTCCTGATTCAAAAGTTCGTTGGACTTAAATGATTCAGTCATTTTATCCAGAGATAATGATGACAGTAACAGGACTAACGTAAGAGAAAACGTATCTCATGAACTAGGGGATTTAGTATGTCTTCCTTAGCACCATCCTCTGGAAAAGTAGAAGCAGCACTAAATAAAACTACCTGTGGAATAAAGCATGAAGTAAGAAGCATTCCAGCAGATGGAGAGTTAAACAGTTACATTACGAAGAAGAGCAAGAATAAAATTACCAGTTTGATAATTCTGTTGCCAGTACATCTTTAAAATATCGTAAGGGATACCTTGGGAAATTTTAGATGACCTTATGTCTTTAAGCTGGAAGTTCCTTTGAACGTGTCATTTTAAATTGTGGAAGTAGACCAATAGGAACACTCTTCTGGCTATAAATAGAGGCTGTAGATTTTTGTTGAGATTTTATCAAGATACAGCTAGAAGAACTAGAAAATGATCCTTTACATATTACTTTAAATACCTCTTGCCTAACTAAATGTGAATTGTGTAATATCTGAAAGCTAGGATAGTGTTTCTACAGATGGCATAGCAGTTTATAAAAGGTGAAGAATAAACCTGCAAAGAGTAAGGATAGAGTTTGGAATGATTGCAAAGGAATAAGTTAACGATTCCAGAAGAACAGTATATTACTTTAATTTTTCAAGCTGGCCTTGATCCTCAGCAAATATGGTATTTGAAATTATTATTACTAACATTGATATACATAATAATGTTTCTAATTGTTTTCTGTGAAAATAGCCTTTCAAGAAGCCAAGAGCAGATGTGTTGCCTGTGAAGAGAACATCAAAGGAAGGTAGGTACAAAAAGAAAACAAAATTTTAAATGTATTCTTTAAATTTAAAATACAACTTTGAAATAAACCAGGGTTCCAGTGTTTTGATGAGGAAGAAAATAGAACCACATCATTTNGATGGACATTTGGGCTCTTTCCATAATTTGGCTATTGTTGATAGTGCTGATTAAACATTGGGGTGCATGTGCCCCTGTGAATCAGCACTCCTGTCTCCTTTGGCTAAATTCCTAGTAGTGCTATTGCTGGGTTGTAGAGCAGTTTTCTTTTTAAGTGTTTTGAGGAACCTCCACACTGTTTTTCAGAGCAGCCGCACCAGTTTGTATTCTACCAACAGTGCAAGAGGGTTCCCATTTCTCCAAATCCTCACCAACATCTGTTGTTTCCTTGAGTTGTTAATTTTAGCCACTCTGACTGGTGTGAGGTGGCATCTCAGTGTGGTTTTGATTTGTATTTCCTTGATGATGAGCAATGTTGACTTTTTTTTTTTTTTTTTTTTTTTGATGTGTATAGAGGGTTTTTTTGATATTTGGAAATTGAGCTTTTAATGTCTTTCACACAAATATTAGTAAAAATAAAAGCTAGACAATTATTTGCATCTTATCTGTGTTTCCATCCATCTCATCTGTATAAGTGTCTGTGTTATATATATATATTTTTTTAATTAATTAACTTTTAAATTTGCATGCCTGTTAGGATATAGTACAACAATGATTTCAGGAGTAGATTCCAGTGATTCATCCTGTATGTATAACATTCAGTGCTCATCCCAACCAGTGTCTTCCTTAATGCTCCTTATGCATTTAGCCCACCCCCCTTCACACAACCCTTCCAGCAACACTCTGTTCTCTACATGAGGCTCTTATGTTTTTCCCCTCCCTGTTTTTATATTATTTTTGCTTCCATTACCTTATATTTATGTTTTGTATCTTGAATTCATCATATGAGTGAAGTCATATGATATTTGTCTTTCTCTGACTGACTAATTTCCCAAAATGTATGAAACAAAACCTGAAATACTGAACCAGAACAGCTCACATTATTTGGATAACATAGTAGCTGAGGCATACTATCACCGCCTGGATAGTACTAGCTTCCATCCTCCTAAAGCTACTTAATACTACTCAGTTCAAAAACCAAAGCCCCAGGGATCATGGGCAAAGCCTGTGAGAGCCTTCCAGGACCCAACATTGTCTAATCACCCCTGCCTTCCAAGGACTTCTGCTAATCCCAGTGCATGGTTATATCATACATGTTTTGATAGCTGGATTTATGGGCCATTTTTTTGGTCAGAAATCGTCTCAGTAGTTCCCTAAAGATGCCAAAGTAAGCAAAGAAAGCTAAGGCTGAAAGAAGCAATTGTTGCATAACACTGTGTCATGTAGGATCCATCTCCAGAAAAATCAGTTTGCAATAAAAGCCCACTTTGGCTCTTTCAGTAAGATCTGATGATACATATGTGCATTCCTGACTCAAGTTATACCATCTTATCCTTATTTTAGAGCATAATGAATTATATTCATTAAAAGTTATATTAGGTGTTTATATAAATCCTACAGTTAAAGTAACCTCCAAAAATATATACCATGTCAATTAGCATACTGAGGAAGAGGTTTTCTTATTTTGTTTTGTTTTTTTTTGAACTCATCAAATGTGCTTTCTCAATTTATAGAGGAGAGGAAAAGTCATTGACATATGCAAAGTGTGACCGTTCAGTAAGGAAAATGATGTGTGACCTCAGGAATCCCATGCTTTCCTTTGTGGTCACATCCACCACAGCTAAGCAGCCATCCCTCTATAGTATCTATCTTTTCAAATACTTTCCTTCAAAAGAAATCTCATTATGACCAATACCTAGGCCAAATCAACCATTGCAGTATATAATAATTTTCCCATATTTTCTGATAGGTACATTTCACTATGACAAATACTGCATCTGGTTGGTGTTTATTTACAGCAACTGGAAATGTAACAGTGTTTACACCATCTCCCAAACTAATCAGGATGCTTAATGGCTTTTTAGATATGTGCAGATGCAATATCATGATGTCCCAATAAACTTATACAGTAATTTTCCCCCTTTTTCCTTTCTTCTTTTTTAAAAATAATAAGTCTCAAACATTAAAACAAAAAAATTTCATCAAAGTGTCTTAGAAAAAGAACCACATTATTACACACTTGTCAATCTAAATTATATGCCTCTGTTACCCTCCCCACCTTGAAAATAAACTCTAATAAACACAGGAGGGGAAAAAATAAATAGGTTAAGCAGGAGAAAGGTCGTGCCTTGTCTGTTGTAATACAGTCTGATCACCCAAAGTGATTGATTTCTTAAAAGAATCCATATCTGTGACTCTTATAGACATCCTGCCATCCTACAGCCATCTACAAGGTAGCTTGCATTTCTAAGGTCATTTGGAGCACTTGAATCCCTGTGGTTGTCTCCGGAAATGTGAGAAATTCAGTAGTCTCACATTTTCTATGGAGGGAAGATTTTCAGTCCTTTTTCACCCAAAAAACTGAAAAGCTATGGAAAGTGGAAGGTTAAATAAAAACGATTTAACAATATTATGTATTTTTGCAAAACAGTACTTTTGCCTCCATTCATGAGATGAAATCAAAGAACCATATTTTCCTTTTAATAATTTATTTCTATATTTCTCTCTCTCTCTCTCTCTCTCTCTGGAAAAAAAAAAATGTGGTAGTGAAAACTAAATACACCTGGCCCTTCACCCAGTCAAAACAGAGCTAATTCAAAGTAACCTTTGATTATTTTTGATTGCTAATTATTTAAAAAAAAAAAAAAAAAAGGAGTGTGGCACCTGGCTGGCTCAGTCGGTTAAGTGTTCAACTCTTAGTTTTGGCTTAGGTCATGATCCCACAGTTCATGAGATCTAGACCTGCTTTGGTGTGTGTGCACTCTCTCAACTATATAAAACTTAAAAAAAAAAAACTACTCTGTGGCTTCTCCTCCATTCTCATCTAGTAGACTTTCTTCTCCCCCACATAGATTCTTTCTCCTCTACCTCAAGAAACACAGTCATATAAAATTCCTAACACTGTCCTAAAATCAGTGAAAGAAATAAGCATCGAGTATGTACCACAGCAGCTGACTGATTTCCTTTCTTCCTCAAATGAAACAGCACAAGAAAAATAGACCAGAAATGGAGAAAACTAAAAACTTCCCTGATACTATGAATTTTTCCTAATCTATCTTGTTCTGATCTTTTTCCTAATACTCACTCTTCATTGCCATTGTCACTAACACCATCGGTACCAGAAAGTATTTAGCATGGAAAAACTAAAATTTAGTCCACTGCAATAACCTTAGTTTCCCCTAATAATCTAAGCTTTCTCTTTATGTAACTTAATCTCTGTTTATATGACTCCAGCAAATCTTCCATGCTCCATTCATCCCTCCCCTCCTCCTCTTCAAGATGGCATCAGGTGAATGGGGAGCGGTGTGACATACAAAGTGTCAGAGGTTAGGAAAGGGAGTCTGAATACATGAGTAATCTCTGCAGAGCAACTAGTCTGGTTTGTTTGTTTGTTTTTCACTAAGGTCAATATCTAATCCCATTTATTTTCGTTTTTTGGTGTGAGAGATGACTTGCTGGCTCTAATCACTCAAGTCCTTGAGCTCACCCATTTGCCCGCATTCATATAGTATCAAAATGCTGCTGCCTCCAAACTCCACAGCTCTCCCCAAAGCATGCAGATGTTTACAGAACCCATTAGTAACCAGCTTATCTGAAACTGGGATATTGAACAAACCCAACTGTGATTGAAACACAACTTTTTAGAAATCCTTCATTCTTTAAGCAAATTTTTAGATTAAGAAAGTCTTCCCTCCTGCCCTTAAGACTCTTTGACGCTTGGAAGCAATGCATCAGTCATCACACCTCACAAAACTTTCTGATTTGGTAAAGTAAGCTATTCTTTATGATAATCCAAACTTAAAACATGACTTTAACTAGCATCACCTCTCCTCCCTCTTGCTAGGGACTGAGCTGCCCACTTGCAGTGGGAAAAGAGGGCTAGGGTCCTCTTTTTGTACTTAATCCTACTTCTTTTCTTACATAAGCTTAGTAAGCAAGATTTAGAACTCCCAACGTTGTCCCCAGAGGAAGAAATGATTAAGGGGAAGGGGCATGCAGTGAAAGGTTCCATTGTTGTCTGGTGAGGAGGCCTTCTGGGAAAGGTGTTTGACTTTTCCTTACAGGGAGGTTCATGTGCTCCTTGGAGATTATTTTCACTCAGAACCTCTACTCTGCCCCATTGACCACTACCCTTCCTGAGCCCCTGACTTTCACAATGTCTCATTTGCTTTGGACTCTCAGTACTAAAAAGCCCTTTATCCTCCCAACTCTGCACAAGATCTCATTTCACATGAACTACCAGGGGAAACAGGCACCCCGTGTCCCAGCTAGTCTAGGAATGTTAGCCAGTTCTCACACTGCCACCCCTACCCTGCTGTCATAGACAGGCACAGGTTTTTTTTTTAATAAAACCCAAGTGCTGGGAATGCATTGCAAACTATGAATGGTCCTGTTAAAGCCTGAGCTTGAAGTGAAGCTTGAAGTCTTCTCAAACTGAGCTTGAAGTGAAGGAGATAGAAACACCTCCCCCTTCACAGACACACACACACACACACACACACACACACACACACATCCCTTTCTCCTTTAGCCATCTCTCTATATCTACTTCTACTTTTTCATAGTCTTGATGTAGATGAGGACCCCTAGATGAGAGGCCCATGAGATTTGTTTTTTTCCATTTCTTTTATAAATTCATTATATTGCAATTTGGCACCTCATTTTAGAATTTCACATAATTTCCATTTGTGTGGATCCCAATACCTCAATTTTACTTCCTGGTACACATCTAACTGTTCTCTTTGACTTATGCCATCTCACATGTGGCATACTACACTGTAGAATTGAGCTGAGGGCTGATTTTGCTCCTAAGTTATTGTAGTCTTCCTAATAAATTCAGAGAGTCTGCCCATGCACTTCAATATCCCTGGGCTGCCTCCCACTCTATTTGGTTAAACCAAAGTAAAGCTCCTCTATATCAAAGTTTAAAGGAGGAGAGGGAACTGGAAATCCTGTTGAATTACTTTCCCATTTCCCTCTGTCTTCCTGCCCACAATCCATTAGGATTAGAAAGGGTGGTCTTTCTTTAGTTCTCTTTCTGAGGGGCTGTGACTGTCTTCTCATACCCTCTTTAAGTCTGCCAGGCATTGTTACCTGGGAACAAAGCCACAGCATTTCTGCCAGGAATATTGTAATAAGCAGCAGGCCTATTGAAGCAAATGTTCTCTATTACATGTATTGACACTATAATTGCCTGAAATTTTGCCCTTCTAAAATCATGAAGTTGGGTTCTCCCCTCCCTTCTAATTGCTAAAGGAGGTAATATGACTACCTCTATAGTTAAAATCAAATGTGGTTTATTGCGAAAAATCACTTGATGGGGGGAGTTTTAAAATACTGATTCCTACCCTCTCAACTCTCACCAACAGATCACAGTCAGAATTTCTGAGGATGGGGCTAGGGATCTTATTCCCCACCCACCATGATTCTGATAGTCAACCATGTGTGGCGACTACGATTTTTTATCATTAAAATTGAAGCTCTGTAGACATTATAAACTATTCTACAGAGAAGAAATATTAGGTGTAGACAATAAGAATGCTCTGTAAGACTCAGTTTTAATCTACACCATATTTCCAGCAATTTCCAGAATATGAGGATTCATGGACATTTCTAAAGTTTTGCTACTGATCAATAATCAATATAAGGCCATTAATTTTTGAAAAGTGAAGCACACACTCCTACTGTACAGTAGTTCATGCAGTACTTTCATACAATAATTGGAATTGATTTGGGGGAAAATTTTTTTATTGCCTTACCTTCATCTGTAGGAAGGTCATAGAAAGCATTAATATATTTTGATATAAATTTTCTAAAATGCCTAAGGAACAAAAGCTGAATAGCATTTTGAGGAAAAAAAATATGTGATTCTCACACTGTAAGAGAATTCAAAATCCTCTTGATGTCCAAGGGTTATATAATATATGAATGGAATACAACCAACGTTTTTAATGCCTAAGCCTTACAGTATAAGTCAGAAAGAAGATGTTATTATCAAGAAGCTTTTGAGGATGAGAAAGAGTCTCCATTGTACCTATTCCCAAATATACTTGCTGACTTTACACAATGACACAGAAGGAGACTTAAGATAAAAATTTAACAGACTTCTATCTTAAGAAGTTACACCTCCTCATGCTAGCCTCTTTTGAACAAATAAACTTGAATAGTTCATATACATCTCAACAGTTCCTAAATCATAATCTGAAGATAGTTTTTACATCAATTGTTCCTGCAAATAACATTGGGGGGGGGGAGCTTTTTTTGTTTTTATAATATATAGTCACTGCCTCTACTATGGCTTATGTCTCAAAATTTAGAAGACAAGTACAGAATATTTAGAGGGAAAAAGTAAGAGACAACAAACTGTATCCTATTTACCTCAGATTAGGGGAAGCTATTGCTATCTTTCCCAGAGTTAAATATATTATACCCTAAGGTTTTAAGAAACTACTTACAAAGAAATTAATAATCTGATTCTATAGTTATGGAGAATAGTGATTTCCAAACTTATGTAAGAAACAAGTCCCTTTATGGATCTAATATCAAGGGGAAATGATCAGAAGGTTTGTTTTAGATGTTCTCTCCAAAATAACATGATTAATCTCTTTTATGCCCATTTTTCTTGGAGTCTTTTAAAATCAATTACATTAGTAAATGTTTCAGCTCTCCAACAGTGTCAGAACATTTGTAGCTGTATCTTCATTAGAACCATCTTGTAGCTCACAAGCTCAGTTCTGGGGTATTTTATTTTATCTGGACACATTAGATCTCTAAGAGACTGATAGCATTTCTCATAGATGTTACTTAATGGGTTTAACACTGTACCTCAGCAAATGCATACTTGAGTTAACCTGTACTTTAAACAGCTTGATTAGAACTTAATTGCTGAACTTCTCTTCCCTAAAAGGTTGTCCTTAATGGAAATCACACAGTAGTGGAGTTAAATGAGGTGATTCTGAATAGTTGTCAGGAATCATATCTACCTTGTCGAAGACCTACTCAGATTTCTTGATTAGGGTATTGGCTTTACTCTATATCCGTTGCCATAAAATAAAGTAAAACTCACCTTAAATGGATAGATACATATTTTTAGGTTATCAATTCTATCACATTATCAAAAGTGGTCTCTGAGATGGTGTTCCCCACTCCCAGGCAATCCATATGAGTTGAGAGGAAAATATTAAAATTTCTATTTATTCTTTTCATAAAAAAGAAAATTCAGCTTTATCCATTTTCTAGCACTTAATATTCAGACAAACACATTCTCATCCATCCATGTAGCAGATAGTCTGTCACAAATAGGATATGAGGTATCCTGAGGGAAAAGGGTTGCTCCCCCATGTGGAAGGTTTAGAACTGGTGCCACATTTGTTTCTTTGCCTATGGTATAGTGGACATAGTGGACTTGAAGTGTGACTAGCTATGTAGATTTATGGATTTTTTCTAGTTTTAGCAAAAGAACTCTTGTAAACTACATGGGTGGTTTTAAAATATTCTTGCAAAGACCACAGATTACATATAATCTAACAATGGTAAACATGGGTGAACAATAAAGCAGAGTGGAAACTATCCTTACATGAGATTTTCATTATGAAATGCAAAAAAAAATAATAATAATATGGTCACCAAAAAAATCAGATTTCTCAAAAATGGTATTTGTGTGGCGCCTGGGTGGCTCAGTCGGTTGAGCGTCTGGCTTCAGCTCAGGTCATGATCTCGCCCTTCGTGGGTTCGAGCCCCGCGTCAGGCTCTGTGCTGACGGTAACCTGGAGCCTGTTTCAGATTCTGTATCTCCCTCTCTCTCTCTGACCCTCCCCTGCTCACAGTGTCTCTCTCTGTCAAAAATAAATAAAACCATTTTTAAAAAATGGTATTTGAAATATGAATTTAAACTCACTGTGGTTAGCAATTGCCCCATCTTAATTCTTTGTAGTGCCATAAGTTATCAACAAAGGATAATATCATTGATTAGCAAGATATTTAAAATAATTTATTCATGTTTAGCTTACTTTGTATTTATTTCTGTGTATGTTTTTAATGCACAAAATATTAGTAAAAGGGTGAGTGTATTTAATATATAAGCAAGTAAACATATATAAAGATATTTGGGGAATGTATTCTAAAAATATCTTACCAACAAACATATTACTGAAATAGTTTCTAGATCACTGACCTACAAACATGGCAAAAAGAAGAGATACGGCAAAAAGAAGAGATACAGCAAAATATATCAAGTAACCCATATATAAGACACACACACACACACACACACACACACACACACACAGTGTTGGGATATATGTTTTCATACTTATTCTGAATCCAAGTGGGCTTTGTGTTTTGGGAATACACACCAAGCTAATAAGTCCCACACTGAATATTTGGCTTAGACCTTAAAAGTTCTAAATATTCCTTTTAACCCTCTTTCTTCAGCACATTTCTTCATTGCCCAATTCAGACTAACGAATTACTTCTGCGATCTAAAAAAAAAAACAACAACCCAGGAACTTGAGTTGCAGTACAATTAGGTTTTCCTGTCTGTTTCTGGTTTAAGGAAAGCCACATTTATTCAATCCCAGATTAAAATATTTCCTGAGGAACTATGGAAGTATTAGCAGGAAACTATCTCTTCACTAGTTTTACTGGTATGCTTGAAACTATGACCCAGTCCACAATGCCTGGAGTAGAGTGAAGGAGTTTTCAGTAGTATTAGCACCTCCAAGGAATGTTGACATAATGGTTGCCATCACCTGAGAGCAGCAGAAGAAAAACATGGTATGATTAAAAGATCAACTTTAACTCCAGAAATAGCAAAAACTCCCTGTGATGAAAATAAAATCCAAAACAGGACACCTGTGAGCCACTTACCACCCAATCAAATGTCTCATCCTTTTATAGCAGTTAAAATATTCTCAATGAGTTGACCTTTTCACTTTACTGTGAGTTTCCCTAAAGGTAAATCTTTAGTAGAAATAATTTGATTGAGGGTTCCTATTCCAAGGGTGGAAAAAACCTAGAAGAGCTTCCCTTGCATATGAAAGATGCCTTTTCTTGTCTACTATAATTTTCAAAAGTATTTTTAAAATGTTCCTGAGATCAGACTTTATGTGCAACATGTCACGAGAGAGTGAATATTTATGATCAAACTGCTCTTCTAAAATGTATCATAAAATCAGGTTTATAGTAAATGTTCTTCAGACCATTAGCTACCATAATTCTCTAGTCCTTTTCTTAGCTATTTTATTAATAGTGTACAATCCTCATTATTACTAACTGTTACTTGTTAAATACAGGGCCATCCACCGTAAGCTGGTTTCTCCTCCTGCTCCCTGTTCTACAAAATATCTATAAATAGCCTCATGACTCATCTGTCTAGGATTCTTGAGGGCCCTCCCTCCTAGAAACAGGGAAAAGGGGCTCCCTGGTCTCTTCGGGACTTTTCTAATTACTAGAACTGAGTAAGCCTCAAAATTCAGCTTGGAGTTATGAGTCATTTGGTGACAATTTTTTTTAATGAACTAGTCTCCTGGTAATTTACTATGGAGAAGCAAAAAAAGAAAAGGAAATTGACATTCAGAAAGAACAGAGAAAGATTGGAAGAGGAAAACCCAGAAACAAAAGAGACATCCCTTCCTTCATCCATTATCACTTTTGATTTCAGTGTCACCTTATAACGTCCAGTTAGTAAAACTGACAGCAGTGGGTATGTTTTACTTTCAGGCTCTGTTGTGTGCTATCAAGAGTAAGTGAAGGCACCTTCCAGAGGTCTCTGACAATCCCAAAGGAAATCTTTCTGCTTCCTCACTGAAGCCCAGAGGGGAAGGCTCGTGGCAGTTCAGCTAAACCAGATTGCTTATGTGATGAGGATGGACAGCAGGAAGAGAGTGAAGCAATTCTGCAGAGTGGATGGCAAATAATCAAAGAGAAGACAGATAGCAGGAACTTCAAGGACTCAAGGGACACCATCTGAAGCAAAGTGACATTGATATCAACATCTAGGAAATGATAGAGGCAGATAAATTGCTCAGACAAGAAAAAAAGAGATAGGATGACCCAGTTTAAGCAAAAAGTAATTTGCTAATCACAAGGTAAAGAAATAACACAATAGGCTCCCCTCGCCACTCATACACAGCAGGTGTAGCCATTATCCAGATAGAGCAGTAGACAGAAAAGGAGATCAACTCAAATGTAACCGGTGCTCAAACCACAGAGGGTTTCTTCCGAACAAGAGCTCACCGCAAAGAAAAATTGGCAGCCACTGCCACCTGCAGAGGGAAGATATATCTTCTGCAGGCACCAGCTCTCCAAAGCTGACAGGCTGATATATTCTGCTGAATAAATCGAAAAACTTTCAAGTGGTCTAAAAAAGGTAGTCTGAAGTAGACTGCACTGCAGGGATCCAATCAAGTTAAGAATGTCAGGAGCCTGTGGCAACATCCACACCAGGAAATAGGCCCCCAAACTCTGAGTTAAGTGCAAATGAGAAAATATCATGGTGGGTTTTGTTTCTTTGTGTGAGTACATTTTGGAATTTTTTTTCCAATGGTTGTATGTTGTGATTTTTTTATAAGACACAAAATGGCAAATGGTTCTTTTCATATATGGAGAAAAGCAGGCACATAAAGTACTTTTTCCTGGAATACATATCAGGTGCTTTACTTTCTCCTGTATTTTTTCTTCAGCTTTTTGACCCACCTGGAACTGACTTTCCCTTCCTCCGGGGTGTGCTCAAGCCCTGCCTCCTTCATGAATCTCTCCTGAATGAATCTTTCATTGATCTCTCTTCTCTCTCAACTCGTAATTTGCTTATTGCTTGAATCATTCAGTGTAGAGCTTAATTAAACACTGTCTTACCTTCTAATTGCTTTCTTTGGGTAAATGTCACCTCCTAAACAAAACTACAAGATCCTTGAAAGCAGGGCTATGTCCAACACATATATTTTATTCCCTCAGGCAAGTTGAATATCCATATTGAGGGTTTTGTCGTCTGTCATCTAATTTGAGGAACGTGAGGAAGGCCTCCTTACTCCAAAAGATCTCCCCTCTCCTGGGTTTGTTTTCTTTAGGCCAAAGTATTTGTTCATTTGGGGTAAGAAATTAGTCAGTTACAGTATTGGGTTAAGAAATTAGCTCAGTTACAGTACTAAAGTTCCAAGGATGATTTTTACGCTAAGCTGTTCTGTAATGACATGCATCTTTGGGACTCCAAAGACCGGAGTTTGACTCCTTACTTAATCACTTCCTAGTGATATGATCTTGGCAAGTTATTTACACCTCCAGTGGTTTGTTCATCTATAAGATGGGGAAATAGCATTCTATTCATGATTTTATGACTACTGAAAGAAAAAAATACATGTAATATTTAGCCCCTAGCAAGCACATGGTAAGCATTAGCTGTCTTACCAATAACCATAAGTGCTGAGAGAGAAACGGTGAATAGTCTGAGATTTAACCCTAACTGAATGCTGAAAACTGAGCCTGCCAGTTCCATGGATGCTGGAAGAAGACACTAGACTACGGAGTCAGAGACAACAGACCTTGGTACTCACAGCACAGCAAGAGCCCGAGCATTCTGTGTATATCACTTCCACTCACTCCTCAAATTACATGAGACTTGGGTCACAGTCCAGAAACTCTAAGTCTAGCTAGGAAACCCAACTCTTTCACAATGGGTGGCAAGCAAACCTGCCTGAACTTCCCTGTGGAGGAGGAACATTATCCTTACTGTAATCAGTAATCAGGCCTGCCCTCTGCTCCTGAGAGAGCCACTCTACCTTCCAAAGCAGTTTGTTGTACAAATATCCCTTAAAAAATATGCCAGGACCACGGCTGTCAGTACCACCACTGACATTCGTAAGAATGTTCTACTTTTAGACAGCAGGGGAAACCTATATTGTCTTGGAATAGTCATGCCTTCCAACTTAAGAACTGTGCATGAGAAGTTATCTAAAAAGGACAGAGAATCCAGGCAGGCTTCCTAAAGGACGTAATGATTGAATGGAATTTTTAATTAGATATAAAAACAAGAAAATCCAGTAAAGATGGATGTGAATGCATTAAACGTAGAATAGCCTGATATACTCATGAAACTATATTACTGCATATTATTTGATGTAAGTGGTATAAACAATGAATGTGAGAAAATAGTCGAAAGTGGGGCTAAAAAGGTACATGTGGGGGCCCTGGGTGGCTCAGTTAGTTATGCGTCCGACTTCGGCTCAGGCCATGATCTCGCGGTTTGTGGGTTCGAGCCCCGCGTCCGGCTCTGTGCTGACAGCGAGCTCAGAGCCTGGAGCCTGTTTCAGATTCTGTGTCTCCCTCTCTCTCTGACCCTCCCCTGCTCACACTGTCTCTCTCTCTCTCTCTCTTACTCTCAGAAATAACTAAAAACATTTTTTTAATAAAAAAAATAAAAAGGTACACGTGGACCAGATAAAAATAGTAGCCAATAATGTGCACTAAAAGGTAGAATATCAGAGATAGACCTTACCTATTTCAGAGTTCTACCTGGAGCAGCCCCCTTTCAAAAAGCCAGGTTCAATGCTTGTGCATATGCTGTTGCTTGCTGAAAAGGGATTTGAACTTAGAGACTCCCTAGCTCTCTCCATCCCTGGGCTACATTCACATATCAAATCCAGGTGGATCTCTCTACCTGGATTACCCCTGGCACATCAGATTTCTCATGTCCAAAATACTGTACATCATCCCTTCTTGCCCCACATACCTACTCCTTTTTCTATGTTTCCTTCTCAAGGACTGACACCACCATCCTCCTGGACCTCAAACCCAAACCCAGAAGCTCTCCCTCCATTCTCCTTACTGTCATTCCCCTCTCCGCCCCTCCCCCACCCAACACCCCCATGGTTCAGTCAGACATATTTTCTTTCTGCTGCATCCACAACCTCTTGGCTGAGCCACTTGCCGTGACTTTCTGAATGCTTGCAGCAACCTCCTGCCAGGTTCCTGCAGTGTATCTTCCACACAGCCACACGGATGGAAGTGCTAACATGATCATGTTGTCCGATACCCACAAGGTAAAGTTCACATTCCTTCTCATGGGTTGTGAGCTCCTTCATGTTGTACTTTACTATTCTTGCCCTGACTTCCACCCTTTAAGCACTGTACAGTTCTGACATTGTAAACTATGGTGGTTCCTCAGAAAATACCATGTCTTTCCATTCCTTCTTATCTTCTCATAGGCTACAGCCTCTGCCCAGAAAGTTCTGTCTATTCTCCCAATACCCCTCAATCTTTCCTAGCCATCTGGGGAACTATTCTTTATCTTTTAAGATCCAGGAAGCATCAACCCCTCAGGAAGCATTTCCTAGGCAGGTAAGTGCTTCTTCCTGTGCCAGCAACTAGTGTTACAGGCAGTTCATAGCAGATATGTTACAAATATAGCAACTGACACATTGCTTTGATTATTCCTTTATATCTATTCTTTGATATAAAATTTTATTGGTTTGTGAAATCCTGGAAGGCAAGGACATTGTCTTATTCTTTGTATTTTTAGTGCTCACCACATAATGGATATTTATAAATGTTGGTTAAATGAGTGGCTCCTGGATAAATGGATAGGTGAATAGTTTCTAGTTGTTTGCCTGTATTAACATAACTCAAATTGTTAAAAGAATTTTTCCAATAGAGGAGACATGTTTTTCTTAATCCTAGCTCATCTAGTGCTTCTTTCTAAACTCATATAGATGCGCGCGCACACACACACACACACACACACACACACTTCTTTTTAAACACATAGATGCATACACACATACATGCATGCACTCATGCACAAGAAATTGCCTTAAAAGAAGGTCTTGTTATAGAAAATATGTTAAGCACTCACCAAAGCCAAATATAATTACTAAATAATTATTTACTAATTATAGTTCTATCTATTGTGTGTTCACTATAAGCCTTATGTATCTTATACACAACACTTTATGGTGTATATATTATTATTTCCATTTTATAGGTGAGAGAACTGTCTGTTAGAGCATGTAAAGACACACGGCCAGGAAAAAGTCAAACTGAGACCTGAAACCGTGAATACCTAACCTAAAGTAAATGCTTTTATCCACTGTGAGAATCAAGTCATTAAAGTTTACATTGGAGAAAACAGCATAAGGGATGTGACTTTCTCTTTAATAATTGTGTAAACAGTATCCATATTTTCTTGGACATTTTAAAGATAGGATTTAACCAACAGCTCCACCATGAGTACAGCAGGAAAGTAATAGCGGAACTGGTCAATATGAAAATTCATTTTATACCACAGTTTACACTGCCCCATTTATAGTTTGGTTTAAAAAAAAGACAAGTTTGCCAACAATAATCTGTAATTATTTTTACAATGCATATGAATAAGACAGCAATATTTTTG
Organism: Crocuta crocuta; assembly: GCF_008692635.1. Taxonomy (NCBI): domain Eukaryota; kingdom Metazoa; phylum Chordata; class Mammalia; order Carnivora; family Hyaenidae; genus Crocuta; species Crocuta crocuta. The sequence goes on along the minus strand of NW_027530644.1, from coordinate 3,158,953 downwards.
TTTCAGGCCATGTTCTCTAAATTGTTTTCAAACAATCCAAAAACACTCCTAGCAGATTAGAGAACAGAATTCTCAATAAATATTGTCATAAGTGTTTCTAGTTTTAAGAAATGATTTCTTTTGTTTTTTTTTTTCCCTAATGAGAATGAAAAATACAAATAAATTGGAGCTTAGCTACACTGCGGAGAACATTTTGTATAGAATTTGGTTTGCTCAGCTTTGTCTCATATAACTGCTTAGAGTATCAACAAATACTAGAAGCTCAAAATAAGAAACACATACACCTGCCTACCTTTAGTGTGGTAGGCAGCCTAGATTCCTGCCTCTTGGTGTTCATACATTTGTGTAGTTCCCTCCACCCTCAGGGTTGATCTATGTGGCCATTTGAATACAGACGTTATAATATATAACTTACAAGGCTAGGTCATAAGAGATAGTTTGGTTGCTCTATCCTCCTCTCCCTCTCTCCCATTCTGTGTCACTCTGGGGGAAGGTAACTTTCATGACATGAGGCTCGCCTACCTACCCCTCAAGCAGCCCTATGGAAAGGTCCACATCATGAGAAACTGAGGCCTCCTGCCAAGAGCCAGTGAGGAACTGAGGGTTCTGGCCAGCACCAGATGAGTGAGCCATCATTGAAGTTATCTTCCAGCCTGTCAACTTCCAGATGATGAAAGGACTTCTTGACCACATGAGAGACTCTGAATTGAAGTCATCCAGATTAGTTGCTTCCAAATGCCGACTCTCAGAAACTGTGCAAGAAAATAAATTTTTGTTGCTTTCAGCTGAAAAGCATTGGGGGTAATTTGTCACCTGGCAATAGGTATGTTAAAGACATCATCCAAAAGCCCACACACAACACTTCTTGAATCCCATTGCTTCCCATCCACGATTTGATGAGTGTTAGTGTAAGAGAAGCAGTCATTATTCTAGATAGCCATGCATCCTGTTAAAATTTAGAAAAAAGGCAGAGGTGGATGGATATTAGAAGATAAATAGCAGCCTGTAGGAGACTCTGATGTTGGCAACCTCCAATGAACCAAACCTCAAGGAATTCATACCCGTGTTTCTTCCCATTTAGACCTAGCCAAGTGACTCACATTGGCCACTGGAATATTGGCAAACACGGTGCAAACAAAGGCTTATATATTGGGTTTCATCCTCTTGGCCCATTTCCTTTTATGAGCCTAGGTGCCATTCAGTAAGGAAGTCCCAGTGATCCTCCTAGAGTGAGCGAGGCCATGTAAAAAACCAAAGTGTCCCAGCCAAGCTTCCACTTGACTGCAGCTGCAAGAGTGATCCCAGCCAACACTATGTGCAGCAAAGAATCAACACATAACTGCAAGAGAGAGCCAATGTTTAAAGCCAACAATTTGGAGGTATTTGTTACACAGAATGGATAACTGAAACATAACCCTAGCACATACAAAATAATTAACCTGAAAACTCATTGCAAACTATAAACTATTTTCCTATATAAATATATATATTCTGAAGGGTTTTATTTTTTTTATTATTATCAAGTTAGTTAACATACAGTGTAGTCTTGGTTTCAGGATTAGAACCCAGTGATTCATCACTTACATATAACACCCAGTGCTCATCCCAGCAAGTGTCCTCCTTAATGCCTGTCACACATTTAGCCCACCCCCATCAATCCTGACTTCATTCTCTGTAATTAAAAGCCTCATGTAGTTTGCCTCCCTCTCTGTTTTTCTTATTTTTCCTTCCCTTCCTCAATGATCATCTGTTAAGTTTCTCAAGTTCCATATATGAGCAAAATCATGTGATACCTGTCTTTCTCTGACTGACTTATTTCGCTTAGTATAATACCCTCCAGTTCCATCCACATTGTTGAAAATGGCAAAATTTCATTCTTTTTTATTGCCGAGTAATATTCCATTGTGTGTGTGCACATGCGTGCGCAAGCGTGTGTGTGTGTGTGTGTGTGTGTGTGTGTGTGTGTGTATACCACATTTTCTTAATCCATTCATCAATTGATGGACATTTGGGCCTCTTTCCATAATTTGGCTATTGGCGATAGCATTGCTATACACATGGGGTACATGTGCCACTATGAATCAGCATTCTTGTATCCTTTGCATAAATTTCTAATAGTGCAATTACTGGGTCATAGTTCTATTTTTAATTTTTTGAGGAGCCTCCATCCTGTCTTCCAGAGTGGCTGCACCAGGTTGCATTCCCACCAACAGTGCAAGTAGGTTCCCTCTTCCATCCTCACCAACATCTGTTTCTTGAGTTGTTAATCTTAACATCTTAACCATTCTGACCAGTGTGAGGTGGTATTACATTGATTTGTACTTCCTTGATGAGTGATGTTGAGCATTTTTTCATGTGTCTGTTTGCCACCTGAATGTCTTCTTTGGAAAAGTGTCTATTCATGTCTTCTGCCCATTTCTTCACTGGATTATTTGTTTTTGGTGTTGATTTTGATAAGTTCTTTATAGATTTTGGATACTAACGTTTTATCTGATGTGTCATTTACAAATACCTTCTCCCATTCTGTCAGTTGCCTTTTAGTTTTATTGATTGTTTCCTTCACTGTGCAGAAGTTTTTTATTTTGATGAGGTCCCAATAGTTCATTTTAGTTTTTGTTTTCTTTGCCTTTAGAGACATGTCAAGTAAGAAGCTCCTGGGGCCAAGGTCAAATAGGTTGTTGCCTGTTTTCTCCTCTAGGATTTTGATGGTTTCCTGTCTCACATTTAGGTCTTTCATCCATTTTGAATTTATTTTTGTGTGAAAAAGTGGTCCAGTTTCATTCTTCTGCATGTTGCTGTCCAGTTCTCTCAGCACCATTTGCTAAAGAGACGGTTTTTTTCCATTCAATTCTCTTTCCTGCTTTATCAAAGATTAGTTGGCCATATGTTTGTGGGTCCATTTCTGCGATCTCTGTTCTATTCCACTGATCTATGCATCTGTTTTTGTGCCAATACCATACTGTCTTGATGATGACAGCTTTGTGATGCATCTTGAAGTCCAGGATTGGACTCCAGCTTTGGCTTTGTTTTTCAACATCATTTTGGCTATTTGGGGTCTTTTCTGGTTTGACACAAATTTTAGGATTATTTGCTCTACCTATGAGAAGAATGCTAATGCTATTTTGATTGGGATTGCATTGAATATGTAGATTGCTTTTGGTAGCATCAGAATTTTAATAATATTTGTTCTTCCAATCCACGAGCATGGAATTTTTTTTCCATTGCTTTGTGTCTTCTTCAATTTCTTTCATAAGCTTTCTATAGTTTTCAGCATACATATCTTTTACCGCTTTGGAAGATTTATTCCTAGGTATTGCATGATCTTTGGTGCAATTATATATGGGATTTATTCCTTGATATCTCTTTTTGTTGCCTCATTATTGGTGTATAGAAATGCAGCCAATTTCTGTACATTGATTTTATATCTTGTGACTGATGAATTCATAAATAAGCTCCAGCAGTTTTTTTGGTGGAGTCTTTAGGGTTTTCCATGTATAGTGTCATGTCATCTGCAAAGAGCAAAAATTTGACTTCTTTGCCAATTTGGATGCCTTTTATTTCGTTCTGGTGTCTGATTGCTGAGGCTAGGATTTCCAACACTATGTTGAATAACAATGATGAGAATGGTCATCCCTGTCATGTTCCTGACCTCAGAGGGAAAGCTTTTGGTTTTACCCCATTGAGGATGATAATAGCTATGGGCCTTTCATATGTGGCTTTTATGATGTTAAGGTATGTTCCTCCCATCCTGAATTTCTTGAGAGTTTTTATTAAGAAAGGATGCTTTATTTTGTCAAATGCTTTTTCTGCATCTATTGACAGGATCATATGGTTCTTATCCTGTCTTCTATTAATGTGATGTATCACGTTGATTGATTTGCAAATATCGAACCAGCCCTGCATCCCAGAAATGAATCCCCCTTATTCATGGTGAATAGTTCTTTTAATGTACTGTTGAATTTGATTTGCTAGTATCTTGTTGAGAATTTTTGCATCCAGGTTCATTAGTGATATTGGTCTGTAATTCTCCTTTTTAGTGTAGTCTATGAACCAAGGTAATGCTGGCTTTATGAAGTCTGGAAGCTTCAGAGTCTGGAAGCTTTCCTTCCATGTGTATTTTTTGTAACAGCTTCAGAAGAATAGGTATTAATTCTGCTTTAAATGTCTGGTAGAATTCCCCTGAGAGGCCATCTGGCACAGGACTCTTGTTTTTGGGAGAATTTTGATAACTAATTCAACTTATTCATTCGTTATGGGTCTGTTCAAGTTTTCTGTTTCTTCCCACTTCAGTTTTGGTAGTGTATGGATCTCTAGGAATTTGTCCATTTCTTCCAGATTGTCCAGTTTGTTGGCATATAATTTTTCATAGTATTCTCTAATAATTGTTTGTATTTCTGTGTTGTTGTTTGTGATATCTCCTCTTTCATTCATGATTTTATCTACTTTGCTACTCTCTCTTTTCTATTTGAGAAGTCTGGATAGGGAGGTTATCAATTTTGTTTATTCTTTCAAAAAACCAGCTCTTGGATTCACTGATCTGTTCTACTCTTTTTTGGGATTCTGTATCATTTAGTTCTGTTCTAATCTTTATTATTTCTCTTCTTCTGGCTTTGTGTTTCTTTGCTGCTGCTTTTCTAACTCCTTTATGTGTAAGGTCAGTTTATTTGGGACCTTTCCTGTTTCTTAAAATAGGCCTGAACTGCAATGCATTTTCCTCTTAGGACTACCATTGCTGCATCCCAAAGGGTTTGAACTGTCATGTTTCTCATTTTCATTTGCTTCCATTTATTTTTTCATTTCTTCTTTAATTTATTGGTTGACCCATTCATTCATTAGTAGGATGTTCTTTAACCTCCATGTATTTGGGGGCTTTCCAATATTTTGTTTGTGTGTGGTTGATTTCAAGTTTCATAACATGAGGCCTGAAAATATGCATAGTACAATCTCAGTCTTTTTGTACTTGTTCAGGGCTCTTTTGTGACCTGGTATGTGATCTATTTTGGAGAATTTTCCATGCACACTCAAGAAGAATGTATATTCTGCTGCTTTAGAATGAAAAGTTCTGAATATATCTGTTAAGTCCATCTGGTCCAATGGGTCATTCAGAGCCATTTTTTCCTTATTATTTTCTGCCTAGATGATCTGTCCATTGCTGTAAGTGGAGTATTAAAGTCACTTACAATTATGGTATTATTCTCAATAAGTTTGTTTATGTTTGTGATTAATTGATTAATATATTTGAGAGCTCCACATTGGGAGCAATAAACATTTACAATTGTTAGCTCTTTTTGATGGATAGACCCTGTAATTATGATATAACACCCTTCTTCATCTCTTGTTACAGTCTTTGTTTTAAAATCTAGTTTTTTTGTATATAAATATGGCTATTCCAGTCTTCTTTTGATGTTCATTAGCATAATAGATAGTCCTCCATTCCCTCACTTCCAATCTGCAGGTATCCTCAGGTCTAAAATGAGTCTCTTGTAGGCAGCATATAGATGGATCTTGTTTTTGTTTTTAAATCAATTTTGATACCCTATGTCTTTTGATGGGGGCATTTAGTCCATTTACATTCAGAGTGATTATTGAAAGATATGGATTTAGTGCCATTGTGTTATCTGTAGGTTTCATGTTTGTGATGATGTCTCTGGTCCTTTGTAGTCTTTGCTTCCTATCACTTACAGGATCTTTTGCAGGGCTGGTTTAGTGATCACAAATTCCTTCAGTTTTTGTTTGGGAAAATTTTATCTCTCCTTCTATTCTAAATGACAGGCCTGCTGGATAAAGGATTCTTGGCTGCATATTTTTCCTATTAAACACATTGAATATTTCCTGCCACTCCCTTTTCCCTGCCAAATTTCAGTGGACAGGTCTGCTACTAACCTTATATGTCTACCCTGGTAGGTTAAAGACCTTTTGTCTCTAGCTGCTTTCAGAAGTCTCTCTTTATCTTTGTATTTTGAAGTTATACTAAGCTATGTTGTGGTGGTGACCTGCTATAATTTGTTCTCAGCTATGATTTGTTCAAATAAACTTCTGCTCATTTCTCTTGCTTTTCTTCTTCTGGAACTCATGATATGGATATTGTTTCATTTCATGGAATCACTTAGTTCTTTAAGTCTCCCCTTGTGAACTAGTAATTTCTTTCCCCTCTTTTTTAACTTCATTTCCCATGATTTTATCTTCTATTTACCTATTCTCTCCTCTGTGTCTTCCATTCTCACTGTCACTGTGTCTAGTTTGTTTGCATCTCATTTATGGCATTTCTTAATTCATTGTAACTAGTTCTTAGGTCTTTGATTTCTACAGCAAGAGATTCTCTGATGTCTCCTCTGTTTTGTTTTGTTTTGTTTTATCAAGCCCAAGCTATTAGTCTTACAACCGTTATCCTAAATTCTTGGTCGGATGTATTGTTTATATCTGCTTTGAGCAATCCTCTGGCTATAATTTCTTCCTGAATGTTCTTTTGGGAAGAATTCTTCAGTTTTGTCATTTTGGTTAAGTTTCCATCTTTTGTGTGTTTTAAAGATTGTTACGTGTCCTGCACCAGCAAGTACTACTCTATTAAAACGAGGTCATACACTATCCAGAGCCTGAACTTCAGGAAGTGTTTTTGGTATATGTTGCATGCACTCTGTTGTGTTTTGGCTGCTCTATCCCACTGGTCAGTCCTCTGTAGAGCTCCTCCTTGCTTGTACTGGTGGATATTTGGACCTTCAACCAGCTGTGCTTTTATTTGTTTGTTGAAGTAACCCTGGAAATAAAGGAAAGAGGAGATGGGGAGCCTGATCCCATACAAAGAGAAAAATAAAGGGGAGAAAAGAAGACCAAACAGAAAGTCAAAAAAGCTATTTAAAAAAACTATATCCAGAGAAAGAGAAAGGAAAATAAAGAAGAAAAGATAGAAAAGGTGAAAAAAAAGAATAGAGTAAAAATCCCTGATCAAATAAATAAACAAAAAATTTATATATGTATATGTTTGTGTGTGTGAATCTATATATGTAGATATATAGCTATATTGAATTGACCAGAAACAAATCAGAAACTATGAGCTTGACTCCAAAAGAAAATAAAGAAGAGAGAAGCAATAAAAAGAAAGCAAAAATGAATAAATAAAAGAAAAGAAATAAGAGAAAAAAGAAAGAGTTGTCTGTTGGTGCCTGGGATGGGTGGCTGTGCTGGTCTGGAGGAGAGGCTTTCTGGTTCACACAGTGTCAGTCTTCCTCTAATAGATAAGCAGTTGTCAGGCTCAGAGGGGCAGGGTTTGGTTTAAGCGGGTTCTGACTCCACTGGGGCCACTGTGTTGCTCTCCAAAGCCCCACCTTGTTGGTGTTGGGGAGAAAAGTGGGACACCCCACTCCCTCCTTCCCAAACCAGGTGTCTCAAACCATGCTGTTCAGGCAGCTCTCACGCTATAGAGTGGGCAGCCAGCTTGCCTTACTCCTAGGAGATGGGCTGGAATTCAAAACCTGAAGCCTTTTTTTTCCCAATGTTTATTTTACTTTTGAGACAGACAGAGACAGAGCTTGAGTGGGGGAGGGGCAGAGAGAGAGGGAATCACAGAATCCGAAGCAGGCTCCAGGCTCCGAGTGGACAGTACAGAGCCTGACATGGGGCTCGAACCCACGGACCGTGAGATCATGACCTGAGCCAAAGTCTGACTGAGCCACCCAGGAGCCCCCAAAATCTGAAGTCTTAAGGACCCTGCACTGCCCTGACCCTGTTCTGGTGTAACACCACTCAGCCCTGCTGTTAAAATGCCTCTAGCTGGCACTTGCAGGGTCTTTTACCCTTAGGGAGACAATAAACCCTCTTCTCACAGTACTCAGAGAAGGGGACTGTTCTCTCCCAGTGCTTAGATCACTACCGCACCCTGGGCCAGCTCCGCCACCACTAGGCTCACACATGGGTTCCAGCTTCACTCTGGAGAAAGTCTTATACTTTTGAAACCTCTGAGTTTCAGCTCCTAAGGCTTTTTGCAAAATAGAACTGCACTCTCTGTATTTCTTGTTCCCCAGTCCATGGCCCAGAGAGGTTTTCCTCTTGTGCAAAGTCGATACCACAATTTCACAGCCCCTCTTTCTCTTTCTCTCCTCTTTGTCCACAGAAGGGGTTCCCTTCCTGTCAGAGGCTGGCTCTGGAAGGTCCAGAGGTCCCTGAAGGATGGATGGTGTCGGTGAATGAGGGAGTGAGAGAGCCCCGAGATCCTTTCTGATCGCCAGGCAGTCATCTCTGTCCTGTCAGTTTTGGTGTCTTTATTTATAGGTCAAAGGTTAACATGGCATCAGAAAATGTAATTTTTACAATGGATAGTTCTCTGTGATAAGACGTGTTTGGAAAATGTACAGAAACAGGTTTCACAGAAGTATTCTTGCAGAACTGCCCCAATTATAGTGAGGTTGAGTAACTAAGAAAATAACAGGGTGTTCACATTTTAATAACGCTAAGATTAAGTCATAGGTTTGCAGACACTCTTATCCATCCTCATCACAGCTGCCAGGGTAAGGGAAGGTGTTTGTGGATTGTAGGCCTTAGGGAAGGGGCTGCTATACACCATCAGTTAGCAAAGGTATATGTAGTAACTTATGTTCTGCCCTTATCTGTTCCTTCTCTCTAAGTTAGGCTCTTTGTCTCCGGGCAAGACTTGATTTTCCAGTTATATGCTTTATGGCACCGGAGAGCCAACCATACCTTTAAAGAGTTTTGCTCCTTTCCAATACATAAAATAGCCTCTTCGAGTGCATTTACCTTTGTGTCTAGTTTTATGATTTCTTGAATAGCTAGGGCATGAGAGATATTTTTGGTTAGCTCATTTACATGTTGAGCTGTATGAACATCTTGGACTAACGCAATGGTAGAAACAGCATTGTACATGTAAAGGTCAATCTTTTATGAGTAGGGTCATTAGCCTGTTTATGAGTAACGGTCATTAGCTCAAGGGAAAGTATGGAGGGAAACAGAACATGCTGGAGACACAATGTCTGTTCCCATAATTGAAACAAGAAGTTCCCACAATAAGTTCCTTCACAAGGTGCAATCATCATACCAGGGCCGGAATAAGGGGACAAGTCACTCCCGATATTGATCAACAAGACACCTTAGGGGTCAGTGCTCAAGCAGAAATAATTGAGTGGGGGTGGATATTGGTCGTCATCTGATTGGCAAGAGACCATGCAAACTTGCTTCAACCTCACCAGGAGTTTTCTCGACTAGTGGGCTCAAAATGGCTCCCAACACCTTCCCTCCATGCCTATGCCATTTTATCTCCCCCAAATCACATACACTCACCTCAATCCCACCAAGCTGTCTCCCTTCAAAAATGGAGATCCTTCTGTCACTCTGCAGATTGATTTCCTGGGTGTTCCAAGTGATCCTACCTCAGTACAGCTGTGTTTGATGGGTAAGTAAAGTCCCAGTCCCCTTACTTCTCCACCAGTTTAACTCCACCCCCACATTAACTATTTTCTAAATAAAGGCATTTTTAATTCTGCCATACAATAGGGTTTCTGCTATCCTTGATCTCACTGATAAGGCAAGTGACTTACACAACTGAACCACACAATTAAGACTTCTTACAATAGAAAGGGTACATCTTACAGGTCATAGTAATTAGCTATTCTTATACTAAATCTAATATTTGGTTTTTCCCTAAAACATCATTAAACTGTGGTAAGAGTCTATGGATTGACATCAGCAGCCACATGAACAGATGACAAATTTTTTGTCTTTAATTTTTTTCTATATATGTTTGTGATAAAAGTCAAATAATACTTTGTGATGTATATTCTATTTATAACACAATAAGTTATTAAAGCATTGTTGAATTAAGATAATAGATAATAGCAGTACACTATCTGTACTATACACAGTCAGTTAATTTATATCCATCCCTGTTTTCTTGCTAAGATATACAGATAATTTTCCTTTCAAAAGAATAAAGGAGATCCTAAACTGTCATTATATTTATAGACATATGATTTTTACAAAGTATTTTATAGAACTTAGCTGTAAAATGCCAAAGAAAATAAAGTATGATAAAATTTCTATATTTTTAGATTTTACTTCTATAATTGAACATAAAAATAGAAGTCTCAGTGCTTTGGGTATTAAAATATTTTTTCCAATAAAAATATAAAGCCAATAAAATTCAAATGAGTATATTATGTCTGTCTATGATACACTAGACAATGTGAATCTTTTTAAAAGAAGACTGGATTTGAAAAGGCTGGGATTTTACTAACTGTTGTCCCAATACAAAAGTCTTGTCTTGAAGCAATTGAAAAGAAGCTATACCTGACTGAAAAGATCTCATTGAAATCATGTGTTCTGTTTTGTGACTTGGAGCATAAAAGTGATAATGAAGCACTGTCCTTGTAAAATAATGTCCCTGACTCCATGAAGCAGGTCATGAATTATATAAGCGGCTAGGCCATTTATCTACCCTTGAATGAAACCATCCGGAGCTCTTAGTGCAGCGAAAATCTCAGTTTCTCACATTAATACACACTGATTTGGTGAGGTTTGGGGGGATGTTGTAAAGGCCATCTTTAAAATAGGAAAATGTTCCTTTTTCAAGAAAATATCTGTCTTGAAAAAAATCAAGATAATCTTTCAAAAACACTAAGCCACAAATCTAAGTGTCCTTCATTAAAGAAAGCAGTTCCACATATCACCAGGATTCACTGCTTTCAATACCATCATTCCCCAATAACACTCTGCCAACACCCTTGAAAAACTTCACAGTATCATTCTGAAAATCATTAATATGAACAGAGTTGAGGCCTTTACTACACAGAAGTCCACCAACATTCAAGAGGATATAGTACAAAGAGGCCAGCAGAAGTGGATTCCAATCTCATATCAGTCACTTACTACTAATACAGTGGTCTTGAACAACTTCGCTAACCCCTCTGAGTCTAGAATTTTTCTATCTGCAAACTGATAATACCTATCCAGGTAGTGCCTATCCAGAAGTGCATGCTAAGGATCGAATATGGTAATATATAAATAGATTTAGCAATGTGTCTGGTACTCAATAAGTTTTTGGTTGCTTTAAACTGAATAAAGATCTCAAAACTTTTCTTGTTCTCTCTCCTGAGGCCCCAGCTCTAAATTTCCCTGGTGTGCTGAGAGTTTTTTCCCCTTAGGTCCCATCACCATTACCTGCATTGCTTCCAGGATTGGCAAAACAAAGCTTCTCCTAGATCCTCTAGCCAAGAGGGCCCTTTTTCTCCAGGTCAGTCTGTGGCTGCCCTGACATGGCAACCAGGTGTGACCTCCCTCCCCACGCAGATCCGGACACTATTTCCACCCATACATCTAAGCTCTTAGCTGCTCTCTCAAGATATATAAGAAAGTCCATCCACTTAACAAAGCAGAGTTTTTCTCTGAGATGTGTACAGCTGTCTTCTCTGACGAGCAAGGCTGCTGCAACTCAACATCTGTCATTTTCATTTTTATTCAGTTAGCATCTGACATCCACTAATCTAACCATCCTCTACACATATGGATATTGGGTTAAGATAGCATATGACAAGTACAATATGCAATTGAACCCTAATTTACTTTGGTGTTTTAAGATAATTCATCACACCATCTGTAGATTTTACAACTCACCATTTGACTATTGTATAATTCTATTATTTTTAACCAATACTCATTATTTTACACTTCAAACACTTTTTTAAATTTTTCTAACGTTTTTATTTACTTTTGAGAGAGACAGAGCACAGGTGGGGGAGGGACAGAGAGAGGGAGACACAGAATCCAAAGAAAGCTCCAGGCTCTGAGTAGTGCTTAGACTCGTGAACTGCGAGATCATGACCTGAGCCAAAGTCAGATGCTTAACCAACTGAGCCACCCAGGCTCCCCTACACTTCAAACACTTCTAAATAACTACTTCAACTTCACAAAAATTCTATGTCATAGGTAAGCCAGATATTACTTGTTCCATTTTTTTTTTAATGAGGGACTGAAAAATTTGTCAAGTGGCCAAAACCACTTAGCTAATCTATTGTCAGATCCTAGGTCTTGTGGTTTAAAATCCACATCTTTCCCACTACACTATGCTGTCTCCTAATGCCACTGAGTATGTATTATCTTTTATCTAACTGGTAATAGAAATAGTCAAAACAAAAGGGAACCTCTGAAATTAGCATCAAGGTATGTGTATCAAACTAAGTGATTACAAAAGGCAAAGCTGTACCAAGAAATACTTTCTTTAATTTGTATTTAAAATGCTATATTTCTTATAAAAGCAGAAACGTAAAACTGAATTGTTTTTGAGGTTATAAAAATTACATATAATAATTATATAAAGTATTGAAAATGTAAATAAGAAAATGAAAAATCACCTGGGTGCTATTTTGAGTGTATTGAATATATTTTAGCATTCTGAGCATAGGAACAACATAAAGTGACTTAGGTTTTTGTAATTTCTGGAACTGGGGTATACTTTGAACATTCACTTGATGGAGTATGTGTAGGATGTGAGAAAAATAGACAAGTCAAGAATATCTCAGGATTTTGGTGCAATGGAAAGAGAAGGGGAAGAGTAGGTTTTGCGGGAAGACGTCTAGAATTCTGTTTGGATGTGTTATGGTTGAAGTACCTGTTGGTCGTCTATGTTGACTATCCAGTGGCCAACTGAATGTATGAGCTTAAGAAGCATGGGAGAGTTGGGGCATAAGATAGAAATGTAGTTGTATTATTATACCCCACTGTCTCAGTGCACTAACGCAGCTTGGAATTTGTCTTGAACCGTGCCTATATTATTCCAATAGCTGAACAATCAGTAGTTACTTCAGTCATCTGAGGTCAGTTTGGATCAACTCATTTAAGTTAGCTGACTATGTGCCTGAAAGTATTAAGTTGATAATGCCACGCCTGACCAAGCTAGGTAGAGCTTATACAAAAGAAGCCATTTGTCTCCTTATTTATACTTTTTTAATGATTATCCTAAGAAATTTTCCCAGACATTATTCATTTCCAGTTGCTTTGTTAATTTGGGTGGTTTTTGTTGTTGTTTGTTTCTGTTTTGTTCTATTTGGGAATTGAGTACATCCTTATTACTTTGTATTTATGAAACAGAGATAGTTATTCAAACATATAAAACAATTTTGTTCTATTTTTTTTTAAACTATTCATTCTGGGGCACCTGAGTGAGTCAGTTGGTTGAATGTCTGACTTTGGCTTAGGTCATGATCTCACAGCTCATGAGTTCAAGCCCCGTGTTAGGCTCTGTGCTGATGGCTCAGAGCCAGGAGCCTGCTTCAGGTTCTGTGTCTCCCTTTCTCTCTGCCCCTCCCCGACTTGCACTCTATCTGTCTCTCTCTCTTAAAATAAATAAATATTAAAAATATTTTTAAAAAATTATTCATTTTATATAGCAAAAGTTGTAAAATATTT
>NW_027530644.1:3139027-3145451 GCF_008692635.1 Crocuta crocuta | reverse complement strand
CTGTGGAATCTGATATTAATTCAAAACTAATTTCTGAATAACAAAGTACTTTTTCCTCTCAAGCCTGCAGCAATAATGGCTGAATCAACAACTATCTGTGGGGGGAGCAGTGAGGAAGTTATCTCATGGCTCTTACACTGATTCCTAGATCACCAAGCAACCTTCTGATTATAATTTAGCCTTCTATATTATATAGCCTTCTATATTATATGACAGTAAGAATATGCTTGTCTGCATAAGAGTTATAATTCTCATAGAAATTATTGCATTGATCTTCTGAAATACAATATATATATAATGAAACTTTTCACATGAGAAGCCAAGAAACAAAAAAGATGTAATAAGATGTGGAAGAAACATAACAAAACCAAAAGGTCGAGACAAAACAGATTCAAATAGGCAGCCTTGACCTCACCAATTATAAATAACAACAGGGATTCGACAGCTAATTGTGATGGTAGAGAAGAAAGAAGGATAGCAGTGAAACAAAGCAGAAGAAAAAGAAAAAATCAAATAACTTTAAAGCCTAAAGGGATGCCTGTCCCTAAAGACAGCCTACAATAAACTTAGGTGAACCTCTTTGAAGAAATGATGCATTGCTATTGTGGGTTAATAATTATCTCCTTGAAACATGTTGGTCCCACGATGCTCAGCATCCCTCCTCATCAGGGAAATACAAATCAAAACCACACTGAGATACCACCTCACACCAGTCAGAGTGGCTAAAATGAGCAAATCAGAGAACTCTAGATGCTGGCGAGGATGTGGAGAAACGGGCACCCTCCTACACTGTTGGTGGGAATGTAAACTGGTACAGCCCCTCTGGAAAACAGTGTGGAGGTTCCTAAGGAAACTAACAATAGAACTCCCCTATGACCCAGCAATAGCACTGCTAGGAATTTACCCAAGGGATACAGAAATGCTGATGCATAGGAGCACATGTACCCCAATGTTCATAGCAGCACTCTCCACAATAGCTAAAACATGGAAAGAGCCTAAGTGTCCATCAACAGATGAATGGATCAAGAAGCTGTGGTTTATCTATACCATGGAATACTACATGGCAATGAGAAAGAATGAAATCTGGCCATGTGTAGCAACATGGATGGACCTTGAGGGTGTTATGCTGAGCGAAATAAGTCAGGCAGAGAAGGACAAATATCATATGTTTGCATGTATAGGAGGATTAGGAGGAACTTGATGGAGGAACAAGGGGGAGAAGAAGGGCGGAAATGGTGGGGGAAAGGGAGAGAGGCAAACCATGAGAGACTCTTGAATGCTGACAAAAACTGAGGACTGATGGATGTGGGGGGGAGGGGGGATGGGCATGGAGGAGGACACTTGTGGGGATGAGCACTGAGTGTTATGTGGAAACTAATTTGACAATAAACTATTTGTAAAAAAAAAAAAAGAAACATGTTGGTCCTTGACAGTGTCAAGGTATCATGAAAAAGGACATACTAAATGGTGTAGTAAAATAACACAAGAGGCACAGGTAGAAACTGCTATACACAGCACAGTTTAGTGACAAGCTAGGCTATTGATGATACAATACTGAGTCCACAATTGTTTCTAATGTGCACTTTATGATAGGCACCATGCTAAATGCTTTATATACATTTTTCTCATTTACTCCTCTAATAAACTTGGAGGTAAATTCCACTACCCACTTACCACTATGACAACAGAGTCCCCAAGAGATTAATTGTCTAAATGGTATACACAAAAGCAGCAAAGCAGAGCCTCTTTCTGCAGTCCTCCACTGGGTACTAGTGATAGAAAACCAATCTGAACAAGCTTTAGAGGAAAAAGGAAAGTAAGTTTGATTCATGTAATCAAAATGTGATCACAAGCATTGGTGCAGCTGTTTCAGGGATATTGGCACCAGGACTGGAAAGCTCTAGGACTCTGCCATTCCTCTCTGCTTTACTCACTGATTTGGCTCAACTCCCTCTTTCTTCAAAGGGGCTTCCTCCTCACCATGAGAAACAGGATTGCTATGCAGCTTCCAGCTAATGTCTCTCAGCTTCTCCACCTGAGAGAGATACCCTCTTGCCAAACCTGGACCACTTATTTAACTGGTTGGGGTGGGCTGCACTGAGTAGCTTAGCTCTTCCGATGTCTCCAACCTCTGCATTAATCATGGCCAGGGGGTCATAGATGCAGCACAGGCACACATCTGGGGGGTCCTAGTGCCAGAGACCACCACAGATCATGTGCACTACACTGTCCCAAGAAATGAAATAACTTTCCAGACAAAGAGAAGATGCAAAACATGAAAGGAAAAGAAATGGGATCTCACCAATTTCAGAAGTTTAGTTCCAGAGCATTCATGATAGATTCAAGATTTGTCTGCAGTATGTGATTCTAGAACCCAGAAAATGAAATACAGTAAAACCTTGGATTGCAAATAACTTGTTCTGCAAGTGCTCTGCAAGATGAGCAAACATTTCTAGTAAATGTTAACTTGATAAACAAGCCCATGCTGGCAATACCAGTAGTACATGACGCTGAATGTCACATTATTACAACTAAGCTGATAGTTCTCTCCTCTCTCTCTCTCTCTTTATAATTTCTCTCATTCACTGTGGGATTATGAGTGATCGTCTCCTACACTCAGATACTCAGTCTCAAGCCACAGTGTTTGGTAGAAATCAATGATTTTTCACAACTTTGGAAGGTACCCACAATTGGGACTAGTGTATTTTTTGTCACTTCAAAGCACCTATGGGCAGCCCTTTCCTTTTCTATACAAGAGTTAGGAATGTTTTATTTCATTGTAGGTCAGACTGCCTGCAGATATAAACCCTTTCCTTTGTTGTCTTATTGCCAGTTATGACAAAAGTTTATTAATACTGTACTGTAGTAAACATCTGTGCAAGTGTATACAAAGGTCCCCATGCAGAAAAAGGTTGAAAAGAAAGGCAGCAAGAAGATGATTATGGTGGAAGTTAAGAAGGAAATCATCCGGAAATATGAATGAGTTATGTGAGTAGCCAAAATTACAAGATTTTATAAGACGTCTATGTTGACCATTTGCACAATATTGAAGAAGAAAGAAGAAATAAGGGGGTTAGATGCAGCAAAAGGAGTCACAAAAATATCAAAGCAATGGCCACATGTTCTGGAAGATGTAGAAAATTGCTTCTGGTTTAGATAAACAAGAAGCAACTAGCAGACGATACTATGACTGAGAGCTTTTTCTGCAAGAAGGCAAAGGCCTTGTACACCAACTTCGTAAGTAAACTTCCAGGTACATCAACAGAAAACAAATAAGGCTTCAGGGTAAGCAGGGAATGGTTTGATAACTTTAAGAGAAATGGTATCCATAGTGTTGTGAGGTGTGGAGAGGTTGTGAGTTCGAATGCCAGGGCATTGGAAGTGTTCGCTACTACGAAGTTCCAGAAGCTCATGATTTCATAGTGTTACCTGCTGGAGCAAGGTAACGGCAATGAGACTGGTCTTTTTTGGAAAAAGATGCCAAAGAGGATCTACATCACAGAAGAAGAGAATGTAATGCCCAGTCACAAGCCCATGAAAGACCATCTCACCCTCTTGTTTTGTGCTAATGGAAGTGGGGATTTCAAAGTCAAGCCCCTGCTCATGTATCATTCTGAGAATCCACAAGCTTTCAAGATGCAAGGTGCAGACGAGCCAATTAAACGTTATGTGGAGGTCCACTCATATTTTGTTTGTTGAGTGGATCAACGAGGTCCACCATCCTACAGGGAAGAAATACCTTTTAGAAAAGAATCTGATTCTGGATAATGCTCCTCCTGCTCATCCTCCAGGCTTTGCGGATGACTTACTGTAGGAATTTGAGTTCATTAAGGTCAAGTTCCAGGGCACCTGGGTGGTTCAGTCAGTTAAGTGTCTGACTCTTGGTTTCAGCTCAGGTCATGATCTCACAGTTTGTGAGTTCGAGCCCCACATCAGGTTCTGTGTTGTCAGTTCAGAGCCTGCTTGGGATTCTCTCTCTGCCCCTCTCTCATCTCTACCCCACTTGTACTCTCTCCCTCTCTCATTCTTTCTCTCCAAATAAATAAACAAACTTTAAAAACAAACAAAGGTCAAGTTCCTTCCTCCCAGCACCACTCCAATCTTCCAGCCCATGGATCAGCATGTCATTTTGAATTTTAAAAAGCTTTATACAAAAGCACTATTTCAGCAATGCTTCAAGGTAACTGAAGAAACAAATCTTACCCTCCAAGAGATTTGAAAAAAATCATGTTCACATTGGTAACTGCCTCAAGATCATCGATAAAGCCTAGAATGGGGTCACCAAGAGAACCCTCATTATGCTTGGAGAAAACTTGGCCTGACTGCATTCTTGTACTTGACTTAGAGGGGCTTGCTCATAAACAGGAGCCTTCAGTTGTGAATGAAATTGTGTCCTTGGGGGAAATCACAGGAATAGAGGTGAATGAGGATGATATTCAAGAGCTGGTGGAGGAACATGGCCAGGAATTGACCACTCACAAAATGATAGCTCAGTATCATGAGCAACAGCAAGAGGTTATGGAGGAGATCTTGTCTGCAGAAGAGGAGGAGAAAAAGGTAGAGGAATCCTGCACTTCAAATGAGATTAGGGAGATGTTTAAAATGTGGGCAAAAGAGCAAAATTTTGTAGAAAAGTACCACCCAAATAAGGCTGTAGCTGTGCATGCCAGGAATGTGTTTAATGACACTATAATGTCATATTACCATGAAATCCTCAAAAGGAGGCAAAATCAAGTGTCATTGGATAGGTTCCTTGTTAAAGTTGCACGAAAAGAGAAAGATTCTATTGAGTCAATAGACAGCAGTGATTCCGTTAGTGATACTGAAAGTCATCCTATACTATAACCCTCCTCTTTTGTCTTCCTCACATCAGCCATGAAGGTTTTCAAAGGTAAGTGCAGGTTAATTTGTTTTTTTCTTTATATTTTGTATTTTATTTATTATTTTGTATTATATTGAAATATTGTAATCATTTTTATATGAATACTTTTGGGCTGTGGAGTGAATCATCTGAGTTGCCATTATTTCTTATGGGCAAATTTGCTTTGATATACAAGTGCTTTGGATTACAAGCACGTTTCCAGAATGAATTATGCTCACAAGCCAAGGTTTTACTGTACTTTGGAATGTTCAGTTCTCATTTATCTTTACCTGGGAAGCTACACTTTCATATATATAATAATTTTCTTCCCCAAGTATTAAGAAATAAAGAACAGTTATTTTAACCTTTGGAGTTCCAGTCCCCTCTAAGAATTTCATAAAATCTATGGGCCACTGGTCCAGCAATGAGATTATCATCTCTGAGCTTTAAATCCACTCAGCTTTGCAATGCTACAAACCAAGTTTCTCCTTTGCCAGCTGATGCCTGTTAGAGTCCACCAATGGGGCACTTCGGAGAGACTGCAAACCGTATGGAGGAAGAAGGATCTTTTGTTGGCTTTCTGTCAGCTTGAGGTTCCTGGGAGCAGCACACCAAGCAATGCTTTCTCACCCCAGCAGGGGCAGTTTGTTAAGGAAGTCGCAGTTGGGTCTAGAGAAGAAATTCCAACACTCTCAGAACCAGCCTCTTTGTGCCCCTTTTGAGAGCCCACACCAGCTGCCCGGTGTTCCTCCTAAGAAGACTGGATCCCGGCACCGCATGAACAGGGGCTCCTCCAGCCCCTGTCTTCTTTTTCCCCAACTCTAGGAATCCCAACAGCTTCCTGTAATTGTTACCTCTCTGATAATTTAGAATTCTCTTTTTGCCTTTTCAATTACGTTGTTAAAAATTTTACACTTAGTTAGCAATTGTTTGTATTAAATTCTAATAAAATAGCTGGTGTGACTTCTATCTCCTAAATAGATAGTTATGGCCATATTCCCAGAAATATGCTCATCTTACATCCATACTCTCCATTTTGCATAAAAAATTTAATCTGTTCATCAATACACTAAAATTCATTTACAGCCACTTATAGAATCCATGAAGCCAAGATTAAGAATCTCAGAGCCTGGTGCAGAACATGTTCAATAATGGTTCTTAGAAAACAATTTGAAAGTTCCTTGGGTTCCAGGTGACCACTCACTAGAAAGTACAAACAATTTTATAAATAAGTGCATGTACCTGTGTTGTGTGCTATTTCCTGAAAGGGAGCCTTGGCATTTCAAGTGAGATATCACATTAGAAGACTGTATATTCACCAGTGAAAAATGGTTAATAAATCATAATCCTGAAGGAGAATTTCATGGTCTTGAGGAGCTTCTTTTTGATCTAGTCTATTCTCTGAATAGTTTTAGAGAACTGTTTTTTTTTTCCCCCTAAGTCTATTCTTGCAATGTTTTTCAACCTTTAAGTTGGCAGGTTCCAATGAATCAAGTTCCCTTGGGTTTAAGTAGACTCAAGGTAAAAGCGGATATTAAGATCTCCTAAAAAATTGCAAGGCTG